>NW_027466069.1:8107500-8190000 GCF_046127955.1 Nelusetta ayraudi | reverse complement strand
GCCCTCTGGTGGCCTTAAGGGTTTTACTTTCAAAGGTGTATTTTAACTATAGCAGCTCAATGCCTGATGTCCCCCCCCACCCTGTGTGTGTGTGTGTGTGTGTGTGCCTCCTCTCAGCCTCCAGCTCCATTGGCTCTGCCCAACTTCAGGGGCTGCATGGAGCTGGACACCCTCAACGAGGAGGTGCTCAGCCTCTACAACTTTGAGAAGACCTTCAGCCTGAACACCACCGAGGAGAAGCCGTGTGGAAGGTGAGGAACCCCTGAACTCTCACCACCACCACCTGATGGTCCTCCATCCTACTGACCCCCTTCTGCTCCTCTTCCTGCTCCTCCTGCAGGTCCAAGCCATCGCTGACCCAGGCTTGGGTCAACGACGCCGCCTACTTCGACGGCACCGGCTTCGCCCAGGTCACCATCACAGAGGCGACCAACATCCAGCGCTTCGAGCAGGAGGTCAAGCTGCTGTCGCACAACGGCCTGCTCATGCTGCTGCACAACGGGGTGAGTAGGACGGTGGTGCGACCCCCACCACCATTGCTGCTGCTGCTCCCGGTTCCTCCTCAGCTGATCAGAAGCGGTTCTTCTTGTTCTTCTTCCCTCTGAATCTCCTTCTCTGTGTCCCCAGGGCCAGTTCCTGTGTCTGGCTGTGCTGCAGGGACGCCTTAAGGTCTTCTACGATTTTAGTGGAGAACTGGAGGAGCTCCCACCCAAGGACCCCTCCATCGACCTGAAGATCAGCAATGCCGACCCCAAAGCCGTAAGATCACATCTTTCCTCTGTTTCCTCTGTTTCCTCCTCCTCTTCCCCTCCTACTCCTCAACTCTTCCTCCTCCTGTTCAACTCCTCCTTCTCCTTCTCCTCCTCAACTCCTCCTCCTGTTCAACTCCTCCTCCACATCATCATCCTCTTCTTCCTCCTCCTCCTCCCCCCACTCACCACGGCGTCTCCTTCCCACCCACCCCTTCGTTCTTCAGCTGGAAATCATCATCCTGAGGAGCACCCCCAATCGGGTGGTGGTGAGGAACAACCGGGTGGTGCTCTACACCCACCAGTTCACCCAGGAAATCCCTCCCTTCAGTGGCAGCTACTTCCTGGGCGGAGTCCCTGAGAGCAAGATGCCGGCCAGGTGAGCTCGCTGGTTGGTCAGACAGGTGCGGGAGGGCGGGAACTAGTCAGTCAGTCAGTGACAGCAATTAAGATTTGTGCCCTGAGAATCAGAGCCTCTCCACTTCCTAACAGGCGAGCTACCACCCTGATAGCCGCTAGATGAGCAAAGATTAATACTATACAATAAATAACTTCATATTGCACACATGCAAATTCAAATTTCAAATTAAAAGGTTTTGTGTGGTCCCCAAGGTATAAGTCTTCACATTGTGAAAAACCAATGGGGGATCCTTATTTAAATAAACAAATAGTAAACCAGTGATGCTTAAATCCTGCTTGTTGTTGTTGTTAGCCAGCGGTGCAAACAAGCTGCTAATGGGTGTGCTTCCCCTCCCCCACCCAGGCTGAAAGCCCTGTTCCCCAAGCAGGGCTCCCTGAAGGGATGCTTCCGCAACGTCAAGGCCCAGGGCTCCCACATCGACCTGAAGAGGATGAGCAGCTTTGGTGTTAGCTTCGGCTGCGACAGTGACCTGCTGGTAAAAAAATTTTAAAAAATGCCGCACCACCGCCCCCTGCTGTTCAAAACAGCACCATCAACAGCGATTCTGTGGTGTTTTTTTTCTTGTTTTTTGTTTTACATTTTTTTTTAGAGAGGACATTGGACAAGTTATTTCATGAAAGTTTCATTTCATTTTGTCATAACGTTCACATTAAATGTGAAACTATCAGGTTATTTTGTGAAAGTTTCATGTTATATCATGATCATTTTCTCGTTAAAACGTGAAACTATTACGATATTTTGTGAAACTTTCACATTATAGCATGAAACTGTCACGTTATTTGTGAAACATTCACGTTATTTGTGCAACGTTCACGTTATTTTGTGAAAGTATCTCATTAGTTCGAAGTTTCATGTTATTTTGAAAATTACTTATAATAATTATTAATAATTTTCATGATGTAACGCAAAACTACCAGGTTATTTCGTGAAAGCTTCACATTATAACATGAAACTATGTTTTGTGTGTGTGTGTGTGTGTGTGTACAGGTGGCCCGTGAGGCCCACTTTTCAGGTCAGAGCTACCTGGACTTGGCTCTGAGCAACATTCCCACCCTGAGGAACAACTTCTACGCCAGCTTCAGCTTCAGGACGGAGCAGCAGGAGGGGCTGATGTTCTACCACCGGGACCAGGTCGGAGGGGGAACCTCTTCCTGCTTCCTGCTTGCTGTCCCTTCCTACCCTGCCTCTAACTGGGCCGTTGGTCTCTCTGCTGTGTGCGCAGGATGGCGTGTGTCAGGTGTTCCTGCAGGATGGCCACCTGGTGGTGAGAGCCGGGAACAGCGAGATCAGGACACAGAAGACCTACAACGACGACAACACGCACTACTTCGCCATCTACAACAACATCAACGGGTAGGAACACTTGGTTCAGACCTCTCCTTTTTCATCCTAATTCTTTTCTCCATCCTCTCCTCTCTAATATAAGAATAAATAAAACTGTAATTTTGTTTGTTTATTTTGTCGCTACTATTATTATTATATGCACATTATTGCTGTAGCTTTTTGTACACTCTCAGACAAGTTTACCATAGCCACTGTCTTCAATCTCTGTTGTATGTCATACATCTTTACTTTTTGATCAAAAATAGTAAGTAAAACAAAACAAACAAACCCAAAACAAAAAAAGTTCCCACAGTGTAATTATATTTGACCCGCGAGGCAATACAAAATTACTGCTAGAGCTGGCCTACACGTATTGCACAGAACTTTGTCTAAGCTTGAAATGTTGGCCCCACTGTGTGTTTGAGTTTGACACCCTGCGCTGCTGCTTGTCACCCTGGTCAGGATGCGTCTCTACATGGACGACGTGCTGGAGAAGGGCAGGGAGGGATTGCGGCTGGACACCAGGGGGCGCAGCAGCCCCACCGCGCCGGGCAGCACCTACCTCGGAGGGATGCCGGACCAGAGTGTAGCCAACTTGACGGGCTGCATCAGCAACGTCTTCATCAGAAGGTCAGGGTCATAGGTCATTGGTCAGAGGTCAGGAGTGTTGACCCGTGGACCTTGCTGTCAATTCTGACGCTAATCAGTCACTTTGTGTCACTCACTTCCGGTTTCTGGTTTCCAGGGAGACAAGTCCTCAGATGGTTGTGAACCTGCTGAAGGTCAAGGAGAACGTCAACGTTCCTCTGGACTGTCCCGCCGCCAAGAAACCTCAGCAGATTGTCGCAGCTCCACCCAGACAGGGCAACAAGCAGAAGGTGGCCACACACACACACACACACACTCACTCACTCACTCTCACACACACACTGTCAAACTAACAGCTGTGTTCTCCAGCAGGGGAAGAACAGAAAGCCGGCAGCCTCTCGCAGTCGCAACACTCGGGCATCATGTCGCAGCGAGGCCTCCGACCGAGAAGACGGAGCGACGCACTTCAGTGGCTCCGCCCACAGCTACCAGACCTACCAGGCTCCGCCCTCGTGGCCCTACACTGAGTAAGAGAACTAGTGTCTGCAAGCTTTATCTAAGACTAGCAGCGGGTTAGCACAGAGGCAAGCTGTGGCTGTGGCTGCTGCTATTGCTGCTTCTGTTATTGCTGCTGCTGCTGCTGCTGGTCAGTCTAACTACAGAGAGTCTCTGTATGTCTGCAGGCCTCACATTTCCTTGGCACTGAGGATCAACTCGTCCAGAGGACTGGTGCTGCACATCGGCGGCCAGCGGGGCGGCGGAGCCGAGCTGTCACTCAGCATGTCAGAGGGACACCTGCAGCTGCTGCTGCTGCTGGACGGAGTCAAGAAGAAGGTCAACCTGCGCAGCCGCAAGAAGTACAACGACAACCGCTGGCACACGGTAAGCTCACAGGAAGGGAGGTGGAGACATGGGCTGTGTCTCAATTCAGGGTCTGCACCCTTCGCACGGAGCGTCCTCCGTCTGAAGGAAGCGTTCTTCAAGGACTTCAAATTAGCAAAGACCCTACGTTAAAAACTGAACATTTTATGTGAAATTTCAATACTTAAATTTATACAAAGTGTCTTTGCCAGTACATGTCGCTAATTTCAGCTGACTTCCCAGGATCCCAGGATGCTTTGCATCAGCACGCAAAGCATCTTGGGATACAGAAGTATGCGAAGGATAGTAGCGGTGTAACCCTGGAATCGGCTAAAACTAGGGCGCATTCCGAGTACGGATTTGGAGCGTCCTTCGGACTTTTGGGAATTGGGACGAGCCTTCCCGCAGTGCTATGACGCAACTTCCTTTCAAATGCATACTCAGAAGGGTGCAGACCCTGAATTGAGACACAGCCATGGTGACAGTAGGTGGAGACGTGGCAACAGGAAGTGAAGACGTGGCGATTGGAAATGGTCACATGGCAACAGGAAGTGGCCACATGGCGACAGGAAGAGGTCACATGGCCACGTGGCGACAGGAAGTGGTCAAGTGGTGACATAAACTGGTCACGTGGCGACATGAACTGGTCACGTGGCGACAGGAAGTGGCCACGTGGCGACAGGAAGTTCCCCTCTGAACCCTTCTGTTGTGTGTGTGCAGGTGTTTGTGAAGCGGGACGGGGAGAAGATGAGCCTGGTGGTGGACGGGATCAGCTCCCAGTCCAGGAGGATCCCAGCAGCAGTGGCAACACGCCTGTCTGGCCCGCTGCATGTTGGCGGAGCCCCGGCCGCACTACTGGTAAAACAACTGCACACAACTACGACAACACCCTACACAACAACAACAACTACACAAAGCTTCAGCCGCACAACAGAAATATCAAAACTCGAGTTTGTCATTACATCTGTTCTCGTGTGTGTGTGTGTGTGTGTGTGTGTGTGTGTGTGTGTGTGTGTGTGTGCACTCCTCAGGCTCCAGGCTCCAGTGGTTTCAGTGGGTGCGTCAAAGACCTGATGCTGAACGGCGCTCCTGCAGGAAGCCCCAGCCACAGCCAGGGGGCGGTGCCCTGCTTCCACGATCCCCTCCAGCCCGGCGTCTACTTCCCTGGCCAGGGGGGTCACATGGCTACAGGTGCTCACTCTTCTTCTTTGGTGTTTTTTTCTAATTTGTCTTCCTGTTTCGCACCCTGTTGACTGAAGCTCCTCCCGCTTTCTGTCTGTCTGTAGCCGAGTCAGTGGTTCTGGACGGGGACCTGGAGGTCCAGCTGGAGGTCCGGCCAGTCTCTGACTCTGGGCTGCTGCTGCTGGCTGGGAAGTCACCTGAGCAACACCTGAGTGTGGTGCTGAGTCATGGAGAGGTGAGGAAACACTACAGCAGTGGAAGGAGGAGGCAGAGCCCAGTGACTAGATGCCATGCAAGTCTATGGGGTCAAAAGTCAACTTTGTCCTAGAGACATGGGACCACTTGCAGGTTCATCGCGATCCCTCAAGACACAACCACGTCAAATTTGGGGCTTCTAGCCAGAAGAAAGATTTTCTTCCTCCAAGGTGGGATGTGACAGTGAAAGTTTGAGAACCACTGGACTAAACAGTGTGTTTGCGTGTGTGCGCCCTCAGGTGACCATCTCACTCAACAGTGGTTCTGGGGACTTCTTCTCCACCTCCTTCACCCCTGAGGAGCCTCTCTGTAACGGCCGCTGGCACACCATCACAGGTGAGACAGTTCTGGGTGTTGCTCCCCAGCAGTGGGCGTGTCCCTACCGTTGCCGCGGTACCGGCCATCCTTGACCATTGTCCCGTTTGTTGTGTCTGCAGTGATGAAGAAGGATGAGGTCCTGCAGCTCCGTGTCGATGCAGCCACCAAGCAGGGCCGAGGCCCCAAAGCTGGTCGCTCTGCCAGCAGAAGACACACCCTCTACCTGGGAGGAGCTCCAGGTGAGTGTCACCTGGTTCCTCTGAACCCTCCACCTGATTCCGCTAAATCCTCCACCTGATTCCCCTAAACTCTCCCCCTCCATCATTTGTTCCTCCTATGAGGTGGGTCACCAAAACACTCCATCCATCTGCTCTCCTGCCCTTCTATTACATTTTTTCAACCGATTGTGGCCACCAGTCAAAAAGTTTGCAAATCTCTGGTGATAAGCGTTCATTTGCTAAATTAATAAGCTGCTGTTCCACTGTGTGTCCACCAGAGGGCACCCCAGTACCAGGATTGCCGGAGTTCCACGGATGCATCCGCCGACTGAGTGTGAACGGCAGAGGGGCGTTGTTGTCCAGGCCGCTCGGAGTGGGCGGGGCCGTTGGGACGCAGGGCTGCCCGCTCATGTAAAGTGCGCGCGCGCGCACACACACACACACCCTGACAACAGATCACTGGTGGTGGGTGTAATGTTACCGTAGCTAATTTAAATATATTAATATTTATTTTTGGAAAGAAAAAGGTGTGCGTGTGTGTGTGTGAGAGAGATGCTCACGTTTTGGGTGACCGCCAACAGTGTGAGCCATCGCTGTCACTCTGAACCGCAGTGGGAAGGTCTGAGCACCAACCAAACATGAGTGTGACTCTTGTATGTTAACCTCGTCATTCTTAAATATATCACACAGATGATAAACTGTCCCCCCACTCCCCACCAGTGTTGTAACCGTGTTTTTAAATAAAGCTTCTGAAAAACTGTTTTTGCTCAAGTGATTATTTATTGAGTATTAAGAAAATTAAGAAAAACAGAAGTCAAAGTTAAGGCTCCATCCCAATGGCAAAAAGTAGTAGAAAAGTGGTGAAGTGAAGAGGGCGGTGTGAGGAAGCGCCGCGATCACCCCGAGGAAGAGGAGGAGGAGGAGGAGCTCTAGTCCAGACTCATGTCCTCGTCGTCGTCCTTCTTCTCTCCTTTGCTGCCCTGCATGGCTTGAGCAAAGGCCTCCACATCTGTGACACACACACTTTTAAGTGAATAAAGGGCAACCAGTTTGCTACACTCTCCTGAACTTTCCCCTAGCCTTGAATTATATATGCTTCTTAACGACACTGATCTATGTGCAGACACTGAGCATGTGAATGACTTCTCAATAATTATCAACAACGACTTAAAAGTTTGGTTTAAAAAGATGCATCTCAATGAGTTGTGCTATTTTTAAGAACAGGCCCTCGAGGAGAGAGAGGGGGAGAGAGAGAGGGAGAGGGAGAGTCACCTCCTCGATTGGCGGCGTCCACAGCCTCTGACGGCAGCCCGAACTGGCTGAGCAGCGGGCCGAGCTGGCCAGAGGCCAAGGCACTGCTGAACATACTCATAGCCTGGAGGAGGAGAGAGGGAGGGAGGAGGAGACAGGGAAGTACGTAAGAGAGGAGGAGGAGAGAAAGGGGGGACAGGTGTCAGTATGGCTATGGCTGAGGCTGAGGCCGGCCTGGCGTCCTCTCCCTGCTCCTCTCACCTGCTGGAACTGTGGCGAGCTCAGGGTGTTGTGGATTTCCTGGCCGCTGGGCGGGAGGCTCTCCCCGCTCGGCAGGAAGGGCAGCAGCCTCTGCTGCACCTCGGCATTGCTCAGGATGGGAGCCATCATCTCCGGGGTGCACACGCTGGCCAGGTCCACTGCAGTGAGGAGGGAGGGGGAGGGGAAGGGGTCAGTGGCATCATCATCATCTCCTACATGATACGTCTGCGATGGTTCTCAGTCATACAGGACATCTTAAAGCAGAAGGGTTCAGTTGGGGCCAACTGATCTTGTTCTTAAGATCTTAAAGATGTTTGGCCTCTCACCCGAAAGAGCTTCTTCAGTTCAGGGAACTAAATATTCCTCTAAACTCTCCAACTCGTTCCTCTGATTTCACCACCTGGTTCCTCTAAATCCTCCACCTGGTTTTTCTAAACACTCCACCACGTTCAGAGAAACTGAGCTGAAGAACTGAACCGAAAGCCTTTTTCGGACGAGAGGCAAAACGTCTCAAAGATCGCAAGAACATCTGTGAGGTGACTTTCAGCGCCAGTTCAGCGGCTCTCACCGGCTGCTCCCTGGGCGCCGCCCATGGTCGGGACGTTCATGGTGGCCAGGATGTTCTGGAGGTCACTGAGCTGGATGGGCTGGTGGGAGGAGGCAGGGCTTCCCAATGCCGCTGCCGCTGCCGCCGCCGGGGCCGCAGTGGTGGTCGGGGCAGCGGCTGGAGAGAGGAAGTGATGAAAGAGCTGCTTCCATGTTTCAGACCGTTGGGTTAGTGGAACAGATGGTACCTGGTGTGGCGGGGGCACCGCTGCTGGGGGTCACGGCCGAGGCGGCGGGGGTGACCGGGGTGGTGGGGGCTTGGGAGGAGGAGGAGGAGGACGAGCCCAGCCGGGGGGCTCCGCCTGAGGAAGGGGTGGCCGCTGCCGACTGGCTGCGAGAGCTGTGGAGGAGCAGCAGAGGTGGTGAGATCTTCCTGGCTCTTCTGGGCTGAGAGGTTCTGCTGATGATGTTCTGCTACCTGGAGGAGGAGCTGCTGGTGGCTGGTCCGCTGCTGCCCAGCAGGTTGGCCAGTCCGGGTCCCGCCAGAGCTCCCAGACCTTCTCGGAACAAATGACAGTGGTCAAGAAAGAGGGGGAGGCTCAGCAAGCGTCTTCACTCACTCAGACTGAAGTGAAGGGTGAAGAACTCAGGATGGAGCTGCTCACCCAGTCCTCCCAGTCCGGTCGGCCCGATCAGCTGCATCAGCTGGTTGTGAGACATGTTGCCCAGCAGGTTCTGCAGGCCGCCTTCCCCTCCGAGGGCTGACAGCTCGTGGCCACTGCCCCCAACACTGCCCGGGGCCCCAGGGATCGGAGGGTTGTTCAGGTACTCGTTGACCTTGCGACAAAACTCCTCGTCCTTGTCGCTCTTCGGCTCCTGCAGAGGTGGCGAGTCGCGGACGTCACGTTTGGTGTTTGATTAATAATGACATTAATATTAATATTGCAATAAGATCCTCTTACTTGCATCCAGAAGAAGAGTCTCTTGGAACCAGCCTTGAACTTGAGCACGTAGACGCGTCCCGTCGTGCACTGGCTCACCTTCTTGAACTCGCAGTCATCAGGGAAGATGATCAGATCCTGGAGCAGCAGCAGCAGAGACACACCGTCACACCTCCAGTGGGTGCGTGCATATTCGGTTGTGCGCATGCATATATTTACATATTGGGAGTAGGAAGGACAAATTTTATATGATCTTGTTTTGTTTTTTTTTAACCATTGTAAAGCACTCTGAGTAGCCTTTTAATCGTATGGAAAGTGCTCTGTAACTGAAATTCGATTTGACCGCGTCACAACAGTTGCTTACGTCGTCCACGTTGCCGGAGGTCCTGTCCTTCCAGCAGAAGTGGATGAGCGAGTCGTCCGACTGCTGGACGTACACCGTCCCCTTACGCTTGTCCGGCGTCACCACGTTGCCCTTCAGCGTCATCTTGCCAGCGCGAAACTCCACCAGATATTTGCTGGAGTTTCCCCTGGTGCCGCTCACCATGCTCGGGAAGAGAGCGCCGGACGACATCGTGGAGTCTCTTGTTCGCACCGTCTCGGAACACTAGAGGGCGACAAGTGGGCGCAAAACAAAAGTTAAGGCAAGAGGACGGGAGGAAAAGACTTTCATTCAACTGAATTAAAATTACACAGCAGAGCTCGAGAGTTTCCAACGAAATAAAAGGCGTCGATGTAGAAAAACTAAAACAGCTATCTTTAGTCGCTGCCACAGAAGAAAGTCCAACCTTTTGATTATTGTTCGTCAAGTTAGACGCAAATCATGACAACGTAGCCAGGATAGCTTACAGACAATACAGTACCCTCACTCGTTTGGACCGACAGGAGGCCAAATTGTGAGCTAAAAGTGAACAATTGCGGCGTCACACTACTGCTACTCATTTAAATGTTTAATTTGGAATTTTTTTTTTATTATTATTATTTTTTTTTTAAATTTGTTTGCATTAAAAAAAAAAAAAAAAAAAAGGGTTCAGCTGGACACCGAAGTAGCCGAGCTAGCTAGTACCATTTAGCTTTGCAGTGCTGTCCTGTAGTCTGCTTAGTACTGAATGCTAACATTAGCCCATGACTTAGCTAAACCGAACGAAGGAGGCCCCAAGTTTGATACTGTAAACCAACCGTTTCACAAAGTCACACAAAAACCGACATTAACAGCCGCATAATGTGCAAGACACAACACTGGGCAGTTTTCTTGTTTTTCGTAAAAGTTTACCTTTCGGTTTGGAACTTTTTTTTTTCTTCTTTTACTTGCAGATGAGGGAAATCTTTTCTTTTCGACAATTGAGCTCGTTGAACGGCAGCCGTAACGGAAGCCACTTTGCACGTCAACTTCCTGTTGACGTGTACGTTGTGCGCGCGCCCGTTCGCGAGCAATAGGAGCGAGTGGGAGGGACTCCGCGCGCGCACGCCGGTGGCGCCTGCCTTTACAGATTGACAGCTCGGCGTCCCCGCTAGCCGTTAGTTAGCACGCTGCTGGCTCCGCTCCGCTCCGCTCTGCCTACGGCTCCGTTGGATGGTAAAGCGGCAGAGACGAGAAGTGGGATGCGCACATTTTAATTGAATCGTCGAGCCGCACTTCACCGAAAACCCAGCAGCTGCACAGCCCGGGGGGACTGAAAGCGAGGTGAGACAACATCTACCCAGAGTCGGTCAGTGGGCCAGCATCGCTCAGCTTTGTTGCCCTTGGATTATTTAGCCGACTAGCGGCTAGTTAGCTGCGCGTTTACCCAGCGACGGCAGAGCCGTAGCTAGGCTAGGCTAGGCTAGCGGCTTGCTTAGCCAACATGGATGCGGTGCCGCTCCGTGGCCCCGGTTTCTGGAGATTATCAACTGTAGCTGTGACTGTCGAGCCCCGGTCGGGTGCGTTTCTAGTCCGCCCCCGGCGATCGGCCGACGAGCTGCGTGAACCACAACGGGGGGGTGGAGGTTGGTGATTGGAAGGGGGCATTACTTTGACAGGACGGGGTCGCTAACGGTGACGGGACATCTCTGGACTAAATCCGGATTTATGGTCGGCGGGTTGAGACGGTGCAAGGTAGGCTGTTTGGGATCTCGCCCGTGGCAGCGTCAGGTGCAACTTCCGGTGTAAGCTGATTAATGTCAGCGTGTTGCTTTCTGATCTGGAACGTCACATGCACACATAAACACACTGTGCGGAAGAAGATGCTCATCATCTGCTGCCTTTTAAACGGCGCCGTTCGGCGGCAGGTGTCGCAGTGAGATTGGTGTCGTTGATTATTCCCCCCCCCCCCCCCCCCCTCGTCATTCGGCGTTTCGGGTCATATTATATTATTTGTACGACTGCTCTACGGCTATGGAAGGGATGTGCCGTGTGGATACTGTGCTCAATTCGTCAGCATCACTGCTTGTGTCCTCAGACATCTTAACTAACCGTGGCATCGCTTTTCCACAGCCTATATGAAAATGCACGTGCTTGAAGCTGAAAATGAAAAATCTGTGTCATGCGTTTAATCTGTTTTTTTTTTTTTTTTTTTTTTTTTTTTTCACGCATTGTGTGAAGTCCCGTGGCGCTGCTGCTGCTGCTGCTGCTGCTGCTGCTGCTCTTCACTGTGGCATCAGCTGCTCAACGTGCATGAGTTGTTCCTGACGGTGGACACAAATCAAACCTTCACATTCACAGCCCGCTCACGGGTTGCAGTCGGCATCAAAGTAAATCTAAACTACCTTTTACAACCGTGTTGACAAATTGACTCTGAAACGCTGCTGACTTTGTTCGTGCCTGCGTGCGTGCGTGGGTGGTATATGCGGTCAGTGAAGCGATGACATCAACTGACTGTGTGACACGGGCAGATTATCATCAGTGCAGCTCTGCTGCCTGATGCCTCATCGCAACTAAAGCTACTGCTGACACACACACTCTCTCTCTCTTCCTCTCTCTCTTCTATACACACACACACACACACACAAGTGAATTTTCTTGCATTTTGATCGCAGCCGGCCTCATCGTGCTGCGTACCTAGCAGGAGACATCACAGGGAGCCCTGCAGGTCAGCTGACTCTCGTTGTTCCGCGTCGCTGCTTGTGCGGTTGTGTTTTTCTCATCACGACGCTGTCATAATGTGCGTTGAATTCTGGACAGTCAGCTGATCTCCATCGGGTGACTGACTTGCTGATGTGCTGAGGTCACTTCCTGTGGTCTGAGGTTGACGGAGGGCTGTCTGCTGGCTGGTCTCCTTCAGCCCCACCCACCCTCAACCAGCCCTCCTCCCATGATGCCTTGCGGTTTTCCTGTATGATGATGGTGATGATGATGATAAATGAACACACACAGTGCTGCCTTGCTAACAAGCGAGGTGTGTGTGTGTGTGTGTGTGTGTGTGTGTGTGTGTGTGTGTGTGTGTGTGTGTGTGTGTGTGTGTGTGTGTGTGTGTGTGTGTGTTGGCTCACCTGTCCATTGTGTGACAGAAACACACACACAGCTGGTGGAAATGATTAGTCAGTCTAACTACGCTACAACTTCACTACAGTGTCTGGAAGTTTGAAGTGACTAAAATATTAATTAATCGATTGAATTTTTCCACTCGGCTTCCTTATTTTTTTTTTTTAAATTAACAATAGAGTTTTGACATGAACAGTGCAGCTGTGTGAGCCGAGGCAGTGTGTGGTTGTTGTTGTTGGTCTCCTGTTGACTTTTTCTGTTTGCGTTCCCGGTGTCAAACTCTCAGACTCGTGTCGAACAGCATGCACGTCGCACGACAAAATCTTCAGAATTTGCATGGTAGAATGACTTGTGAGGAGAGAGAGAGAGAGAGAGAGAGAGAGAGAGAGAAGGAACTTGAGTACTTGAGTTTACTTTACTTGAGTAAAGTAAAGTAGGTGGACAGGTGTGGAGGCACCCCTCTCTCTCTCTCTCTCTCTCTCTCTCTCTCTCTCTCTCTCAAACACACACACACGCGCACGCACGCACAAGTACACTCACTGATTTGTTCTGCTCTGTTTCTTCCTGTGAATGAACACTTGGACTTTGGATGGCTGACACAACCTGATAGGCCACAGCCTCACTTTAGTCTCCCTGTGATTACACACAAGCGCACACACACACACACACACACACACACACACACACACACACAAATACAAATAATCCCCAAGAGTACAGATGAATCGCCCCCATTGGTTAATCCCCTGTCAGGTGGGGTATTTAAACTGTGTTGTGACTGCATAATCTCTCTGCGATGGGCGGAACTTAAACCAATGTTGTCGGGCGTTTCGGTTGTCATGGTGACGGAGACCATCTGCCACCTTAGTGTTCCGCCCTGAAGACCCCCCCCCGGTCACGCTTTCAGGATGGACTTCACCACAGAACCCGTAACCGGTGTTCACCCTCCTCCCAGCAGCCAATCAGAGGCAGCACATGCTGAGTCAGGTGGTCAGTGTTCCTGCTTCCTGTTTCTGCTTCTCTCAGTCCAACCCAAGTCTGCCGGCTGAACGCAGGTTACCCTGCTGGACTCATCGTGAACCCCAAACTGCAGGGCTGGCAAACTCAAACACACAGCGGGGCCAAAATGTCAAACTTGGACAAAGTCTCGGCCCAACATTGATATTTATTGGACAGAATCTTCCTCCAGATGGAACAGTGAACCTTTTTATGTGGACCCAAATAGGTTTTGCTTCAACCTGACTATGAAACAAGCAAAGCTTGATAATATACAATAAATAATTCCATATTGCACACATGCAAAATTGAATTTCAAATTGAAAGAACTTTGAAACAAATAAAATGTGAATAAAAATGGTCAGTGACCTTTTTCCACCAGCTGATGATTTAAAAATAAAATAATAAATCGATTAATTAATCATAATGTCCTTCAATGAACGTCCTGTCCTGATTGGCTTGCCAAAAATACATCAGAGCATTCTGGGATTTGCAGTATTGGGTACAAGTGCTTCACAATAGTGGCAGTTTATTGCCCCACCGGCCGAATATAATGACACAACGAGCCAAATTTAGCCCGTGGGCCAGAATTTCACACCTATGCCCTGAACACACACGCACACCCGGCCCACATTATAAACCCGAGCAGCCGGGCGTCATGGTGGGAAAACTGCCGAGCCGGGTCCGTGTAAACCGTCTCTATGAACGAGTAGGTGGCTGACGATCCTTCCCCTCCTCCCTCCCCCCTCCCCGCAGGTCTACAGGTGGGAGCGAGACAGCGAGGGAGGCAGGATGGAGCAGCAGAGGCAGAGGACCCTCTCCACGTCCGGAGAGTCGCTCTACATCATCCTGGGCGTGGACAAGAGCGCCACCACGGAGGACATCAAGAAGTGCTACAGGTGAGCCGACAGCAGCTGTCTGTCGTCCCGAAAAAAAAGATCATTTTAATCTGTTAAATTGCCGGGGGGCGGATACTATTCTGGTGCTGACACTATGTGTCGGGATGGCAAGTCAACGATGTCAGTCAAAATTGGAATCCAGTCAGTCAGTCATCCTGAAACGCTTCGGTGTTGACGGTGTATGCGGCCACCAGAGGGAGCCAGAGGGCCCGTCAGCAGCCCCTTCAGCGGTGCCACAATCCCACCCGCCTTCTCACCATTTCTCCCTTCCACATTCTCTCTCTCTCTCGCAGGAAAATGGCGCTCAAGTTCCACCCGGACAAGAACCCCGACAACCCCGAGGCCGCCGATAAGTTCAAGGAGATCAACAACGCCCACGCCATCCTGAGCGACGGCACCAAGAAGAACATCTACGACAAGTACGGCTCGCTGGGGCTGTACGTGGCCGAGCAGTTTGGCGAGGAGAACGTCAACACCTACTTCGTCCTGTCCAGCTGGTGGGCCAAGGTGAGACCACCACCTTCCATCCTTCCATCCTTCCTTCTCGAGGTGCAAAAGTATTTCGGTGTTCGGTTCGCCCTGTTTGGTTCAACACGCCGTGGCAAACGACGGTATCTCGGTGCGTTTTGGCCAGTCACAAAACTTTATCAAAACGCGCATGTTGCCCAAGTCTTTGACGACCCGCTGGTCCCGCAGTTTTCGATAATTGCACTCGTTCCAGCACAGCCGCGTCAATTATCACAACCCGCCTCAGTCCGCAACCCGCTGTCATTATATAGACCAGGACGTCTCTGAACACGGCTTTTTAATCCGTCAAATAGCAGGTCGAAAAAAGCTAATGTCGCTTCCAAGTGCCAAGTGCTTGGAGCAACAACCAACAGAATACATGAAAGTAAAGTTGTTGGTTTTTTTTTTTTACACAGCCTTTGCTAGTCAGAGTAGTTTTATATTAAGATATCAAAGCTGTACCGTTAGCGTGGCCCAAAAACCACGATGCATGCCGAACTGTGGGAAAACTGTCCCGTTGCATCCCTACTTCCTCCCTTCCACCCTCCCTCCCGGTGGTCGTGTCCTCACCGCGTCTCCGTGTCCCCAGGCTCTCTTCGTCTTCTGCTGCCTCTCCACCGGCTGCTACTTCTGCTGCTGCCTCTGCTGCTGCTGCAACTGCTGCTGCGGCAAGTGCAAACCGCAGCCGCCCGTCGACAAGGACGCCGAGTTCTACGTCTCCCCCGAGGACCTGGAGGCCCAGATGAACGCCGAGGAGAGAGGTGGGGGTCGGGGGTGGGGGTCGGGGGTGAGAGGGGACCTCGCAGCTGATGTGGCCAACTAGACCAGGGGTGGGCAAACTTTTCGAGTGGTGGAACCACAATGGGTTCTGAAATTTGATCAGAGGGGCCGGAGCAGGAGCAGATTGGTGGAGTGTTTTGGTGACACACCTCATAGGAGGAAAAAAATATATCATGGGATGTGTAGAAAACATGTTGCTTTAATGTCAATTGAAAATGAACAGAAGCAAAGTTACAACGAAATCAGTGTCTTTGAAGTTCCACGGTATTTAGCTCTTTGGTGAAATCACTCTGAAAAAAACTGATGAACCACAGCTGTTTTGTGACTTACTGACTGTTAATATAATTTCTTCACGTTCAGCGGGATTAGAACGTTTAACGGGCCGCATATGGCCCCTGGGCCATAGTTTGCCCATGCCTGGTGTAGTAGAGTCTGTCACTGATGTCACTTCCTGTTCCATCAACCGCAAGTGTGGGAATTTATTCCACAGTTACTGATTCTGTCTGTCTGTCTGCACCCTTTCCAGATGTTGGAGATCCCATCGTGATGCAGCCGTCTTCAGCCACAGAAACCACTCAGCTCAAGTCCGACGCCCACCACAGCTACAGGACCGACTCGTACTAGAGAGAGAGATACAGAGAGAGAGAGAGAGGGACACACACACACACACACACACACACACACACACACACACACACACACACACACACACACACACACACTTACAGTATGTACCAGCAATGCTTCATCCCATCACCGTTACCAAGAGCTCCACAGCTTGGAACAAAACATTGTTTGGCACTTGTGGGGGTGGGCGTGGGGGGGGGGGGTGGCAGGGGTGGGGTTGGAGGTCACATGGGGCAGGGTGTGGCCGTCAACGCTCCCGGACGAGAGCGGTCCGACGTTTTAATGATTTTATGTCCTTAACAAATGTCCTCAGTTTTAACAAAAAAGATAAATGGTCTGATCCATCGGTCCATACGCTCAGAAGCAGCTCTTATTTTGAAGGAAGGACGCGTGTCTGATTGTGTCGACCCGATGCCACAGGTGTCGCTTTGATGACAACTGAACATTTCAAGAACACAACAACTAAACGGCACAAACTTCAATCCTTCTCCTCCTCCTCCTGCTCCTCTTCATCCACCTCCCCTCCTCCTCTCACCCCTCCCCTTCCTCCTGCCCTTGCTCTTCCTCCACCTCCCCCTCTTCCTCATCACCTGAAGGCACATTTCAGGAAGTGTTGTATCAAGTGAAGTATGAAGGAAGTGTTTGTCATGTGACACTGGCGGCTGCTGACAGAATGAACAGAATCTTGCACCACTATCTTTAACCTGTAGAGGAGGAGGTGGTGCTGCTGCTCCTGCTGGCTCCGCCCCCCATATGCCCTGCCCCTTGACCCCTTTATACTTTTTTTTTTTTTTTTTTAAAGCGCAAACGTAAAAACAAACAATTTACAATTTTAAACACTATTCCTAAAATGCAGCTGCAGTACCACGCCTGACCTCCGGGGGAAGCCAAGCAGGGGATGCAGCTAGCTAGCCTGTGGATGGAACAAACACACTGATTCTTCTCGTTGTTGTTAGGTTCTTAGTTTGGTGCGGCAGTGACAGCAGCTCTTCATGTCTTGTAAACTTTCTGTTTTCTAGTTTCCGCGTCTTGTTTTTTTTTCCCTCTTGAGTCCATTTGTAAATTTTGTCTCGTTGTCTTGTAGGAAAGCTTTTCATTCTTTCTTTTTCATATTTATGTGTTGACTTAAAGGGAAGGCGTCCATGGCATGTCGTTTCATTTGATTTTTTTTTTTTTTGGAGCGTGAGCGGCAGAAGCTTCCTGTCGTGGTGACTGTGGCTCAGTTCCCACCAACCACACTGGTTCCTCTCATTTTATATTTATTTATTTATTTTTACTTCATTCATGCCAACGTTCTCGCTCCGCTGCAGTTACGCAATCGGGAACTTTGTGGCGACAAATACACACACACACACACACACACACACACACACACACCCAAATACACAAGCAACCAAACTGGCTTGTCACTTATGAAGTTGTTTTCTGGTGCTTCTTGAAGAAAAAAACACTGATGATGATGATGTATTTCTACATATCAGGAGTAAAGTGCAATAAGAGCTAATTGTTATTAATTTGACCTGGTCAGAGATCATCAGTCAGAAATCACACGCAGGATTCGACTTCCTCCTTTTTTTCCCTGTTTTATTTTTCCTGAGCAGGTCAGTGTCATGTGACCGCCGACCCCTCCCTTACCGACCAATCGTGTGACGGTGTGAGTGAACGCAGCCTGAAACGTCTTCGTCCTCCTCCTTCCTGTCCAACCAGAGGAGGTGGAGGAGGAGGAGGAGAAAAGAAAAAAAGAAAAAAAAAAAAAAAACAATCGATGTGATGATTACAGCATCCAGATGGTGGCGATAACCATGTTGTTGTGTTTATTTGACTTTTTCTTATTGTGTTTTTATGAATGGATTAACGACTAGCTGTGCGTGGACAGGAAGTAGGGACTAGCTGTCTAACCAGGGTGTGTTTGTAGCCCCGGACGGATTGCCAGCTCTGGACCCATCAACCGTCTTATGTTCTGTTGTAAAATAAAAACCCTTCTGTTGCTTCAGAGCCTCACTGCCGCCTCTTGCTGTGTCCCTGCAGCTGCAGCTGCAGCTGCAGCTTTACTTTGTTTTTGGTGGTTTAATGGTTTATTGCAGGGGTGGGTTCTAAAATGTGACAGAGGGTGGAGCAAATGGAGTGTTTTGGTGATCATCCTCATATGAGAAAAAAAAATATATCATGGGATATGTAGAAAATGTGCTTTAATATCAATTGGAAATGAACAAAAGCAAAGTTACAACAAAATGAGTTTCTTTGAAGCCCCACGGTATTTAGCTCTTTATTGAAACGATCGGAAAAAAATGATGAAATACATTTTATTACTTACTTATAATTTCCTCAAGTGCAGTGGGCTGGTTTAAAAACTGTGAAAACGGGCCACATCTGGCCCCCAGGCCGTAGTTTGCCCATGCCTGGTTTATTGGGCATCACATTAGCATTAGCCAATCAACCTGGGCTCCTAAAATTCATTCGGAAAAAAAAGCAATATAAAACAATTTAATGGTGCAATCCTAATGTAGAGGTGTTAAATTAAGGCAACTAGACTGGTTTCGCTGAGATAGTGAAATCAGTCCAGTTGCCCCAACTTAACCCCTCTACATTAAAATAACCTGGATGACTGAGAATAGATAGATGTACTTTATTGATCCCAAATTGGGGAAACTTCACTGTTGCAATGCTAAAAACAATTAAAAAAAATAAACCATCCAGGAATTACAAGGAACATTCAAGTCAATCCATATGCAACGGACAAATGAGCAAATGTGCAAAAGACAGTCAATCTTGCAGAGGCAGTGAAAAGCAAGGTTTATTTGCTTGTTTAGTGCATCATTTTACATTGGATCCAGAAAAAGAATCTTCACAGAGATACAGTCATAATTAACATTTACAACGTAATCACTCATAAACTTCCATCCATCCATCCACCCATTTTCAATACCAGCTTCTTGCTGAGCTCAGGGTCATGGAAGTGTGCTGGAGTTTGTATTGAGAATACGAAGGATTTGAAATCTGGACTCCCAGTCTCCAACTCAGCATTTTAAGGCACTGAGCTATTCAGATGCACCATAAACTTACAACATGATACAGAGCAACAACAATAATAAAAAAAAAAAAACGGTTTATACAGGACAAAACCAGTGATTTAACCCCAAAGGTAAAAAAAATGAGAATAAATCATAAAACTGGCTTATAGATAACCATGAAACATACCAAGAACAGCATAATATCATATGTTATACATACAGTTGCAAAAAGTACTGAGTATGAATTAAATAATGATTATGAAAATATAACTCCTTTAAAACTTGCGACAGTGATACACCTAGTGGCAGGAAGTTTAAAACGCTGAGATCTGCTCGTTTTAAACGGCCAACCTTTGTTTTGTGAGGTGCTTATTGACAGTGAAGTCTGTGGTTCTTTATAATGTGGTTCATCATAATAAAAGTGCACTGTGCGTGTGAGTGTGCGCGTGTGTGTAACAGTAGAAAGAGTGCACCAGGGCCAGGGTCTTAATCTGTCCACATACCAGCCACTGCCTCATATGGCGTGTGTGTGTGTGTGTGTGTGTGTGTATGTGTGTCTGTCCTGAAACCTGACCCCCCCGCCCCCCCGCCCCCCATCCAGCCTCCTGCTCTCCGTCTCATGGGCACAAAGTTCCAGTGGGTCAGAAAAGCTGCGGACAAACAAGCAGCAGAAGCTTCAGGAAGACACAAAAACCTGAGACGCTCGAGGAGCTTCTGAGGACGTCCAGAGCTCCAGCGGGACGTTCTGAGCTGGAGGAGCTGAGGACGAGGAGGTGGAGGTGGAGGTGGAGGTAGAGGTGGAGGTGGAGGAGTAACAGCCTTGCTACCTGCCGCGTCTCCAGGATCTTCTCCTGAAACCTGCTGGCGGGAAGCTCTGCTGAAGGCCCTGGCCGATCTTCTGATCTTCGCCTGCTGGACCTTTTTGAGCACACGTACTGTCTCTTTAAGACGGAACCCCAACGCAGACCCTGAGCTGTGAACTAATAAAGTCCATCAGGATCTGATTCTTCTTGAGGAGGAGGATGATCATGTGACTCGCCGTGGAGACAGCAGGGAGCCGTGACGCAGGAGGAAGAGGAGGAGGAGGATCCTCCATGGACCCTCGGGAGATGGAGAAGAAGGTGGGTGAGCAGCCCTGAGCTCCAACACGAAGCTCCTGACGGCTGGTGTGAGGCTCTCCTTCTGAGGAGATGTTCTATCTGATGCTGCTGTGGGAGCTTTAAGATGGTCCACGTCACCGTCACACACGCACACACACACACACACACACTCACACACACACTTCCTTTGTGACTGACCCCAGCAGGTGGAGACCATGTCCGACCTGGCGACGTTGCAGAAGCAGCTGATCTGCCCCATCTGCCTGCAGCTGTTCCAGAAGCCTGTAGTCATCCTGCCCTGCCAGCACAACCTGTGCAGGAAGTGTGCCAACGAGCTCTACCAGGTGTGTGTGTGCGCGTGCACGTTCGTGTGAGCACTGTGGATTATCTGTGTCTAAAACAGGAGGTAACGGAGATGTTCCACTGTCCTGACCTACATTCACTGCCATTGTTCTTCTCCCGGTGTGACTTCACAAAGGGACAGTTCACCATAAACATTACACCTCCAGAATCCCCCAGTGCTTGTCTGTGTGTGTGCGCGCGCGCGTGTGTGTGTGTGTGTGTGTGTGTGTATGTGTATGTGTGTGTGTGTGTGTGTGTGTGTGGTTGTGGGGTTGTGTGATCATGTGGCAGGTTGTTTGCACGTGTTGCTTTGCAGGTTTGTAAAATGTGAGCTGGAAACCCAAGAGACACACACACACACACACACACACACACACACACACACACACACACACACACACACACACACGTAAACAGAACTTGGTGACCTTTGACAAGTGGAACTGGAGGCCGCCGTGAATTAAACTTCTGTTTTCACAGCGGTCATGTCCCCTGATTTACCAGAAACAGGTCACATGAACAGGGATGCTTTTCATATTTCTCTTAAATCATTTTTTACACATATGTATTTCGTTGATGTTTTTCTAAACTGCAGTGAAAAGCTGACAACACGGTATTGTTTTGACTCTAAAGCAGGAGTGAACCAGTTGCGACCAGACAGAATGTCTAGTGCAGTGTTTCTCAACCACTGTGCCACAGCACACTAGTGCGCCCTGAGATAATGTGAGGTGTCGTGAAAAATTTCACTAAATTGGTCTAAAAAATGGCTGACAGGTACGACCTTTAACCTGAAACACAGTTCATAATAAAATTTTCTATTCTAGATTTTTAAGTCCTGGACTTTTGATATTTCTAAAAATTTATAAAGGCCAGAAAATCCCCAGAAATGAGTTTTATATTCCCAGCGTGACCTCACAATGTCGTACATGGTGCTTGTCCTGATTGGCTGATGCATCCTGACCTATCGTCTGTTACAGAGGCATGTTGGGAAGTGACACTACTATATGGGGCTGCATGATATGGAAATAACCCGGAAGATAAAAACACTTTGGGGTATGAGCTAGCAAACCAGCTAGCTTGCAACTTCATTGAAATGAATGGGCAGCTATATTGGAGGCTGGGGGGCTGGTGTGTTGTGGTTGTGTTGTGACGTTGTGGCGTTTGTCTCGTTGATCCTCCGCCGGCTCACCAGCAGCTGCTTCTGATTAGCAGCCACTATTTCTGGATATTATATGTGTGTGTGTGTGTGTGTGTGTGTGCGTGCGTGCGTGCAGCCCTCCTTGTTCCAGGCCCGCACCACCATGACAGTGAACAGCGGCCGCTTCCGCTGTCCCACCTGCAGACAGGAAGTGGTGCTGGACCGCCACGGCGTGTACGGCCTGCAGCGCAACCTGCTGGTTGAGAACATCATCGACGCCTACAAACAGGAAGTGGACGAGTGCAACACCGCCAGGTGAGTTAATGGCAGTGGCGGGCCGTGCATTTCACACCTAGGCCATCAGTGACGTCATATTTAGTCCACCCGAAATTGATATACCTCGTAATATCCTCAATAGGACACTAAGGCTCGAGAATCCATAGAGAATCACACTTACTGATTACATCACCTTCATATAGGTGACCTAGTTGAGCAACACTTACCAACAACCAACAACACTACCGGAGCATTTATCTCATAGTTGAGGCGATTTTAGGAGATTCCTCAACAAAGTTTTAATAAGTCCACCAAATACATACATATAAATACATCTTCATATGAAAATCGTGGAAAAATCAAGCCCCGACGGCCCAGCACTGGTTGATGGAACACATGTGAAGGTGTGATGACGGGTGTTTGATAGAGCAGTTGTGGCCCTGTGTTCTCTCCAGGCCGTCCTCACCTGCAGCTGCTCCTCCTGCCCAGGCCTTGTGTTTGGAACACAAGGGGGAGAAGGTGAACATCTACTGCCTCAGCTGCCAGGTTCCCACCTGTTCCCTCTGCAAGGTGTTCGGCGCTCATCAGAGCTGTGAGGTGGCTCCGCTGACCCACATCTACCAGCAGAAGAAGGTCCTCACACACGCACACACACACACACACACACACACACACACACACACACCTTAAGGTGCTGCTGGTTGTGTATTTTGCAGTGTTGGGAAGATTTCTTTGCTAAAGGCAAATGTGTAGTCTACTACTAAGTGTCACTAATTACATTTGATTACATTTGTAATCTGTTTAGACCTGGCAGTGATGAGTTTCTGGCAGTACTCAATACAGAGAGAGACAATTCAACTGAGCGGTAGAGGGCGCTGCAATTCCCAAACTGACAGGAGAACCAATCAGAAGCATCAAAATAGTATCAAACTTTCTGTATTTCTGTCTGTGGAGGGAAACCGAAAAGGACGGTGCTCGTGCCAAAAGAATGAGGAAACCAAGCAAAGCAAGGAAAAAAAACAAAAAAAACCCATTAAGCCCAGCGTTTTTTTAATGTAAAATTGGTATTATGAAATTATAATTGTGACCATGAATAATTCCACAAGTTACCAATTTTTCCATTAATGTAACTGATCACCATGATCTTTCGTTTCTAATTAAATTACATAACAACGTTACATGTAACCCGTTCACTGGTTGGTTGGCAGACGGAGCTGAGGGAGGAGCTCCAGTCTCTGCTGGGGTTCAACCAGCAGGTGCAGCTGGTGGTGGAGCAGCTGGAGGACACCTGCAGGAGTATCCAGGTGAGGTGGGGGACAGAGCTACCAGTGTTTTGCTGTCTGTGTGACCGCACAACAGGAGTGTTAGTGTATTTGTTTGTTCGCACAGGAGGGCTGCAAGACTCAGCGGCAGAGTGTGTGTGACGACCTCCAGCGAGTGTGTTCTCTCCTGGAGGAACGACAGAAGGTCAGTGTACGTGAGTGTGTGCGTTTGTGTGTTGTGTTGCTTTGGAAATGCAACGCAAAAGCACATCTCCTGTGCACACAAATTTAGTCAAACGCTGCAGTTCGAACCTCAACCTGGTTCGGTTAACTGAAAGTGTTGGTTGATTATGTTGATTGTGTTGTTGTTGCTGTTTTTTTGTGTGTCGTTATTGTTGCCGTCACCATGACGGTGGAAAAAAACTAAAGGCGATGACAAGGCAGATCACCGCCGACGAGGAGGAGAAGGTCAGCCGCATCCAGGCACTGATGCGCGGCTACAAAGATGGCGTGGAGGCCAACAGGAAGCTGCTGGAGGCCGTGGCCAGCAACGTGGACGACCCTGACATGGCGGCCTTCATCCAGGTGGGGGCTCTCTTCACTCTTCTGTAAAAATAAAAGTTGATTGATTGATTGACTGATGGTAGAGCTCAGAAGCAACACTGCAGCCAGCCAGCAGGGGGCAGCAGGCTGTTTTCAGTGTGAGTCCAAACTGATCTTTGCCCTTCTTCTGTCCTCAGAATTCCAAGGAGCTGATCAGGAAGTGAGTATCCTGAAGGGACGTGTGGTTCTGCTGTGTGTGTGTGTGTGTGTGTGTTTGGGCTTTACTGAGCTGTAATTGGCTGCTCGCCTCAGCGTGGTGGCGGCGGCGGAGAGCAGCGTCCAACCCATCGACGCCCTCAAACCTCCGTCTGAGAGAATGAAAACCTACAGATATGACTTCAGCTGCCAGGAGAGGGCGCTAAGGAGCATCGACTTCGTCTCAAGTGAGCGCCACAAGACACACACACACATACTCAATGATTTCAAGATTTCGTTTCATGAAACTGTTAGTTTCCTTTTGCATGTTTTTGTCTGCCAGATGTTCCTCCAGAAGCAGAGGTGGAGCCAGAAGAGGAACCCGAGGAACCCAAGGAGCACTCCAAGCAAAATACAGAACCAGAACCCAATCTGGACCCCTCAGAACATGTCCAGGAGTCTGAGACAGAACCAGTTCCAGCCCAGGTAGAACCACAAGAACCAGTAGAATCAGTGGAACCATTGCCAACTGCTGCTGCTGCTGCATCCTCCACTCCGGTTTCACCTGGTCCGGGTGCTGTGGTGGAACCTGAAGGGGCAGTCCTACAGGGAGAGGCTGACCACCATGACCTCCAGGTTGGAGGTTCCCATCAGAAAAACAAAAAGGAGGAGGAGGAGAAGGAGGAAGATGAGGAAGAGGTGGAGGGGGAGAGAGAGGAGATGGAAGGAGGCGGAGCTCTACACGTGGACAAAGAAGGAGGCACCTGTGAGGACCAGACGGGTTTGAACCCACAGCAGGTAGACTAAGATCAAACCACCGGCGACAAACAGAAAAATAATTCACGTTTTTTTTTAAAACATTTCAACCAGCAGGTGGCGCAGATGTATGTTAGTTAGCACATTAATCTGTGGCTCGATTTATTTCCAGCGTTACTGTAACACTGCCACCTGGTGGCTGCTGATGTTGAACGTCTCCCCATGTAGGCCGTCACTGTGCTCTTCTACCTGTTGGCTTTCCTGCTCCTCCTGCAGCGGTTCTGGAGCTACATCGGCTGCTTTATCTGCACCTGACGGCAGGCAGCAGGAGACACACCTGCACGCAAGCTCAGGTACAAACACACCTTCTATAGGAAGTGAGGAAAAAGACCTGATGGATTTCAATTGTAACATATTTGGCTAAATTATTGAAATCAATCACTTTACAAGTCATGTTGTGCATCATAACACGCTGTTGTGGCGTCACAACACTGACAACTTTGTCAGTGACTGGTGGGTCCAAGTGGTCGAGTTGTAATTCAATCTACCTCATGCCTTTTTTTTTTTTTTTTTTTTTTTTTAAACAAACTATGAAGTCTACTTATTGACTTCAAGTTTACATGCGCCTGACAATTGGAACTTAGTTCTTCAAGCTTTCAACCATCAGGACATTTAAAAAGCCCGGATGTCTATAATGAAGTGATAAATCTGGCATTAAAAGCAGCGGTCTGCTCCTCAACACACTTCTCTCTGTGTTTTTAATGTTATGCACTTGTCTTATTAGACCGGAGATTCAGCGACGCTGCTCGTCAGCTGACCAACACATCTACGCACAGCACAGAAGAGGAGGTGGCGATCAAGGAGGAGGCGCAAATGTGATATGTTCCTCCAAAGGCTCCCACACACAAATAAAAATGTTTTAGTCAGCTGTATAGGAGAAGCTCGCTGGACGCACTACGTGTGAATACCACGTCACCGGTAGTCGCTCCGTGCGATTCACCAGCTTTTTGTGATGTTATGTGTTTGAATAATTTAAATTGATTGAGGCACGAAACAATTCAATAAATTTCACTTGGCTCATAGTCTATATCTGTGTATGCGCGTGTGCGTGCGTCAACCTCAGACCAAAACCAGCTGTTTGTGTGTGTCTGTGTGACGTGTTTTGTGGCACACCGGAAGAGGAGTCATTCGAAACCCCTCAACTCTTATCAGCGGAGAACAGCACTTCCTGTTTTTGCAGCCGAAACGACGGAGCAGCTGCTGTTATACTTCTAATGTAATCTCATAAAAAATACATTTGAAATTACAACTAAATAAAATATTATGTGATGTTTAATGAAAACAATAAACCCTCGCGTTAAACGCAGATTTTCTACAAATTCAGTCGCAAATCAATTGGTGATGCTTTTATTCTGAAAGGCCCAAGCGGATAGGCTTACGTCATTACCGTTAGTTTCACACTGAACAGGGCGCTGAGCTGGCTTGCAGGCTTCCTCGGGGTCGGAGTTCTCCAGTCGGACGAGACTTTTTTTGTTTTCGCGAAAGTGAAACAGTCCCTGGACTGGGAAGGAAAAGCAACGGTCACTGTCACGCCTCGCAGTAGCCCACTTTGTTCTGTTTAAAAAGCCGCTCTGTCTGTAGAAGCGACGCCATGGACCCCGCCAGTCAAGGTAATTGACGCTAGCTTCGGCTAGCCTGACAGTTAGCGGGCTAGCTGGCTAGCACTCTGGAACGCTTTAGCACGTTCCATGACACACACACACACACACACACACACACACACACACACACACACACACACACACACACAAACAACATACAACGAGACAGCCAATTGCTGCGAATGTATCAGATAATACCAGTTAGCTGCTAATTTGAGCTTTGCGGTGCTTTGTTTATTTGTTGTCAGCCGTGTTTTTTTGTTTGTGTGAGCGAAGGTTAAGTGTGATTCTTGTCCCGAGAACGGGTGGGTCGGGCCCACTACTCCAGGGGACGGCAGCAGTCAGACGGTTGAGGATAGACCGGAAGTGGAATCCTCTCACTGCTCCCACCTTAAACCACTGCGTCTCCTCAGGTGGCTATCAGTGTTTTAGCCGCCCTCAAACATTCAACCACAGCGAGGCCGATTTGACGAGCGTAAACAGAAGGAGTGACGTCAGTTCCGTGAGCGCACCTGCAAATTACTTTTGTGCCGAATGTCTTGTCCCCCCTCCCCCCATTTTTTTTTTTTTTTTGATTGACAAGCTGCTAGATTTGCTGAGTAATGTTAGCATCCGAGTGCGGTTGGCCCCTTGTTAGTGTTGGCAGATCAGCACATCGATCTGGCGGGGAGTAAACAAGTCATGAGTGTGTCTTGTGAGTGCTGCTATCAGTGTTGCCATTGATCCGCAGCTCAGGGTTCAGAGCATCACTGACTGACATTTGGTTCAAACGGATGAAAATATATATATATATTTTTTTTTTTGGGGGGGGGGGACTTGCAACTTAAAAAAAAGAAAAAAAAAAGGGTTACAGCAAATCAAGTTGCTGTGGATAGTTTCTGTTGGGTGTGTGGCGGGGGGGGCAACAACCACCCATTGTGTGTGGTTCTTATTATTGTGTTATTATTATGACATGGTTATTAATTGTGTAATGCTGCCTGATTGGTTGAAGTGGATTTCAACATCGCTAATGTGTGAGTTCGAGGGTGCGGGAGGGCCTGTTTTTCTTTCTCAACTTCCAGACCAACTGGTTATGCAGTCGTCATTGTCGTCGATGTGCTGCTGCTGCTGCTGCTGCTGCTGCTGCTGCTGCTGCTGCTTTTTCACCGATTCATCGCTCTGCCATGCTCCTCCTGCAACCTTTAGAGTAGGGGTGCCAAACTCACACACAAAATGTAAAACTTGGACAAAGTCGAGGGCCAACATTGATTTTTATTGAACAGAATCTTCCTCCAGATAGAACAGTGAACCATTTTATATGAACCCAAACAAGTTTTGCTTCAACAATGAATATGGAACACGGCAAAGCTTAATACTCAACATTAAATCATTTAATATTTCACACATGCTAAATCGAATATCAAATGAGGAAAAACTCATCAAAATAAAGAAAATGTAATTAAAAGTTTTATGGCTCTTTTATATTTGCAGCCTCTTGATTTAAATTTCAGCAGTAAACTTTTTCCACTGGGTAGTAATACATTTGAAAATAAAATAACAACAACAAACCAATGAAGTCATAATTATATGCTTCAATGAATGTCCTGTCCCGATTGACGCACTATAAATACCAGCAGAGCATTCTGGGATTTGTAGTATTAGCGCTACATGTGCTGTATAATACCTGCAGGCCACCAGCTCTAGCAGTGTTGTATTGCTTCGTGTGCCAGATATAATTACACTGGTACGAGGACCAGAGTTTGACACCTATGTTTCAGAGGAACCAGTTCCCCCTCTGGCTGACTGCCGCTGTGCTGTGTTGTGACTGAGGCTGCTTCAGGTTTTTTTCCCTTGCTCGGGCTCAGCCTGCAGGTCCAGGTCCGCCTACTCGTCCTCACACAAAGGCGACTGTTGATGCTGCCCCGCGTGTCAGCAGGAAGTGGAGCAGGATGCATGTCAGCTGCAGGGACAGAGGGGCGTTGCCACATTGGCTGGCTGTCAGCACAGTGCACCTTGAGGGTGGAGCCTGTTGGCAGCTGATACAGCAGGATCGGACACACACGCGCACAAACACACACACACACACACACACACACACACACACACACACATGCAGAGGATGATAAAATTCTGATTAAAGATTAAAGCTCTAGTGATGTCAGTCTGGGGCTGTGGGGTCACTAAGCAAGGAGGGAGAGAGCTGTATTGTGAGATGCCATACCGTTGTGACATCACAAAGGGATGACGTTTGACACTGTTGGTGTTCTCTCACGCAGGGAAATGACAAGCTGTGTGCTTGTTTTTTGGGTTTCTTCCTCCTTTGTTTTGTGTGTATTTATTCCTGTCCTACACTTCCTGTTTCCACTTGGCTGGAGTTTTTTTTTAAATACCACTCCAACCCCCACGTACCCCCCAGTGGCCACTTGAGGTATTGCAGACCCCAAAAATATCCCATTGGGCCCAAAAGACTATAATATAATAAATAACGTCTGTAAAAGAGTTGATAAGATGATCTTTGACCTCAAACAGGTTGATAATAAGTCTGTGTTGCTTTTATTGTGAAGTCCGAGACCTTAAATCCTTTTTTAAAAAAATGATCAAAGCCAGAAAATCCTTAGAAAATAGTTGTTCCCAGTGTGACGTCACCTCGTCGTATGTGCTGCCATGTCTCTGCTCGTTCTGATTGGCTGGAGTCACAGCGGCATGATAGGAAGCCACACTACTGCAACATGCTCTAAGGGGCTGCATTGTGGATGTATTGCCACAACTGGATACCAGACTAGCAATATGGTGCTACACAAAATAATTTTTCCCATACACCACCATAAAAGCTAAATGCCTGTAAAACAGCTGACAGGAAGACTGGGACCTGAAACGTACTTCATAACAAATCTTTTTCTATTGCAAGTTTTTCAGCCATTGCCTTTTAATCTTTCAAAAAAGCAATTAGAGCCAGACAATCACCAGGAAAGAGTTTATTTCCAGCGCGACGGCTTGTTCTGATTGGCTAATGTGTCCTGATGATGAGTTAGAGTGACCACGGTGTTAAGTGCAAACACTCTATAGGACCTATAGTGCGGAAGTGGAAATCTTATTCAGCGTCTGCACTGGGTGAGCAACTACAATTTAATGAATGGGTCGCCAAGTTGGGGTCTGAGGGTCTGGTTCTGCTTTGCAAACTCCCAACGTTGGGACGCAGTCCCCGGGGCGCTGCAGCTATTAACGTCTTCCTCCTCTTCTCTCCTTCCCTCCGGTCACCTACGGCGCCAGCAGACATCAACCTGAACTCCCCGAACAGAGGCATGGCCAGCGAGCCATCTGACAGCCTCTCCGACGTCCCTGTAGGCGGAGCCATGGGGAACCCGGCCAATCCGGCTCCTCTGCCCGGCCTGACGGAGGAGGAGGCAGAGGAGCTGCGCGGCGAGCTCGCCAAGGTTGTCAGCGCCACTATCGAACTGTTTCTCGTAGAGACTTTTTAAATGACCTGCTTGTTTGTGAATGAACCGTCTGCCTATATTTTCTCCTGTCCATTGGTCAGCTGGTGTTCCTCTGATGGACGCCACCACATTTAAGTTGCAAGAAGTCTGTTTAAGGGATTTAACTCTGATGAACATTGCATGTGATCTTTAAATTACAAAGTAATATATGAGATATTACGGTGACACTGTGACACTGATAAATGTTTTGTGTGTCATTATTTTCAATGTATTTGTTTAAAAAACCTATGCAGTCAGAGTACACGTGTTAAACAGGTTAAACGGAAGCTCAAAATAGGCGCTGAAAAACGAAGATAATTGCGAGCAATTAAAACATTTTTTTGATAGGTTAGCCGACAGCAAAAATAAAAGTGAGTTGCAGCCCAAGTTTGACCTGTGTGTGTTGTGCAGGTGGAGGAGGAGATCAACACGCTGCGCCAGGTCCTGTCGGCCAAGGAGAGGCACGCCGGCGAGCTGAAGAGGAAGTTGGGCCTCAGTCCGCTCACCGAGCTGCGGCAGAACTTCAGCAAGAGCTGGCAGGATGTCCAGACCTCCAACGCGTAAGTATCTCATCCTCACCATCACCATCAGCAGCTGCAGCAGCAGCACACAGTCCTACACCCTCCCTCAGCTGGGCCTCACTGACCTTCCACCTTTTTATTGACAGCTTTTCTAAACTCTTTAAAGTCCACATCAAGAAAAAAAGCTGTAGAATTTTTCTTCTTTACATTTTTTTATTTCCTTGAGGCAATAATAGAAAGATTAAAAAATGGCTGTGCGTTCTCTTTTCCATTGTGTAGATTTCCTCTCCTAGGTGACTCCATTGGTCCTTCCCTTCCCCATTTCTTTCTAATAGCTTTTTAGCAGCAGCTGATAATACTTTTATCAGGTATTTGTTCTTCACTCTTATGGTTGCTTCACCTCGCTGACACAAACACATTACCGCACACGACACAGGCGTCTCGTATCCAAGCAATTTCAACAATGAAACATGCAACATTCCACCCAATATTTTTGTACAGACGTGCTGGCAGATGCTTCTGGTCTCACCTGCTGTGTAAAGGCTGTAAAAGTTCAGTCTGGAACTCAGACCTCTTTATAGATGGCTGCCACTTCACTTCCTGCTAGCATCACAACACAATCAGACAGTGGTGATGTCACGTGGAGCCGTCAGCTGGCGTGGTGTGGTGTCACGATAGCGCCCTAATGACGTGCCTGTGCTTCCAAACTTAAACCAGCTTCACTCACTGGCGCCGTCTAGCAACACTTGACGCCGTCCTCTGATTGGCTGCTGCTGCTGCTGCTGCTGCTGTGTGACGTCTGCGTGTCTCTGATTCCAGTTATGTGAAAACAACTGGGAAACTGGGCGAGTGGAACGAGCAGGCGTCCAATCTGGAGCTGTGAGTCCGTGCACGCTCGCCACTCTGGGGATGCCTTCACGCGGCTCCCTGTCGCCTGATTGGTTGTTCTTGGGAGGGGGTGCTGCTGAGTGTGGACTAACAGGATGACAACTCTGTGTGTGTGGACCAGTAACAAGAGGGCCTGTGTGTATGTGTGTGTGTGGAGGCGCTGTCACCACTGACTCCAGTTCCACTCACAGTAGTGAGGGGGTGCTACCTGCTGTTTCTCACTGGTGCTTATTGGCTAACTAATAGAATACAATACAGTAAACTTTATTCATACCTCAAGAGGGATATTTGTTTTGTTACAGCAGCAAGAGAAACACAAGACAGAACAGTCTCAATGTTTTGGGTGCCAATAGCAACCACACTGGTTGTGCAGGATGCTGTTTATCTCGTCCCCTATCCTCGTGGACCAGCGTCAGCCCATTTCCTCTTCCTCCACTTCCTGTCCCAGCCAGCCAGCCAGCCGATCAACCAACCAACTGCCGTCCTCCAGACTTCCTCCAGCCGCCTGGGGGAGAAAATAACTGGCCTGAGCCCCCTGCTGAGAGCAGCTCTGGAGCGTCCAGCAGCAGGCCAGGAGATCCACCAGGAGGCTGGAGGAGGACCAGAGATGTTGGAGTGGCAAAAACAGCTGCACTTTGGACTTTGATTCAAATATGGATCGATGGATGCATAGATAGGTGGAGGGATGGATGGATGGATAGATAGATAGATTGATTGGTAGATGGGTGGGTGGGTGGGTGGGTAGATAGGTGGGTGGATGTACATTATTGATCCCAGGCTGGGAAATAATACACATGCAGGAATCAGACACTTGACATAAGAGTCGGTTGCTGGGGCCAAAAGCTGTAAACATGTTAGCGGCTGGGCTGAAGGTGGCTGGAGGGCTGGTTGCTTAATGGTGCAGTAACACACATCAGCCAGCGGGTGGAAGCAGCAGCAGTTGTGAAATACTGGAAACTGGAAACTGAACTAACCTGGACTGACGAGCTGTTTCACTGTCACACTCAAGGAGGCGGGGCCTGCTGATAGCAAGTGTGTTGCCTTGACATCCTGAGACAGTGGAGTGTGTGTGTGCTTGCGTGCGTGCGTACGTCTTTTTAAATGTGCGTCTTCAACTCATCAACTTCAAACAACCAGTTCAGTGCCAGTGTGGTCGCTGCCCACTGACCTGCGGTGACCTCTGCTGGTGTCGCGTTGTCGTCACTTCCTGTTGTCTCACGCCGTCCGTTTCCTGTCTCTCCCCCAGCCTGCTCTTCCTCCTCCTTGTCTCCAGGAAACAGTGCATGGCTGCCCGTTTGCATCATCAGGCTAATCGCTTAGCATGCTAACCCCTTCCAGTACGACACACACACACACACACACGGATGTTGCACTCATGCCGTTCACAATGTTGGCCACCTTCCCTCTTTCAGCAGCATGCAGTGAAATGCCAGGTCCACCAGGGGGCCATTTTTTGAGCCCTGCCCCTCAGGTTTCACAACACACCTTCTGCCACCATCTCCTCTGTTTTTGTGTTTCCCTGGCTGCTCTTCACCAGGAGCCTGAAGGCGTGAAGCTGTGTTCTGTTGTTTTTCCAGATGTGGACTTTCAGAGGCAGGGCGAGAAGTTGACAGACAGACAGACAGACAGACACACACGATGCCGCCGCTGTCGTCGCTCCTGTTTCACTGTTTCACTTTTTGTCCTCCCGTGACCCACAGCAGTGAACATCAGTCGTCCTTGTTGTGAAGTGTTGTTGTTGTTACTGTGAGTGTGTCACTCTCCTGCTGTTGTGTCTTCAGATATCTGTCAGCATCAGCCACTCTGGATGACATTGCCCAGTCTGAAGTGTGAGTTCACCTCTCTCTCTGCCTGCCTCTGCCTCTCTCTCCCTCCCTCTCTCTCTCTCTGCCTGCCTCTGCCTCTCTCTCTCTCCTCTCTCTCTCCCTCTCCCTCTCTCTCTGCCTGCCTCTGCCTCTCTCTCTCTCTCTCCATCTCTCTCTCTACCCAGTGTGTGTGTGTGTGTGTGTGTGTGTGTGTGTGTGTGTGTGTGTGTGTGTGTGTGTGTGTGTGTGTGTGTGTGTGTGTGTGTGTCTGTAGCTGGTGGTGTTTTCAGGTCTGTGGAGATCAGATGTTCAACTTCAGCTTTTCGGAGAAAAAAGAATCCAGATTCAACTGTGTGTGTGTGTGTGTGTGTGTGTGTGTGTGTGTGTGTGTGTGTGTGTGTGTGTGTGTGTGTGTGTGTGTGTGTGTGTGTGTGTGTGTGTGTGTGTGTGTGTGTGTGTGTGCTACTTCTCCAAGCGCAACACTGCGGATGGGCTGTGGGGATAGTCTAGTCAGCATGAAAGACTCCATGAGGTCGCTCGCTCCACCCAGTTCCCTCCCGGTTACACAGTCCAGTTCGCTCGTCCACACAGTGTGGAAGCCATCCCTTTGTGATGTCACAAAGGGTCTCACTGACACAGCTCTCTCTCTCTGTCAGCTTAGCGACCACAGCCACAGACAGGGGTCAGCTGCGCCCTGTGAGACCGAGCCACCACCTTCCCAACATGTGGAAGGAGGTCTAACCAGCAGCAGGCTGTAAACACAGGGCTCATTCTGCTGCTGGTGCTGCTGCTGCTGCTGCTGGTGGACACCTGGAGAGTGTTTTGTGAAGCTGTGAGGACGAGAGCTTTAAATCTTTAATCATAATTTTATCATCCTCTCTCGCTCTCTCTCGCTCTCTCTCTCTCTCTCTCTCTCTCTGTGCAGATACAAGAAGACCCAGGAGACGCTGTCTCAGGCCGGACAGAAGACCAGCGCTGTCATCTCCAACATGAGCACCGCCTTCAGCAAGCGGCTGGTGGACATGAGGTAGGAAAGACTCAGACAGAATCAACAAATATCACGTCTGCCAGGGGTAGGCAAACTATGGCCCGGGGGCCACATGCGGCCTTTAAGCCTTTTAATCCGGCCTGCCGAACTTGAAGAAGTTATGTTAACAGTAAGCCATAAAATAGTTGTACCCTGTCACTTCCTGTATGTAGTGTTGCCGCCTCGTTTTCCACCCCCACTAACGGTACAACCAGAACTGGTCACATGACTCAGGATGAGCCCTGAATCACCTATGTCACTGCATGTGTGTGTGTGTGTGTGTGTGTGTGTGTGTGTTCTTCTGCTGCTGCATGCTTGTCCATCTGTTGTAGCTGAAAATCACTTTATACCTTTTTAACCTGACCCTTCACGTACCGGACTGAATCCAGCGGCTGTCAGACAGAACAGGAAGCCTGGTTGTTCTTCTTCTGCTCCTGCTCGGCTCTTTGCCTTTCTAATGCCGTGCGCCCCCCTGCTGGTGGCTTTCTGTGTTGTTTTGCTGCTTGCTGACTGTCCTTCTCGTTTGCCTGCAGAGCTCTGCCTTTCTCTAACTCCTTTAGGTAAGACGGCCACTAAACTTTCAGCCCTCTGCTTCTGATTTGTCTTTAATTTTTTTTTTTTTTGCTTCCCTGTTGATGTTTTGAAGCTAAAACGTTTGCATCGCGATTAATTTATCATTTTGTTTAAATTTTGTGTAAATATTGATTATTTTAACCAACAAATGAACTGTGTTTCTCTCTATTTCTGGTGTCAATAACTTCATCTGTTTTAATGAGTGCGTGCGTGCGTGCGTGCGTGCGTGCGTGCGTGCGTGCGTGCGTGCGTGCTTGCTGGCTTGCTAATACCTGCACTTGTGTCTCTTCTCTTTAACGCCTTCAAAGTAGCAACTATTCCATCCGCCACTCGATAAGTATGCCGGCCATGAGGTAAATTCCCTTCTGCTGCTCACTCTCTCTCACTGTCTTACTCTCGTTGTCCTCTCAGGGCCTTTTATTAAGACTTTTATGACTTAAACCTGCACGGTTGTCAATTGATGTCTTGATGTTGTTGTTACAGTCTGTTGGTCCGTCTTAAACTCTGTGTTGTGTTGTGTTGTGTTGTCATAGCTGATGAGATTTGTATGGTCTTCAGCTCTCCTCCCTCCCTCCCTCTCTCTCTCTCTGCAGGAACTCTCCGACCTTCAAGTCGTTTGAGGACCGAGTGGGAACCCTGAAGGTGAGAAGATCTGTCTTTGACCTCCACGGTGCTTTTCAGATATGTGACGATGTGCTGATTGATCTTTGTCCCCGGCCGCAGACGAAGGTGGTGGGCGGCCCCCAAGGGAACGGCGAGGCCGTCGGCTCTCCCACCGACTCCACCCCCACTCAGGAGAACCCCGGTTTCTGAAGCCCCGCCTACCCCCTGCTCCCCTACCCCCACCCCACCCCACCCAGACTGTACTGTTATCACCACACATCACTCGGGTGGTGGGGGTGTGTGGCCTCCGGGTGGGAGAAGCAGCTTCTTCCCAGCCTGCCAGCCTTCCTGTGCCTGCCGAGGAGCAGCCAAATGTTTTGTTGATGTCTAAATCTGTTACACCTCCCCAACCCATCCATCCCCTCACCCGCAGCCTCAGTAGCGCCCCCTACCTGTCCGTCAGCCAGCATGCTGGTTAAACATCGGGTCTCCCACACCATCCAGCAGCACGTTCAACTCTGCACTCCAGTCAGCAGGGGGCACCAGTGAGGAGGTGGATGAGGAGAAGGGGGAGGAAGGGGCGTGGTTTGGGTGGAGCGTTCAGACTGGAAATAGCATGAGATGCTTTCATTGGCTACTAAACCTGGTGTTTCTGCTGCCTGTTTGTCTCTCAGTCTCTCTCTCTGTCGCTCAGGCTAGTTGCAGGTGAAGGGTCAGACTGTAGGGGCGCTACATGCATGTGCACATGTCACCTGACACAATGTAAATTAAAAAAAACATTAAACAAACTGAGACCTTCAACCATTTTCTATATATTGAAACTATTTTACACTGCTTAGCAAAAAAAAAACAATGTTTTTACACAACTTGGGTGATGGGAAGCCGGTAGATATGAGTGATGTGGTGGGCTGCAGTGAAGAAGGTGGAGCCTCAGACTAAGGTCAGAGGTCAGGGGTTACACAGGTCAATAAAGGGGAAGGGGCTTCAAGCCAAACTGCTTTCGGTTAGCAGGGGTGGAGCCACCTGCAGGTTCTTTGCTGCTGCTGCTCTTCTCACCACTTCCTCTTTGTGTCGGCGCAACACAGACACACACACACACACACCCACATACACACACTTACTCACACTCCTTATGACAGAGGTCCCGGCGGCTACACTGACACTAACGCTGCGGGGACCACTCACAGCGACACTCCCACCTGCTTCAGGTTCTTTATCTCTCTGAATGTGACATCATCAGATCCAGCGCTTTGATTCTGATTTTCTTGCCAAAAATGTTTTGTTTTACAAAAAACCCTGCTGTTCTAGGCATTTGTGTTAGAGAATATTTCTCACTAGTGAGATAAGGGGAGAGTGTAGTAAAGATTCTAACCAATCAAACTTTGCTTAGAGAAAAAAAGTTTAGTAATTATCAAAGTGAAGTTCTCCGCACACTGAAAACCTAAAGTGATCTTTTGAGATAAAAGAAATGTTATACAAACAACATAATTCATATTCTCACTTGTCAATCTTGAAAAACACTTCATCTGATTGCCTATGTTTCCAGATGCCAATTGTTTTCTTTTATTTTTTATTATTTTGGGGGTTTTCGGTCAGAAGTCTTTGGTTAAACTGATAAATGGGGCTGAAAGTGAGATGAGAGTCAGTCCATCTGTATGTGTTCTCTGCTTTTGGCGCTGTTGCCCCTTTTTCTTAACTTCCTGTCTGTTTTTTTTTTGTTTTGTTTTTGAATATAATCATTTGCCATCAGTTGAATAAAGTTGCCAATATTAAATAGTACCTGTTGCCGAACCTCTGTCCTTCAGAAGCATGGAATGAAAATGAATGTTTGCCCTGAAGTGGTGATTTGGAGGCCAGTCACTCTGGACACACACACACTTTCCCCTGTTCTTGTGCTGGTTGCGATGCATTTGTGGAAAGCTGCAGTTTGAGAACGAAGGGAGGGTTTTTCTTCTTGCTCTAGGGTCAGTACGCTAGCGAAACTATTAGCTTTATCTAGCTCCTGCCTGTGGGAGGATATGAAAAGGGATCAGTGAAGTCCAGGCTTTGGTGAATGAACGAAAACACTTATGTTTTGTTCTGTTGTGTATGTTTGGATATCAATAAAGCATTCCTTTAAATGACTTGAGTGCTGCTTGTCTGATACTCTAACCTCCAGGTGTCGCCACTGGATGTGCATAAAGAACCTAGAAGGTGTTCGGAAGATGTTTCTAGAGCATGGAACCTTGACCACCAGTTAGAGCTGTGGTATGTTCTCAGCTGATTTTGTGTGTGTGTGTGTGTGTGTGTGTGTCCAGACCGAAACGACAGTCACTGCTTCTCTTATTGAACGCTAAAAATGTAGTTCCCTGACCGGGAATCGAACCCGGGCCGCGGCGGTGAGAGCGCCGAATCCTAACCACTAGACCACCAGGGAAGTGGTGCGAAATAGTGAATAGAAGTTATTCTTAAAAGAAGTACTTACAGCATGCCGTACAGACTTGTGTGTGAGATGAAAATGTACTATATATGTGTATTTGAATCGTCTACATGTCTCTATATTTAAAATATAACTTGGCATATAACGTTCGTACTGATAACTTGTTGTCGTGGCCGAGTGGTTAAGGCGATGGACTAGAAATCCATTGGGGTCTCCCCGCGCAGGTTCGAATCCTGCCGACAACGTCACCCTTTTCGTGCTGGTAAACATAATCTTGTCTCTTACAAACGTGTGCCTTCACCTAAATTAAAAAAAAAAGTTAAAAACAAGGAAATAGATGTGTAACATGAAGAGGGATATAAATAATACATTTTTATTTATTTATTTATTCATTTAAAAAAAATTAAATAGAAATTTAAAGGTACATTTTGCATTTGTTTTTCCCTTGGAGATCAAAGAGTTTCAAACGAGGTTCCGAGTGAGATTAAAGAGTTTTAAACAAGGTCCGAACGAGACCAAAGTGTTTCAAGGGGTCCGAACACAGAACAGAGGTCCGAACACAGTACACAGCTTCGAACAAGTCCTAACAATGTCGCGTGATAAGGGAAGATGCGAGGTGTTCTCTTTCGAATGTCGGCCATGTTTTTCACCGCGAAAAACATGTTCAAGCTGAACACGAAACACCGCGAATAAAGGTCTGGAAATTTGATTAATACTTATAAAAGCAACGCCATGTTATAAGGCGAATGTTAGACCGTGTGACAAAAAAAGTATACTATTTAATTTTCCGTCCCGTTCGCACACAATTCAACTTGTATTTCAACTTCCTTGTTACGTAGCCGTTTTGCTAACGGAGCTTCTGCCTATAATAGCATCGCTTTACATATACAAGCAGTGTGTGGCGATGGGGAGGAAATTGGTGAGATAACAGAATCAGAAGACCAATTGCAACGTGTTTATTTTTGTTTATTTGCCGTATAAACTCTGCCGATTTTTCTGGAAAAGCCCTAAGGTGTCAAATAATTGTGCCAAGTTTCATTGCCCATCAGTGGAATAGTAATTGATGCGCTGTGGCGTTCTCTCCTCTCCGGTAATGGGTCCTGGTTATGTGTTTGAGCAGAGCAGACAGATGTGTGCAGGCGTTTTACACATGCTTAATTGCGCCAAGTTTAATGTTTTGTCAGCGGATTTAAAAAAAAACAAAAAAAAACAAACTCTTTTTACATCATATTACTTTATTTACACAGCACATTTTAATACATACATTTATTTATTTATTGATTTATACATTTAATTTATAATGCACTTTACATTTAGGCAATCTAAAAGTGCTACATAGACCATTTACAAAGTGATTCACAATAATAATGCAAAACATGCTTTCCTTCATACATACATTATGTACCTGCATTAACCTGTTATCTAATGCCTGTAGATGCCTAAGACAGGGAAACCAGATGCTTACTGGGACAGGGACATCTGCATAAAATATGCCCAGGGCCAATACCACTTCTCAACTGGCAAACGTCCAGGGTCCAAGAAATGGAGAAAGGCCCTGGAGAATATAGATGCTTGTCCCCGGCAGAGCCACACAAAGGACCTGCTTGAGAGAAGCCTTCAGTGCTCCTGTGGGTTCCATGAGGTAGGTGAAAAATGTAGGATTCTTAGTTGCATGTGGCATGGCCCTCTTTTCATACTTCCTCCCCTCTAGCCAGCAGATCTGTCATTAGCCACTGGCTCCAGTAAGGCAGGAGAAGTTGAGACGGAGGGAGGGCGAGTCCGAGTAAGTACAGAGACAGGGAGTGGAGACAAGGAGACGAGGAGAGGAGACACGGAGGCAGGGGAAGTCTGAGGCAACACAGAGTCAGAAAGAGGACACACAGAGACAGGGGCATTAGTGGCAGGACAGGAAGTGCACTGCTCCAAGTGCAACCAGCTTGTGCAGGGAGAAAAATTCTCCAAACACCTCTCCGACCACCATACGGAGGAGATGTGTGACACCTGTGAGGCCAAGCTGCAGGATACTGTTGGCCTTTTGAAACACATCCAACTGGCTCACGATTCAGTTTTCATCATCATTGCGCCATCACCGCAAAGGCCAACACTACCACCGCCAAAGCCAACGTCATCTCCATCTCTGCTCCCTTCTTCAATTAGCTCTGCTCAGCACACTGCAACACCACTGGAACCCTCATCAATTAATTGGAAATGGTTTTCTTCCTGAACAGTTCCGTGAAGCGATCCAGGAATCCGATCAGGAGTGGATTGCTAAGTGCTTGTATGAGCCGACAGGCCAGCTGAAGCAAAAAATAAAAGAATGGTTTCACGCACCACTGGAGCCCAAACCATCTCCTCCTGAGCCTGGGTGGTACTTCCGAAAGAGGATGTTTATCTGGGCACCAATGACGATGTGGGGGGTTCCCCTTAAATGCCCACAGTGTTCCTGGGAAATGAACAGCTCTGGCCTCTACAGGACGGTCAGGGAGGTGATCGACATGGATAGCCGCTATTATCTAGTGGGTGGGGACTATCCATGTTGCAGCAAGTGCTCTCAGCTGATCTGCCCATGGAGCCAGGATATGCTCTCCCAGCTGGATGTGACAGACAGGAGCCGGTTCCCCGCTGTCCTCACAACACAACTGGCTCTGGACAGAAAATGTATCTCTTTCTTGAGGCCGAGGACCAATGGTTACAGTTCCTCCGACCTCCAGTCAGCAGTAGAGGAATTGCACAGCGATGAGTGGGTACGTCAGGCCATCTGCTACCTCGCGGACTGTGAGCACCATATGAAGATGGCCACCTGCGTCCCCTCTGGAGTTGTCTATCTTCCTCCACCACCCTTCAGACCCCTTCCACCTGCCCAATGGTTTGAGGCGGTCCTCTCCAACGACATCCTCAGCCATCTGGATGAGATGATGGGAGTGATCGCTTCTACCTATGGTACCCCCCGCCCCTACTCAGAGGATGTATATTTCTTGGACGCGAAGATTGTGCAATAAATGTAGGAGATGGATGTGTGTATGCATGTCCTTTTTTTCATCTTTGTGTTTATACTGGTTACAGGGGAGCGCATTGCTGTGGACTACCTGTTGGCCCAGACCAACAGAGGTGACCGGCTTGCTCCAAAGCAAAAGCCTGAAATCCCCTCACAAGTGCTTGAGGAAGACGACGATGAGCCATATGCCACTGTGTGCATGCCAGACGATCTTGGGGCTGGTGATCCCTGGAATGAGGCTGAGCCGGACGCTACTCTCAGCCAGTCAGCTGAGCTCAGCGTTGGGGGTGATCCCGATCCTCCAAGTGCTGCAGAAGACCAGGTGTTGTTGGAGGGTGACACCAAACCCAGACCCCTCGTCATAGAGGTTAATAACACTTTCCCTAACATTCATTCATTCATTTTCCATACCCGCTTAGTCCCGAACTCAGGGTCACAGGGGTCTGCTGGAGCCTATCCCAGCTGTCTTAGGGCGAAGGCAGGGGACACCCTGGACAAGTCGCCAGTTCATCGCAGGGCCACATAGAAACAGACAACCATTCACACTCACATGCACACCTACGGACAATTTAGAGTGTTCAATTGACCTCACATGCATGTTTTTGGAGTGTGGGAGGAAGCCGGAAAACCCGGAGAGAACCCACGCAGACACAGGGAGAACATGCAAACTCCACACAGAAAGGTCTCAGGTCCGGGCCCCGGAATCAAACCCACGACCTTCTTGCTGTGAGGCGGCAGCGCTAACCACTGCGCTACCGTGTCGCCCCTTTCCCTAACACCTTACTCAAAAACACCATATTTAAACTAAGTAAATCTGGTTACATTTTATTAAGGTAAATGAATGTCAAATCAGCACTGCTCACGTAATAAGAATAAAGAGCGTGAATCTTTTGCTTGTTTTTTCTTTATCTCCCTTATCCCTTTTCAGACAAGCCAATGTGACTCGAGAGGTGTTGCAGGATGGGAGGCATTTGATGTCCTAGCAGCCTACCTAGTTGGCTTGAACCGGACAATCACAGCCTTGTCAGCCAAGGAGGAGGCGGACATATTCAATCTGTACACAGCTCTCCGTGCCATGAACAAGGCACCTTCAAGGTACACGACAGTAATTTATACACCATAATTAAACAAACATTCCATGGAATGAATGACGCAAATGGATGTCCTTGTTGGTGTTTAGGTACACCCAGAAGGCTAACAAGAAAGGACATGCGTCAGGAGGACCGTGGAGAGCCCCCAGGAAGCCGAGTGGCTCCACTCCTGGACAGCAGGCAGCAGAGAGGTGCTTGGTTCAATACAAATCATTGAATTGAATTGAAGACAGCTCATTTTATTGCAATCCCTGGTGACATTGTCACCTGGTTCTTCATGACTTTACAACCTTGTTCTGTTCACAGTTCCAGATCACATCATCTTTCTCTTCCACAGACTATGCTTGACCCACGGCCAAGCAGCCCGGGATTCGGACTTACACAGGGTCAGTGAGTGTGTTTGCCTTAGACTTGCCAAAGAGTTTGACCAAGCATGTAACAGGCCAACGGACACAAAAGGAAAAACCATGCCCGTCCTCCAGTCCATTGTCAGCGTCTACGGCCACATCAGACAGCTGCTGGAGGACAGCGGGGTTGTCCTGGACCACACCAACTTGGTTCTGGTGCCGGTTAACAACACCGCTTTCTCTTCATGGTGTGTCTTATTTTACCACATTCCCATACAGTCAAGACCGTATATAAAGGTTTAGCATGAAGAAAAAACTCCACGCTCACATGTATAAAATAATGAATCTTTGTCTTGTAGGCTGCTTAGGAGGGATAAGAAGAAGGACAGAGAACTGCTGGTGCAAGGCACTGTCCTCCCCAAACAGCTGCATCTGGCAGCTGTTTGCATTTTGAAAAAAATGGTTATGACGACATCCAACTCTTTCTGTCTGTCTGTCTGTCTGTCTCTCCATTGACCGTCTACCTGTCTGTTGTCTGTCTGTCGGTCTGTTTTCTGTTACTGTGAGGTGAAATGTTAAAAATGCAACAATAAACTTTAATAGTTGTATTTGAGGCAAGAACAGACTTCATATTTTTATTTAATTTCCTCTTGAAAAACAGGACGACAGTGAGTGTCATCCATTGAATGAACCAAAGCCAGAATTACTGGAATCATTTTACATTCATTCAAAAACCCAACACTCTTTGTCTCAAACCAAAGATTTTTTTAAAAGTATACTTTCTTCGCTCAATTTGTAATTTGTTTTATTCACTTGTGCCACACAGATGTAGAATAGAATAGAATGACTATTGATCCCCGAGGAATACATTGTTAATACACACATGCTGCCACCTATGGTAGGGTAGATTCAGCCGTTGCCACAGCATAGTTATGAATCCCGCAAGAGATGATAAACCTTGCAATAAGTGCAGAAGTGTGTGTAAACAATGTTGAGAAGAGAGTAGAGGAAAATGGATCTATTGAGCGTTTTCCTCCTTTTCCTTGCCATTCCCCCGCCCACCTTCTCTCTCGCTCTCTTTTTAAATAAAAAATTTTAAAAAAATACAGAAATGTAAAAGTAAATTTTGCATTTGCTTTTCCCTTTCCTCCTTGTTTTTTCCTTTGGTCGTAGCTTTTTTTTTTTTCATTTGTCTTTACAAAAGGAAAAGGGAAAAACAAAGACGAAAGAGAAAAGCAAAAACAAAATATACCTTTATATATCCACTTTTTTCCAATTTATTCTTGTCTTTATTCCTCTTCATATTCATTGTTTAATGTATCATTTTATTTATTCCTTTTTATATTCACACATTTATTACATTCTTCTTCTTTTTTAGCAGACATATTTTGATTTTGGCACTCCTTTGATTTCCTAGCAGAGGTGCGGATCACCAGATTCGGGCACCAGGGGGAGACACAGGCACAGTAAATACGAGCTCGGATTCTAAAAGGAGATCAACGTAAGTGTGGGAACAGCAACAATATATCAAGATTTCAGGCTGTTGTTGCTTTGTTACTTAGGACAGTTGTTAATGATGAAAAGGTTTGGAAACGTTACTCGAGTCACGTTCCCTCCAGGGTTGGGGTGGGGGTGCACAGCAGCGAGCTAACGTCCTCCCCGCCGTTGCGAGGAAATGGCTGCAACAGGCCCCGCCCATTGCCCCGCAACGTCACTGCCTCCGCGGTCTATATAAGCGGCCGCTGCCCACAGTGCCCGCAGCGAGAGAGTGAGTAGCGGTGACCTCGGTTTCGGACCTTGGAGGGGTCACACTTACCCGAAATTCTTTTCAAATGGGCCCCGTCGCCTAGCGTTCAGCCCCCAGCCTCGTCGACTGAGTTGACTCGGTGCCACCGCCGGAACATCAGCTGCTCCGTACGAGGTGAGCCGAGGCTCTGCTTGCCTGTCGGGGACCCCCCACCTTTAAATGGTGGCGGTTGTTTGGTTGCCGTCGACTGGGGGCGAGAAGCTAACTGCAGCTAGCCGGCTAACGGCAGCTAGATAACGGTAGCCAGCGAACGACTCTTAAGGCATTTGGGTCTTTTCGTCGTAACGGTCTGGTGAAGACCGCCGCAGTTCGAAGGGATTCGGAGTAGTTAAGTCGTTCTCTGGACGTTCAACGGCCTTTAGCTGTGGTTTTAAGTCGTGAAGGGGCCGCTGTTGTTTGTTTTTACCGCAGCGGAGACAACGTCCCAGTTTTGAGACGAAGCCTCCTGCTGCTGCTGCTGGAGATGGTGCCACTGGTCGTGGTCGTCGAGGACCCCACCGACCCCTCACCGTGCTCGCTGAGCACAGACTCCATATTTCTGCTTTCAGGAGCAGATATGTAGTAGTAATAATAATAATAATAATAATAATAATAATAATAATAATAATAATGATGAATGTTGCCTTGCTTTAGACTGGATGGCTGTAAACAAGAGCAAAACAGGCCGTGACGTCACCGACGCGTTGACGAATCGCTGCCGCACACCGACAACAACAACAACAACAACAAGTATTCATGGATAATTCGGTTTGCATGTACTCCCGCTATCTGATTAAACGCCACAGAGTGAGGCTCAGTGACTCGCTTCCATTTTCATGGTTATATTATCAAACAGATGATTCATCATGTTCTGTTAGTCTGGAGGAATCGTTCTGATCCCGGGGACACCAGTCAGCAAACAAACATCTAAGCAGGATGTGAAGCAGATTCTGATGATCCTGTGTGTCAGAGATCACTTCACACCACAATGATAATGTTTGTATGAGTGGGCTGATGTGTGGACCCGTCCTGCAGGTTTCCATCCAGCAGAGTTCCAGTTTGACCAGCAGCAGGATGGCAGCCATTCCAGCAGGCGGATCCCTGGTGGCCACCACCGACTACTACCGAAGTCAGTTGTCTGTCTGTCTGTGACCCCTCCCCCCCTGCCCAGGTCGTTGTTTGTCAGCCATTGTTCACTTCCTCAGTGAGGACCATCACACTGTGTGTTGACGACTTCCTGTCTTTGTCTCAGCAGTTAAACATTATCTTAGTAATATCATTGTGATTATCAATATGACTTTGAGGCTTTACACCGATCACATCGGCTACATCGGATCGGCCGATATTTGGCATTTTTTGAAATGTTCGTGATCGTGCGTCATGTCAAATCTCCGATCAATGACGTCACGGTCGTGTTGAAACTTTTTTAAATCTGTCTCATTTACTCCAAATTAGTTTCACAGCATCGACATGTTTATTTGTTTGTATCCGAGAGCTAATGATTCATGATTCAAAAAACTTCATTTTCGTCTTCGTGCCTCTTCCTGTTTTGAGTACTGTCGCTATGTGACGGACAATAAAGTTTCTTTGAAGCTTCACGACAGCAACATCCATGGGCGACACAGACAAACATGTCAGAGGTGTGGAAGTTTTTCCACACCTCCTCCGAAGTGAGAGAAACAGACATAGCACGAGCTATCTGCAATATATGCAACGCTACATTACCTCGCGGGGGAACATCGGCAAAAAATTTCCACACGATAAATTTAATCAGTCACTTGGAAAAGATACACACGGAGGAGCATGTCGAGTTCAAGAAACGCAGCGCGGAGAAAGAAAAAGAAACTCCGAAACGGATTCTAACGCAAATGACTTTATTGATACTCAGGAAACGGCACATAAGTAGATGCGTACATAAACAAGTAATTTAAATATTGCTGTGATCGGATCGGTTATCGGTTTGTTTAAACTCAAAAAATCGCGATCGTGTAAAGCCTAATGGTTTCTTCTTCTGCTGCAGGGCGCATCGGCTCAACGTCCAGCAGTAGCTCTTGTGGCAGTTCGGAGTACAGCGGCGAAGTCATCCCTCATCACCCAGGTGGGCTCCTCCTCGACTTAACATGACCTGTATCATAAGGCCTGATGACACGAAACGAGTCATTTTGAAAGTGCCGACGCTGACAAGGTCACATTTTAAAGGTGCAGTCCGAGGAGTTGACTCGTCCTGGGCTTGCGCCAGGTTAAACTGGGTTTGTGCTAGTTGAAACTGGCACAAGCCCAGTTTAAACTGGATGTGTGCCACGGCACTGCCTTTTGTCAGAGGGACGTTCAGGCAGACTGGCGTGGTGTTTTGATCTCCAGTCAGCAGCTGGGCGCCAGGCGCTTGCTGACTAAACACGCACATGCTCATCCAGGCTTGTTTGTGCGACTGGAAGAACGAGTTCCTGCTGCTTTTTTCTTTTTTTAAATCTATATTATCTCTGTGGCTGCTGACACGTTAACTTCTATAACGTGTGTGTGTGTGTGTCCGTGTGTGTGCGCAGGACTCCCCAAGCAGGACTCTGGTCACTGGTGGTCCAGTTTCTTCTTTGGGAAGCAGCCTGGGATGAGCCCACTGACAGAGGAGAAGTGAGTTTTTCTCTCTGGCCTCCTGACAGCCAAGTGTTCCCAGAGTGTGACGGTGTCTCTGCCTCTCTCTCTTGATTTGTCTCTCTGTTTATCTCTATCACTATCTATATCTATCTCCCTCTTTCTCCATCCCTCTCACTCTCTCTGTATCCCCACGCTGTCTTTCCGTCTCCCCCTTACTACGCTCTCGCTCTAATTTCACATTTGAGATACATTGAGTTTAGAAATATGTTCTATGTTGTAACTTTCTGTTTAATAAATACACTATTCATATATTTCTCCCTCTTTCTCTGTCCCTCTCTCCCCCTCCCACCAGGGTGGGAGTCCCCGGTGCCGTGACCAACGGTCAGATCAGCTGTGTGGCCCGGGAGATGGTGATGCGGCGCCAGGTGAGCGAGAGCAGCGATGCAGGAAGTCCTGCCTCCTCCTAGCGCCACCTGCCGCCGCTCCACCAGTGAGACCAACGCTAGGTGACGGGAGGACGTCCCGTTTATGACCTTCATAGTTGTTGTTTTTTTTTAATCCATCGTAGTGTAGGCTGCCATTTATGTTTGTAACCACCTGTTTTTTTATTATTAACTATTAATGTTAAAAAAAAATGAACAAAAAAGAAGTTGCGCCTGATAAACACATCTAAGAAAAAAATGGAAAAAGAAAAAAACATTTGTACTGTTGTATGTTTCACACTGTCTTCTGAACACCTTCTGGGAACAAGCTGCCACTGATGAAACACAATAAAATCGACTCGCAGCCCGACAGCTGTGTCACTTCCTGTTACTGATCACGATCCACACACACACACACACACACACACACACACACACACACACACACACACACACACACACACACACACACACACACAGTCTAGTTTATTTTAGTGGCTAGACTGATTACTGATTTTTCTCCCCTCCCAGCCTCGGCCACAGTTGCTTCAAAACATTAAGCATCACCATGCTCAGTAATGCATCAAGTCTGCATCCACACATAAGTGAGATCACGAAAGAGTGATTGTGTATCGTCTCAATCTAAATGTATTGAAGCAACACAAGATGCAACAATCATTTACAGGTGGACTTCAATTAACTGACGGAACAGCATTCACAAGACAAATTTGTTAAAGAAATAATGAATAAATGTTCATCACGCTTGAATCAAGTGCAAAGAGTGGCGCAAACACACAAATCAGTTCTTTAAAGTGGCAATACAGCAATGGATGACCCTCAAATCAAAACAAAACACCCTTTTAATCCCATTTTTAAATGGGAAAGTGAACATTGTGTTGAAAGAACCATACTGATTTGTACCTTTCCACATATTTTAGTGGGTGTACGGTAATTCGGGACATTGTCTAGTGGCTGTACGTGTATACCTGCGTATCACGCAGAGGCTACACCACTGAACACACCAAAGCCCTTCTGTCAGCAGCAGCCTGTTGTGTAAGGCCGTAAGCGGATGCCTGGTGGAGTGAGTCAGACGGTTGAGTGCGTCTCCGCAGGAACCAAGTCAACAGTCGCATCCGGGGGTTGCACTCGCTGCCTCCAAAACATTCCAGCAGCAAGCAGCTGGACACCTCCAGTAGCCTCCACTCTATGACTGCAACTTCACACAGTGGGTCAGTGTGCAGCGGAGGAGGGTAGTTGCAAAGGAAAAACGTTCCAACTGTACTTCGGTATATTTTTTCAGGTAGCTTTACTTGACTTGAGCACTTGTTTTTTAGGGTTAGGGTTGGGTGTAAGACTGGGGTTAGGGTTTCAGAATTAGGGTTAGTGTAACACTAATTATATGTTTGGCTACAGTTAAATGTAATATAACAGACTAATGGAGCTGTGTGAGGATTAATGAAGCACAAACACAGAATTGAATGTACCGGCAGTATATTTAACAAAAGATGCTTGAAATTCTTCAAGATAACAGTCATTGAAAAAAAAAAAGAAAAGAGAACAACAATAATAATAATAATAATAATAATAATAATAATACTAAAACAATTAATCAGTCAATTATTTAAGTCCTACTAGTAGTAATTCAATCAATCAATTGCAATTTTCTTCAAGGCACCTTTTAACTTATCATATATATCATACTTTCACAATATGTAAATCAAACACATTCATTCAATCACTTGAAATAATTTTAACCGAATAAACAAAAATCAAAAGGCCCAAAGTAAATCAATTTCTCTCTAAAATGGGTTGTGTGAATGTCAATGTGAATGTCCTACCACACCACTGGGGAAGGCGCATGAAGCAGCTGACAGGCTTGAGGCTGGCCAATGTGGTAGATGAAGCTTGGCCCACAAAGTTCAATTTCAGTTTTTCCAAAAATGGCTTGCCATCTAATCTGTGTTCCAGTTTTTCGTCTCCAGAATTCAGGATTCTTTCAGTCCATAAAAGCCTGACCGGTGTCCAGCCAAAGGAGTTGATCCACAGAAGCAACACATCCGGATATTAGCAAGAGTACTGTGGAGTGGTGGAGTGGTTGGGAAAGCTTGTTAGCATTAGCATGGTTGCTAGACTGCTTCCAAAAAAAGATTCACTTCCTTATGAAAAGGAAGTGAATCATAGGAGAGGACAAAAGCCTTGCATGGTTGGTCTTTTGGCTCTCCTGAGAGATGTCCTGCCGGTTTATTTGACAGACTTTTTTAGAATCAAGTTTGAGAGGTTCTGCTGCTTCAGGTGGACGGCTTGGTGAGTAATGAATGAACAGGTGGTGTGGTGTCACTTCCTCCTCCACACAGGAAACGGGAAGGATGACAGATCTCAGCATCTGATTGGCTCAGGTGTTGTGAGTGGTGGGTGGAAAAGCCAACAAGGACCGGACAGGTGACCGGAGCCGGGTCTTAAAGTGACCTCATGTTGGACAACCATGAACGATTAAAGTGTTCCAGGATTTTATGAGTGCTACATTAGGGTGTTGGGGTTCCTCATGTGTTAGAAGCCCCAAATTTGACGTGGGTGCGTCTTGAGGGATCCCGATGAACCTGCAAGTGGTCCCATGTCTCTTGGAGAAGGTTGACCTTTGACCCCATAGACTTGCAATGGCGTTAGGGTTAGGGTTGAGGTTGGGGTGCGATTTTCGTGCTCACATGAGTCTTTACATTTTTTTGGCCCGCTCAGAAAAAAAATTGTCAGTTTGTCTGTGTGACACGTTTATATCGGCTGGTATCTAAGAGGTGTACAGAGGTGTAGCCAACCTGTCAGCTTTTGACAGCTGGGAAAGACCTCTGCCCCTCCCCCCTGTGGCGGTACTGCAGGTATAGGAGAGCATATACGCTCCCTCGTCCTTATTCATCGTCCTTCAGGCTTCGCTCAGTCCCGAAATAAATCTTTATGTTTAATCATTTCTATATTTTTGTTGCTTTGCATGGTTTTCTCCTGCACTGGCTTTTCTCTTTCCCTCCACAGACAAAAAGTTTGATACTATTCTGATGCTTCTGACGAGTTCCCCTGTCAAGTTGTGAATTGCACTGCCCCCTACCATTCTCATGCCAGTTGAATTGTCCCTCTCTGTTTTGAGCGCTGCTGGAAGCTCAACACTGTCAGGTCTGGACAGTTGACAACAGTTGAGAGCTTTTATTCAAACTTTAGAGAGAGAATCAAAATGTAATCAAACACAAATCTTTACATTACTTTGTAACTGAAATAGCTACACAACTATTACATTTTTAAAAGGGTAACTTATATTGTAACTAATTACATTTGCAAAGTAATCTTCCCAACACTGAAAACCACTAGGGTATACACACACACACACACACACACACACACACACACACACACACACCCCACCCCACACACACACACACCTGACGCCAACAGTTTCCCCCCATTTGACCACAAAGTGGGTTTATGTAAGCAGGTACACTCCACTGTCTCTCTGTGTGTTTCTATGAAACACAGGAAAGACAAACAACAACCCATCCACACACACACACACACACACACGCACACATGCACACGCACAGTGTGGCGTTAAAAGGCTGAACATTGTTTGCTGTCCACGCAGCACTTTTTCCAGGTCACTGATTGGCCAGAATGATGGAGGAGTGAGACACCTGTTGCGCCTGGTGATGATGGATGAGATTCCAGCAGCAGCAGTAACGCTATCAATGATTGTCCTCGTGATTTCTGCACTTCCTGCTCTTCTTCTCTGCTGTCTCCCACACCGTCTCACCTCCAGTCAGACCTCATCAGAGTTTTGTTACCATCGTCCTCAGTCACGTTGCTGTTTCCACAGCAGCAGCAGCAGCAGCAGCAGCAGGAAACATCGCACACACAGAGTCGCAAAAGCAACACAACATCTCGTCGCACTCGAGCGAAAAATCCATCGGTAAAACTAAAGATGTGAAAAGTCTTGTGGAGTGTTTTTCCACCATTGCAACCAATCACCATTGTCTTCTCACTGAAGTCTGTCCAATTCTGAGCAGCTGTTGACGGAAAATCACACCATCTCGGTCCTTCGACCCCAGAGGGAGCGCTCGTTTTGCGCTACTTGACATATCGGTCGGCAGGCCTGGTCCGCTTGGAGGTGGAGAAGTGAAGGGAGGAGGACCAGGAGGAGCCCAGGACGATATGGACCCACAATCGTTTGCATGTGACGCCGCCTGGAAACCACAGAATACATTTTGAACAAAAGAAATAACACCAGATAAATCAGATTCAAACTGGAGATTTGACACTTTGTAGCATGTAGAATTAGCTGTTTATGGCATTTCCCCCCATCAATCATCAACATTTTCTTCTTTTTCTTCTTCTTCTCCTTGTCTTCCTCCTCCTCCTCTGCTTCATCGCTCCACTAACTCCAACTCCACTTCATCGCTCCACGAACAGTTAACAGTTAATCGTAACTTGAATTAGTTCCAGTGGAACCAGTTTGAGTCTTTGATGATCTAGAATGTTTTTATTGTTCAGATCTAACAATTGTGTGTGTGTGTGTCTGTGTGTGTGTATGTCCGTGCTTACCGGGCGGCGGGACAATGGCCATGCACAGGGTGACCCGCCTGCGTCTGACGAGGCTGCCGGCCTTGTTCTGCTCCGGGCCTCCAGGGGCCGAGTCTGAGGAAGAAGACAGCAGGAGTGAGTGAAGAAGAGGAGCGGGCAGGGGGTGGAACAGCTGGCAGCCAGACCGCGGGCTCAGGTGAGTAGTGGGCGAGATGACGTAGAGAGGAGTTAGACCTCCTGCTTCAATGATGTGACCTCTGATGTGGCCTCTGATGTGACCTTTGATGCGACCTTTGATCTGACCACAGATGTGACCTTCGATTTGTGACCTCTGATCTGACCTTTGATTTTGATTTTATTTCACCAATCGACCTTGGAAATGTTGATCGAACAAACGTCATCTCTGGAGGTGGGTCCTGAGAGAGTGTGGACACGCCCATTGGAACATTCATCGCTTCTCTTTTGTTTAACGGACCAGTTGGGTCCAGAAAAACTGGGAGCTGACAGCTGGTTGGCTGTTACTAAAGTTAATGTCGTTCCAGCAGTGATGCACCCAGATGATTATACCAGCTCAGTGGGACAGAAAACCAGTTTAAACCGGACGTTTTTCCCCTGTTGTCCCCTGGCAGTGTTTTTGTGCGTTAGTGAATGTTGTGTGTCGCTTCTTAGTCACTCACCTCGGTAGAAACGGTTGCGAGCCAGCAAGCAGGCGGGCGAGTTGACGCTGGTCATGACCACCACTTCCTGCACACACACACACACACTTATTTTTGTTTATGAAGATCACAACCTCACATGGTTCTTCCTGTGCTCTCTCTCAACCATTTGCGAGGGTTGAGGGGCGGTTTAATTTTAATCATATAAAAATATTTTATATTTGAACTACAAAGTTGCCTCGTTCCTGGACATTACTTGAGCTTGTCAAAGACAAATTAAACTTTTCAACACAACTTTTGTGAGTAATTTTGGGGGTACTAGCGTCACCAATGGATGGAACCAAGTAGCAGAAACAAGGTGAGGAGGTGGGTGGAGCCTCCTGGTGGCGGGAGGCTGGGACTGCGTCTGAAATTTTCACCTGGCAGCCGCCAAGTTTGATTCAAACCCTCCTACTCGACTGGCGGGAGAACACTGTTTAACCTGCCCACTGGTGTGGCTATTATTAGCAAGTGTGTGTATGCGTGTGTGTGTGCATGTGTGACAATGGTCGATCGGTGTTGAGTTCCCCTCTGCCCCACTGGTGAGTCAGCAGCTGAACTGGGTGAACGGGGTGAACTGGCAGAAAGAGCCCCTGCTGCTGCTGCCTCTGTTGATTTAGCCTTGTTAGCTTTAGATTATAGTTGCTTTTTCAGGAAAGGCAAACGGTCAGGGTTTGACTTGTGCTGTTGCAATGCCTGACAGACAGGGGGCAATGCTGAGCCACGCCGCCGCCACCTAGCTCTGCCCTGCTGGAAGGTTCTGCCACTTCTTTGTAAATAAACACTGGAGGCAACTGTTGTCTCTGACCAACTGCCACAACCGGGTCGATGTCTGCCTGCTGCTAGCAGCTAGCGGCTAGCGCAGCATCTGCTCGCTGCCTGATAGCAAGGTGTGTTCAGGAGATAATTCCTCTCCCTCCAGCGATGGTGTCTGAGCATTTTTGAACCTGCAGAGTTGCTCGTCTCACTGTGTGGAAGCAGTCAAAAACTGCCAGAAAACCATCAAAACAGTCAGAAAACCATTAGAAACGGTGAGCAAACCATCAGAAACAGTCTGAAACAATGTAAATACCATCACAAACAGTTTGGAAACCCCCTGAAACAGTCTGAAAAACAGAGTCAAAAAAACATTTAAAAAAAGTCAGAAAACCACAATAAACAGTCAGTAAACAGCAAGAACACCGTCAACCAACAATCAAATATTTAAACAATCTATCAGCACAATGTAGGTGAAAGTTTAGACACACACACACACACACACAGTAAGAAACTGTCAAGAAAAGAGAAGAAGAAAAACAGGAAGGAGACAGAAAATCATACAAGAGGAAAAGCAGAGAGAAAAGAAGAAAGAATGAACGGTAATGAATAGATGAAAGGGTTGAAGTGAGGAAGAAAGAGATGAGGAGGTGAAGGAGGAAGAGAAGACGGAGGAGGAGGTGAAGGAGGGGAAGGAATAGATGAAGGAGGAGGAGAAGAAGGAGGTGAAGGAGGTGAAGAGTAGCTGTCGCCATGGTAACACCCACCTCCAGCTCTTCAGGTCCTGATGTTCTCTGCAGCGTTTGCAGCCTCACTGGAGGTGGACCACTCCAACTTGTTCGCGTCCCCTTCGAGGGGCGGGACCCTGGAGGGCGGGGCTTAGCTCTTGGCCAGTGGGGAGGTTAAAAAAGGGGGGGGCTTAGTCTGGGCCAGTGGGGAGCCTGGCAGGGGGCGGGGCTTAGCTCTTGACCAATGGGGGCCTGGTAGGGATGCGGAGTCGCTGGCTGTCTACAATATCTTGCAGACTCACCGCAGCCCGTTTTAGCTCCTCCATGACCGCGATACGGGGAGTAGGTCAGAGGTCACAGTGAGGTAACTGGCAGGCCTCCACCGTCATGCAGACAGCGCCTGTCAATCAAACCATGTGGCCGGTGCTGACTCACGTCCTCCATCCTGGTCTTCTTCTGTGGTAGTTTTCATCGTTGAGAAGCAGCTTCTGACAGCAAACCAAGATCAGAAGAAACCTAGAAAAGAACCTTCAAATCATATCAGTCAGTGTGTGTGTGTGTGTGTGTGTGTGTGTGTGTGTGTGCGTGTGTGCGTGTGCGATCATCAGCAGCCACACAGCAGCAACGTCACATGATGACCGGTTCACCTCCTCAGCCACATATATCTCATCAGCCAATCACAGGGCAGCAACTCTGTGATGTCACACTGTGACATCATGGACCTCCAGAAATTTAACTCATAAAAGTGTTAACAAAGGATAGAATTATGATATTAAAGGTATTAAGTTCCAGGAAAAAAGTAGGGAGAGGGGGATTTGAACCAACAAGCATCCAGATTCCCTGAGCTGCTTGTACTGGAGGTGTGGTCTCAGGTGGACGTAACACCTGGACGTCTTTTCACCACCTGTGGAACAGCTGAAGAACCAGGAAAAGACTTGAGTGGCTGAGCCGTCATCAACAACAGCTGACAATCCACTGGAACTTTATTTATATCTGACACACTTTACACTTTTAGCAGCAGCAGCAGCAGCAGCAGGAATGTATGTCAGTGTGTCGCTGCCCCCTCTCGGCCTCCAAACTGCACAGTCGGGAGCAGGTAGTGTCCGAAGCTCCTGGAAAGTCGGGATCAATGGTCACTCGGCACAAAGTTGACTGGAGCAGCAGGAAAAAGGAGGTCTGGACCTTCACTGGAGATCTTTGTCTCCCTCTGCCGGCAGGCTGAGGAGCAACGACCACAGGGCCTCAGACACCTCTGGCTGTCCTGCAGCTCCAGCAGCAGCAGCAGCAGCAGCAGCAGCAGCAGCAGCAGCAGCAGAAGAAGCTCCTGCAGCTTCAGCTCTAGCAGCTCCAGCAGCTCAAGCACCAGCATCTTCACAAGGAGCTGCGTGGGGACGCTTTCCAGCAGTTACACAACCAGCCACTATGATAGCTTCATGGCAAAATGTTGCACTTTGTGACATCATCCACCCAACCAGAGGAGAGCGCCCCCTGGTGCCCAGTGTGTAAGCACGGTGCCATAGTGTAGGAAGTGTGTGGCTCGAACCTGCTGGACCAGCCAGAAGCCCGTCTGACCTACTTCTCCTGTCTTCACAACAAACAAACACACAACCTTGACTGGCGTGCTAGCACAGGGTGCTAGCAGGTTTTTCTTCAGCTTGTTTAATCATGGGCAAGCTAATTGGGTTATAGCACAGCTAACTGGGCCACAACTTTCACCAACCAACCTGCTTCTGTGTCATGACCACGTGACATGACACAGAAGCAGCTGAACTGGGTAAACTGGGTGAAATGGTGCACACACACACACACACACACACACACACACACACACACACACACACACACACACAGATATAGTTTCCTGCCCTGGCTCTGACCCCTGTGAATCAGTTTCTCTCTTTTTTCAACTCTGGTACCACAGGTGACTCAATTCAACAGAAACTTTCCCCTCGTTAGTGTTAGCAGCATTAGCAGCATGTGTTAGTGCTAATGCTCACGCACACACACACACACACACACACACACACACACACACACACACACACACACACACACACACACAGACCCACAGCATCATTTAATGTCTTATATTCTTATTTTCACATTATGTTGAGGTCGACGGACCGGACTGTTGTGGCTATGCTTCCCTCTGCTGTCCAAAGGTCATACTGCAGGCAGCAGATCGACACGGCGTCTCATCGTTCTCAGCGTGTCGATCCGATGTGTGTGATCCCGGTGTGTGTTTCTGCGGGAAAAAACGATGGCGTCGATGTTGTCTTCAGATTATCGAGGTAAGAACTAAACTCCTTGGAAAAAATGTCTAAATTCAGCATCTCTTTAATTCCAGTCGTTTTGGCTGCAGTTCTCCGCTCGTGGTCCGACTCACAGCCGCCCCCTGGTGGCCGCCGTGGCCGTCACTCCAGCTCGAAGGAGCTGCTGTCCAGCTGCCTCTTGATTCTCTTAAAGTCCGGCCTATCCTCCGGCCTAGCGCTCCAGCATTTGAGCATGATCTCGTACAGAAAGTTGGGACATTCGGGCGGAGCCGGCATCCTGTAGCCCTTGATGATCTGTTCATAGGCCTCCTGGTTGGTCATGGCTGAGGCAGAGGTGATGGATGGAGGGTTAAGGGTTAGGGAGGAGGAAGAGGAAGAAGAAGGAGGTGATTAAGACCTGAACATCTGTGAGATGGTCTCACTGTGGTTAGCTGACCTTCTGACAAAGGTGTCAGGTGACTCAGGTGGAGACCAGCTGCCCTGAGTTACAGGTGTTCTGGTCACACCAGAGGTGGGAAGTAACCAAAAACAAATACTTTGTTATGGTACTAATAATATTGTCAAATCTAGGCATGTTTAGATGCACACAAAGCTGATATCCAGGGAGGAAATGAGGGAGCAAACTAGGCTCACATTACTCTTAAAGCACAGTCACTTCACAATGGAATGTTGCCATTTTTTTTAGACCAATTAAGTGAAGTTGCATCGATTTTTACGGCACACCTGACATTATCTCACGGTACACTAGGTGTGCCACACTGGTCCACAGGGTAAGAACAGCGTGAGTCCACCCACCGGGGTACGGTGTTCCGCCATAGGAGGTGATCTCGTAGAGCAGCACACCAAAGGACCAGACGTCCGACTTGTTGGAGAACTTTCCGTAGCTGATGGCCTCGGGGGCGCTCCACTTGTAGGGGATCTTCTTGTCTTCTGTGATGTAAAACGGCTCCTGGATGATGAAAGTTCAAGTCGGTGAAGCTGAAATCCGACGTTGGAGTCCCACCTGGTGGTTCTCCTCCAAGCTCACCTTGATGACTCTGGCCAGGCCGAAGTCGGCCACCTTGCAGGTGTAGTCTTCAGCCACCAGGACATTCCGGGCCGCCAGGTCTCGGTGGATGCTCTTCTGCTCCTCCAGGTAGGACATCCCATCAGCCACCTGGGCACCCATGTCCAACAGCGAGGCCACGTCCTGGTTCTGGCCCTCCGGACCTGGAACCAACCAACAACCAACCAATCAAGGAGTGAAGCAGACTGGATTTACCCAGAGGGGAGAAAACAGGACGTAGGGAGGCCACCTTGGAGGAAGCTGAGCAGGCTTCCTCTCTCCATCAGCTCAGTGATGATCCAGAAGGGTTTGGAGGTGGTACAGACGGCGAAGAGGGAGATGAGGTGACGGTGGCGAAGAGTCTTTAGCATCTGGACTTCCCGCTGGAACTCCTTGTGCTTGAGCTCCGAGTCTGAGGAGCAGAGAAGAACAAGAAGAGATAGAAAGAAGCAGAAGTCGACCAACGATAATGACGAGGACGACCAAATGTGTGAAGTAGGTGTTTGCATAATGATGTACAGTGCCAGGGGTGTCAAACTCAAATACACAGCAGGCTCAAAATTTAAAACTTGGACAAAGTCGTGGGCCAACATGAAAAAAATCTTCGTCCAGATATAACAGTGAATTTATATGGACCCAAATAAGTTTTGCTTAAATCTGAATATGGAACAAGAAAGCTTCACACTATACAATAAATTAACATCATATTGCACAAACGCAAAGTCAAATTTCTGATTAAAAAAACACATTAAAATAAATAAAATGTAAATCAAAATGTTATGCCTCTTTTTTTATTTGCTGTCCTCTAATTTAAATTCCAACAGTAACTTCAACAGTAACTTTCCACGCACTATTAATACATTTAAAAATAAAATAACAACAATAAATCAATTTACTAATAACATTATCCTTTAATAATCGAGCTACCATTTAAGCCCATGCCTTGTAGCAAGAAAAAGTGCAGGAAGAAAACATTAATTGTACTCTGCTGAAGTAAATAGTCTTGCCAGAATACCATCAGAGCATTCTGGGATTTGTTGTATTAGCAGTACATGTGCTGTACGATAGTGGCGGGCCAGCAGCTCTAGCAGTGATTTAATATTGCCCCGTCGGCCAAATATAATTGCACTGCCGGCCAAATTTCGTCCGCGAGCCAGAGGTTGACACCCACGATGTGCTCAAACTAATCCGCACCACTTTTGAGGATCTTGACGGCCACGTTGACGAGGTTCTTCCAGCGCCCCCTGTGGACGGTGGCAAAGTAGCCGTTGCCGAGCTCCTCCCCCACACTGAACTCTTCCTTGGGAATCTCCCACTCGTCCCGCAGGGAGGGATGCGAGATGGGAATGTTGGGCTTCATCTGCACCACATCATCCAGACTTTTAAAGATCCATTTCAACGTGTCAATAGATACATCAGTTGATCAAAAATACATCGATAAATGTTATCAAATAATAATGATGGTAAAACATGAAATGCTGCATTTCAATAACACTGAAGGAAACAACGAGTGTGAGCGCTCAGAAAAATGAGGAAACAGTTTTGCAGGAGGGTGAAGGGAAGGGGCGGGGCCTCACCCTCTCGCAGGGATTTCCCAGAATGCTGCAGTCACTCAGGCTGTGGCTGCTGTAGTGCTGCACCAGGGCCGGCAGCGAGCCGAAGCAGTGCTCGTCCTCCAGGTGGAAGTTTCCCTCCGACTCTTCCAGGACCTTAAAGTTGTGAACACAGTCACTGGACCTCACTGCAGACACACACACACACACACACACACACACACACACACACACACACACACACACACACAGCTGTTTGTTCTTCATCCTTCCATCAGACACATTTAATTAAATAGATGTGACATTTTTCCCCCGAATGCATTTTGTTTTGTTTGCATCTTGTTTTTCCCCACCAGATTTTGACTTTTAAAAAGCTCATTTATTGGAATAGAAGAAGAATTATTCCACAATCAGGCTGTAACAGCTCCAGTGTGAGTCTGTATATACTGTGGACATTGGTGGGTAGCAGCGCCCCCAACAGACACACACAAGGAGACTGAGCTCCAGATTCAATGAGATTTAAAGGACAAACTGAAGTGCTGCACGCGTTTGCGTAGGTGCAGGTGTTCCTGCTGGACTGAAGTGAAAGTGTCCCGTTCGCCCTAGCACCACCTGCTGTCCATGTGCTCTTTACCTGACAGGACCAATCCCACGCCGTCCTTATCGCTGCGCCGCATCAGGAACGCCCCCTCCTGGTTGCCCACTGCAAGCAGGTGGCTCTGCGCCTGGAAGCGGTTCATGGTGCCGAAGTACCATCTGGTGAGGAAGAGGAGGGGGAGAAAGAGTAGGAGGAGGAGGACGAGGAGGAAGAATAGGAGTTGGGGGCGGAGGAGGAGGAGGTGGCTTGTTGGTTGTTTGTTTTGAGTACTGCTGGAAGCTCAACACTGACAGGTCCAAACAGATGAGAACATTTTTATTTTCGACATTTAGAAAAATAAATCAAAATGTAATCAAACGTAAGTAGTTACATAACTTTGATAGTAATTGAAATACTTAACTACGATTACATTTTCAACAGGGCAACTTGTAATTGTAATCAGTCACATTTGCAAAGCAACCCTCCCAACACTTGGTGAGGAGGACATGAAGGAACCATATACCACCAGCCACAGTTGGTTCTGGTGGTACCAGCCTCTGATCATCATCACCAGCAGTGACATCATCATTTAGACCGGGCACGCGCGAACTACGGCCCTGGGGCCATATTGGCCCCGTTAAACTTTCTAATGCGGCCTGTCGAACTTGAAGAAATTATATCAATAGTAACTTATTCGTAAAATAGCTGTGTTTCGTAAATTGTTAAGTGTGTTAAGAGTAATTTCAATAAAGAGCTAAACACCGTAAGGTTTTCAAAGACAGATTTTGTTGTAGCACTTTATTCATTTTCAATTGACATCAAAGTACGTTTTATACACATCCCATGATATATTTTTTCCTCCTATGAGGTGGGTCATCAAAACACTCCATCCATCCGCTCCTGCTCCGGTCCCCTCTGTCAAATTTTAGAAACCATTGGGATTCCACTAAGCCAAAACGTTTGCCCACCCCTGGTTTGGACTGACAAACAAGACCGGAAACAACAGCACTCACGTCTGGCTCTCCAGCGAGTCGGCACGGGCCAGGTAGTTTCCGGGCACGATCCCGGTGTCGAGGACTTGCCCATCGGGGTCGATCCTCTGGACAGACCACCAGTCGCCGTCGCGGGTCAGCACTGCGAACAGGTCCCCCTGGCGGAAGGACAGCTCGTCCGGGAGGCGGGACTCGAACCCCCATAGGGCCGTGTACAGCGAGCCCCTGTCCGGGGTAGGAGGAGGAGGTTGGGGCGGCTCAACGCCTCCTGGTGGGCCCCGCTTCTCCCCGAATATCCGCCGCCACAGCGCCTCCAGACACGGACACGCACTCCGCAGACACTCTTCCATTGGGCGCCCATCAAAGGCGCTCCCCTCCCCGGCAGGCCGAGTGGTGGCGCTGGGGTCCGGACGCACCTGTCTGACGGGTCGGTAGACGTGGCGGCGCGTCGGGAATCCGCGGAATGCGTACTTGCAACAATCAGTTTCACAGTGACACTGACTAACACTTATTCCTGACGGTAACACTTAAAGACACGACACAATGCAACACAGCACACACAACTCCGCCTGCGCAGCGCGCATCACCGTGCCACAGCTGCTCCGGAGGCTGGCTTGACCGGCAATCTCTTGTGACGTCACTCCAGGTCGCCCACACCTGTATGGCGAGCTAAAATACCTCAGTAAAGCATGACTTGCATGAACCATGAAAATAGCTATTCACAACGAGTGACATCTAACGTCGTGAGGCAATTTAATAACAAGATAAACATAGTTGCAATCAGTTAGTGGAGACCAGATTTTCACACTTCAAATTTCAATAGTCATTCCTACATCCACAATCTAGAAGAGCAATACAAATTTAAATGTAACTTTGATCAAGTACAGTACTGTAAAGTACATTGTAAAGTACGGAAGCATATTGCTGCCACCCTAGAAAAAAAAACAGGGCTCAGTATCACGTTATAACGTGAAACTATCACGTTATAACGTGATACATTCACGTTTTTACGTTATAACGTGATAGTTTCACGTTTTTACGTTATAACGTGATAGTTTCACGTTTTTACGTGATAATTTTCACGTAATAACGTGAAAATTAGGATGCAGTTGAGATGGTGGAACTTGTACCAATGGAGCCTTCCATGCCCCTCCAGCTGATCAATGAGAAAACTTTTCATTTAATTTAACTTCCCTCCATCAGGGGGCGGACTTCCTGTTCGGATCATCCACTCAGTGAAGAGTCAGGTAAGTTGCTAAGTGAAGTTGTCAGCGACACCCTGTCATCACGCCACTGACTGTATGTGAACATTATTACGTAAAAACGCGAAAAGTATCAAGTAAAAACGCGAAAATTATCACGTAAAAACGTGAAAGTATCACGTTAAACGTGAAAAAATTTACATTTAAACGTGATAGATAAAATTATGTGAACATTATCACGTTAAAACGTAAAGAATTATCACGTAAAAACGTGAAACTATCACATTATAACGTGAAACTATCACGTTATAACGTGATACTGAGCCCTGTTTTTTTTCAAGCAATGCGCTTCTGTAATAAAGTAATTAAAAATGTAATGGGTTAACTTGTAATTGTAACAAATTACATTGGTAAAATAATCTATCCAACACTGGTTATTCTTATTCGGGGAGTGGAAGGTCGGGGAAACACTGTCAGCAATGTGCTTTCTGACCACCAGAGGTCGCTGAATCACACATCTAATTTTTTTTTTCTTTTCCTTTTTATTGGAAGTTGACACCAATTTGTGAATTCTGGAAATAGGTACAGATCTATTGTGATGAAAACCATGTTCTGTGATCAGATCAGTCAAATATTAAGAGTATCTGAGTGAAGACTGAGTGAAGCACACACAAATGCACGCACACACGTATGTGTGTGTGTGTGTGTGTGTGTGTGTGTGTGGACAGTGGAGATGTGGGTTGTTTTGGAACCATTGTAAATCATGAGAGGGAGGATTCAAACTGCAGAAAAATAAAAATACATTATTTTACATATAATATTGCAAAATAATAAGAAAATTATATCAGTGCACCAAATCAACGTATTCACTTTTGGTGTGTACACTGATGTGAACATCAAGGGACACACTCATGTGTTACTTTGTAACGATGTAAAAGAAAATACATCATTTTAGAACAAAACTTCAAATACTTTATTATTTATCATCATCATGTTCATGATCATCATCAGTGTTTGGTGGCCAAACATTAAAACCACTCACTGCTCATTATGGCTCCAGTTTCCACAACTTGGCTTCTTCTTCTGCTCAAAACTTCATGCATAAAAAGACGACAAAATGTTGCATCACTAGTTAGGTTGCATTGCAGTGTTGCCCCTCCCACCTTGTGGCTGATTGGCTGTGCAGTCAGTGTGCAGACAGTCAGTCTGCAGTGTAAACATATAGGCACTCCAGTCATCACTGGTGTTACTGGTGTTGGTCGACAGTGTGAAAGAGACTTGGTGTGGCATCCAGGCTGGTGGAGTGGTGGGACGTGCAGTGGTGGTGTGTGGCCAGGCGGGGCCGCTGTGAGCTGGGGAAACTTCATTTAAAAAAAAAAAAAGTTTCAGGATGGAGGGGGAACATTGTGACATCAGGCAACGACGGGTTTATTGTGTCCACCATGGGGAGGTAGGTCAGCCACTCCCCCTCTCTTCGGGTCCATGACAGGCTAAATGTGCTAACATGCTAATAACTGTGTTTCTTTTTTTTTTTTTCACTGCCGAATAACGTGGCCTCACTCACTGCTCGCGCAAGCAGCTTCAGTTTAGATCGGTTTGAGATCAGTGGCGGTTCCGGTCTCCATTGCTTCCAGCCTCCATGCTAAACTAAGCTAAGCTAATCTCCTTTAGAGTCCAGCATCATTTTCTAATGGGTGTGGCCTTAACCCTCCTGTGCATAAGTCAGTAAGACAGCAGCCCCTCCCCCGGAGTCTCACTGGAGGGGGAGCTGGCAGCTGATTGGCCGACAGCAAGCAGCAAAGAAGCTGACTGGCCCACGGACGTTTCAGCCGATTGATCAGCTGTTCGCCAACATGACACGGCGCCAGCACCAATCAGCGTTTAGTCGCGCTACATTAGCACTACGTTATTGCACATTAGGCTTCCGTTTTAGCCCCCCCCCCCACAGAAGGACGACCTGATTGGTGGCTGTCGTAGCACATGACAAGGAACAACACACAATCCCGTGTCAGGTCGTCAGGTGGGTCTGCTCGCTGTGACCCCATTTGACCTCTGACCCCCAGGGGGCCTAGACCTCGATGGTCTTGAAGTAGATGCGGGCGTAGATGGCATCTAGCTGGCTGTGCAGGGCGTGGAAGGACGGCCTCTTGGAGGGCTCGGCTGCCCAGCAGTCCATCATGATGCGGTAGATGTTCTGAGGGCAGCGGGTCGGACACGGCAGCCGGAAGCCCGACGACAGCAGCTCTAGAACCTCCTTGTTGCTCTTCCCTGGAGGGGCGAGTTGAAGGGGAAGTTATTCGTTATTGAAATTTGCTGACTTTTTCTGTTTCATGGTAAAGTCGAACTCAGAAAAGTTACTGATTTATAGTCTGGTTGTGTTGCAGTGTGTGTGTGTGTGTGTGCCCCCCTCTCACACACACAGACCTTCGTACGGCATCTTCCCTCGTGACAACATCTCATAGAGCAGAACTCCAAATGACCAAACGTCTGACTTGACGGAGAAGCGCTGGTAGACGGCGGCTTCAGGAGCCGTCCAGCGCACTGGGATCTTGGTGTTGCGGCTGGCTGTGTACACACTGTCCTGCAGGGGGCGACACACACACACGCACACACACACACACACACACAGACAGACACACACATCATCAACGCTGCACCACAAACTATCTGAGTTTCAAAGTGAGTGGTGAAGCGCTACGCCCACTGAGAGTGTGTGTGTGTTTGTGTATGCCTGTGGGTGTGGTGCGCCTGTGTGTGTTTGCGTGTGTGTGTATGCTGCGGCTGTGAGCTCACCTTGATGATGCGGGCCAGGCCAAAGTCAGCCACCTTGCACACCAGGTCGTCCCCCACCAGGATGTTCCTGGCCGCCAGGTCTCTGTGTACGATATTGCGGTCCTCCAGGTAGGCCATCCCCTCCCCCACCTGGCTGCCCATGTAGATTAGGTGGGCCGAGGTCAGCACCTGGCCTTCGACGGCTGCACACACACACACACACACACACACACACACACACACACACACACACACACACACACACACACACACACACAGAATGAGGAAGAAACCCCCAGACCTCAGTGGATTATCAGGATTCCATCCATTTCATTCAACGTCCCTCCATCAGGGGGCGGGACTTCCTGTTCGGAGCATCCACTCAGTGAAGAGGTCAGGTGAGTTGCTAAGTGAAGTTGTCAGCGACACCCTGTCATCACGCCACTGACTGTATGTGGAAGTGTGGACAGATTCTGAAGCCCAATATTTGCTTGGTTTTCACGCTCGGCGGCGCCACCTGGAACTTCCGCTCCGTTTCAAAACATGAAAGATTCCATGTATGGACGTGTAGTGGGCCGTGCCGGAAGTGAACCAACTGCAGTGGACAAGACAAACTGTAGCCACACCCACAACTTTATGGCTAGTTTTACTTGATGGCTTCCTTCCCTCCTCTTTCCTTCCTTTGTTGCTTCCTTCTATCTTTCTTTCTTTCTTTCCTTCCTAACTTATCTCCTTTGTTTCTTGCTTGCTTCCGTCTTTCCTACCTGTTCAGCCTTGGTGCCCCCTACTGGTCAATCCATAGAATGCATTGTTTTTGGTATTTGGCCTGCTTCATGCAGCAGTCATACGCTACCAACAGTGAAACAGTCTTTGACTGAAGGTTCATCCAATCCAGGTTCTTATGAGAAATCAGGGATCTACATCAGAACCCTCTAACCAACAGCGTCTTCTTCTTCTACCTCTGGATGATCGCGGCCAGCGGGTGGCGCTGCGGGCCGAGGGCGGTGCTACTCACAGGCCAGGTAGGACTTGAGGCTCCCCTTGCTCATGAGCTCGGTGACGATGTAGACGGGTTCTCCACGGGACACCATGGCCAGCAGCTGGATGAGCTTGGGGTGGTGGAGGCTCTTCAGCGCCTGGACCTCCTTCACAAACTCGTCCTGCTTCGTGTCCTCTGGACCCACAAACACAGACGTCGGTCAAGTCGAGTCTGTGACCTTTGACCTCAACCGCGAACCCATCCCCTTTCCACCCCGGTGTCGATACCTTGTTTGAGCGTCTTGATGGCCACCTTCCTGTTCTCCGCTGTCCACTGGGCCTCCCACACTTCGCCAAAGTGCCCCTCCCCCAGCTTCTTCAGCAGGCGGAACTCCTCCCGAGGACGCTCCCACGGCTCCATGTCGAAGAGCTCCCGCTGCACACACAGCAGGAAGCAAGCAATCAATCAATCAGCCAATCAATCAAGCAATGAATCGCCAATCAATCAGTCAGTCAATCAATCAATCAATTGACCAATCAATCAAGCACTCAGTCTGTGAATGAATCAATCAGCCAATCAATCAATCAAGCAATCAGCCAATCAATCATGTAATCAGTCAGTCAGTCAATGAATCAACCATCAATCACTCAATCAGTCAGTCATTGAATCAGTCAATAATTGAGTCAGTGGACATGTAACTTGCAATTACTTTTGTGACTGCTGACACCGAAGAAAGGCAGGAAGAAGAGAGGAAAACAAAGAAGGAAACAAGGAAATAAAGAAGGAAGCAAGGAAGGAAGAAGGAAGAAAGAAGGACAGAAGAAGACGGACACAAGGTAGGACAGAAGGAAGGATACAGGACTGTAGAACAAAAACGAGAAAAGGTTTTCTTTTTGATGATGTAAAAACGAATACTTTGATGAAAAGGATAGGAATATTCAAATATTGTTGTAAAGAAAGGTTCGAAATGGAATAAATGAAAAAAGAGAAGGTTCTAAATGAAGCACAAACCAGTTTGAATGTTTTTAATCACAAATTTATTGTCGTTATAAAAATTGTGCTACAAAATTGATCTGCTGGTGATTGAGTGCTTCAAAATCAACATGCAATGAAATGATTGGACGAAAACAAAACATCAGTGGGTGAAATGATGGCAAAATGTACAAAAAAAGAAAAGAGGAATAAATAAATAAAAATATATGTAATGATTAATAAATTAAATAAACTGTTATCATCACAGATCTTTACAGTCAGTTTGAACAAAACACACTGAAGTTTGAATTAAAAAAATCTTCAGTCATCACAAAAATCAAGGGAAAAGATAAAAAAAAAAAGGAGCCTTGTCAGGAATCAATTAGTCAATGAGGGATCAATACTGAGATATTGGAAGTGACTGATTGGTTTCTATTGAAATGAAGGGTAGAGTTGGAGAGCACATTTTAAAACCTCTGCAGACGGAGAAGGATCAGAACCAGGCTGTGACTCAATTTAGGGTCTGCATCCTTTGAATGAAGCGTCCTCCGTCTGAAGGAAGTGTTCTCCCAAGGACCCGGCCGAGAAGGACGAACCAAAACCCGCCTCCCCGGTAACCACACGGGACGGTCAAGCCTTCGGCGTATTTCCTGGTTGCGTCAGCGCCGGTCCCTCCTGCTGGCCAACCCCGGAAGTGACGTTTTCATAGCATCAAGCTAACCATTGGTTCGCCATCTAACGATGGCGTTGGATGTATAATGTATGTATAATAACGTATAAATAAATAAAAGACCTACGTTAAAAACTGAATATTTTATGTGAAATTTCAATACTTAAATTTATACGTATATGCCGCTAATTTCAGCTGACTTCCCAGGATCCCAGGATGTTTTGCAGCAGCACGCAAAGCATCCTGGGATACAGAAGGACGCGAAGGATAGTAGCAGTGGATCCTTGGAATCGGCTAAAACTAGGGCGCATTTTTGAGGGCGCATTTGGAGCGTCCTTCGGACTTTTGGGAATTGGGACAAGCCTTCCCGCAGTGCTATGACGCAACTTCCTTTCAAATGCATGCTTCGAAGGATGCAGACCCTGAATTGAGACACAACCCCAGAAGCAGCTTCACTGCAGAGCTGCTACAGTTGCTATCTGAGTCAGCTGACTGTAGGGGGCGGCGTCAATATTTCATGAGCTTCACTACATATATGATTCATATGGAGCCCCAGTATGTGATCCATAATGTCTGGAGAGACACCACCACCACTGGAGTGTGTGTGTGTGTGTGTGTGTGTGTGTGAGCGTGTGTCTGTGTATGAGAGTATGAGTGTGTTTGTATATGTGCGTGTGTACGTGTGTGTGTATGAGAATTTGAGTCTGTACCCAGTGTTAAGACCCTTGTGCCACAGAGCCACCGCTGCCCCCTACTGGCTGCATGCAGAACTAAGAAAACTCCCTAAAGTTGCTACTGCCACTGCTTGTGCAGCGACCAATCAGAGGGCAGCGTGGGCATGGCTGTCAGCGTACCTGCTGGGCGCAGGGCTCCTCTAGCGCCACCCCCAGGCTGCGGGGGTTCCTCTGGTAGTAGGACACCAGCTCCCCCAGCGTGGCGAACGACACCTTGTCCGAGACAAAGTAGGCACCGATGGACGAGCGCTGGATGCGGAAGTGGAAGACCTTCCCCTCGCTGCGGGCTGGAGAGAGGAGGGAGAAGAGTCGGCCAATCAAAAGACAGCAACTTCAGCCAGAGAGACTCGATCCATCATTGCAATCAATCAATCAATCAATCAATCAATCAATCAGCGACGGAGCCCATTGGAGTCCAGCATTCTCCCCCAACCCTTTACCCCAACCGCTCACCCTCCCCCACCCCCATCTTGGCCCTCCTCATCCTCACATCCTCACCCACCCCATTTAATTCACCCCCACTTCCTCCCCTACACCCCCATCCTCACCCACTCCATCTCGTTCTCCCCATCCTACCTCAACCCCTCAACCCCACCCCCATGCTCCCCCAGGACCTGAAAGACCTTGAAGTGGAGGTGTTGGGAGGGGGGAGGAGAACACACAGGGCTGAAAGGAGACGAGAAGCAAGAGGAGGAGCAGAGAGGAGGGTGAAGTCTCAAACTGACGACAACTGGCTGCAAACGGCAGGTCAGTTGGCTGAGAATTTTCTTTGAGGAGTGGCGACTCTTGCGAGCAGGAGGAGGTGGAATAGGTGATGGCAGAGGAGGAAAGAGGAGATGATGGAAGGAAAGAAAGGACTGAGAGAAGAGCTGCTGCCTCTCAGCCACTGGCTTCCTGAGAGTTTCACAATCGGAAGAAAGTGCAATGCGACTGACCAGAGATGGTGTATTCGTCGCTGTGGCTCTCGCTGATGCGAACCAGGAAGGAACCGTCTTTGTTCTGGGAGGCCAAGAGCAGTTTCTCCGCCTTCTGCCGGTTGATGTTGCCATAGTACCACCTGCAGAGAGAGAGAGGTCACATGACTGTTACTGATGCTGTGTCTCAATTCAGGGTCTGCATCCTTGAAGTGCGCATTTTGAAAGGAAGTTGCGTCATAGCACTGCGCGAAGGCTTGTCCCAATGCCCGAGCGTGCTTAGGACGCTCAATATGCGTACTCGTAAATACGCACTCGTTTTAGCCGATTCCAAGGATGCACCGCTACTATCCTTCGCGCACTTATGTATCCCATGATGCTTTGCGTGCGGCTGCAAAGCATCGTGGGATCCTGGGAAGTCAGCTGAAATTAGCGGCATGTACTGGCAAAGACACTTCGTATAAATTTAAGTATTAAGTTTCACATAAAATAAATTTATTTGAACATTCAACGCCATCGTTAGATGGCGAACCAATGGTTATCGTGATACTATAAAAACGTCACTTCCGGGGTTGGCCAGCTGGAGGGAACGGCGGTGACGAAACGAGGAAATACGCCGAAGGCTAGACCGTCCCGAGTGGTGACCAGGGAGGCGGGGTTTGGTCCGTCCTTCTAGGCTGGGAACTTTAAGAACGCTTCCTTCAGACGGAGGATACTCGGTCTCAAGGGTGCAGAACCTGAATTGAGACACAGCATGAGGTTCGATGCTGTCATCTCTCTGAACGTTTCATCTTCCAGAGTCCTGATATCAATACTAAGTAAGTAATAAAATATCTGTATTTCATCCATTTTTTCAGTGTTTTAAGAATAAAATATTCTAGTATGATACCAGATGCAGCTATCGGTACCTATAACGGGGTGGAGTACTGTACTCGTTAAATACGTGCTGATACCACAACACGGATACAGTTGTATATGTATGTGAGGGATGCTGTTAAAATATCCACACATCTGTGGAAAAATCTAAGTACTCGTACTCTACTCGTTCTGTAAAAAAGTGGTATCGGTGCTCTGGGGCATTACAGCACGCACTTTCTACATATCCCATGATATATTTGTTCCTCCTATGAGGTGGGTCACCAAAACATTCCATCCATCTGCTCCTGCTCCGGCCCCCCTCTGTCACATTTTAGAATCCATTGTGGCCCCACCAGTCAAAAAGTTTGCCCACCCCTGGTCTAAAACAACACGGCAAACCTTTGTAGAGAGTCGATGATGTCACTTCCTGTTTAGCACGCAGTGCACGTGTCATCACGCTAAGTCAATTTTTAAATGTGTGGAAATTAGCTGCTTGTTTCTCTTCGACAGAAACACCCATATATAGCAACTGAGCCAGTTAGCTGTCAGGCTAAAATTAGCAGCGTGTGCTAGCAGTGTCCCGGCAGAACTGGTCAGAGTGGAATTCTCCGCTCTCACAACCAGCTTCACCTGGGAGCTCCTAGGCGGGTGGAGTATGTTCCGGGAAGAGGTGGTAGTGGGTGGGCTCACTGTATTTACTGTGAACAGAACACTAACCGGTCCAGTCGGCTCCACCCACTCCAATTCCGCTGACTCACAGCCACCAGCACCAGCAGCAAGCAGAGACTATTTAGCTGACAGTGGGCGGGGCCTGTCCAGTTTCACCTGTGAGGCCTTGGAGACCACACCCACTGAGGAGCCAGCTGATCACCGGCACTCCTCACAGCCGGGTTGGACTTCCTGCCGGTTAATCCCCACGCCAAGACAACAACAACACACCAGAGTTTGTTGTGTTAAAGTTCATGTGACTTTGGCGAGGACTATTTTCTGAAACCCCTTCAGACCAGAAGCAGAACTGTTTGACCTGTGTTCCAGTCTCGATGTCTTTTCCTGTCAGGCAGCCGGGTGTGTTTTCTATTATCACCCTAAACGGGATTAAAGTGTGTCACCGGTCCGCGGTGTGTTCAGGGACTGTAGGACACGAGAGCCGCTCCTGCTGCTACTGCTGGTTAATTATGGAGGAGCGGCAGGTTGAACAACGGCAACGCTGGTTCCTTTCATTAAAGAGCCCCCTGTTTATAATAATGTCTGCATACTACTACTACTACTACTACTGATAATAATAATAATAATAATAATAATAATAATAATAATAATAATAATAATAATGATAATAATAATAATAATAATAATAATGATAATAATAATGAGAAGAAGAAGAAGAAGAAGAAGAAGAAGAAGAAGAAGAAGAAGAAGAAGAATATAATCAATTGTTGTTTTGAACATTTCTGTTTTTTCAAATACAGAAATTATTTCATTAAAAAATTAAAAAAAACATTTCCAAAGTTCTGGATGGGTGATCTAACCTGAGTGAGTGATTCAACCAATAAAAGCGGAAAGCAAAACTTCACATGAGTCACACGAGGTAACAAGACAGCAGCCCAGACCGCTCAGTTTTGGACCAGAACCGGTTCACACAATGTTGGGGAGTAACGAGTTACACGTAATGCTGTTGTGTAGTTTAAAGACAATTGTAGTCAGTTACATTACTGGGAAAAATGTGTAATTTGAGTTTTTGTTAAGTCCTTACAGCTACTTGTGAAATTATTCAACATTACAATTTTAAAGTTTGACCTTGTTCTGGCTGTTATATGTTGTTGTTGATGTTGTTGTTTTGAGTCCTGCTGGAAGCTCAACACTACAAGGTCTAAAGAGTTGAGAACCTTTATTCATAATTTAGAAAAATAGTAAAATTTTAAATTGTTAAATTGAATTAAATGTCAAGTGTAATCAGTTACATTACTTTGTTAAAGTCATTGAAATAGGTGCATTATCTAAGGGAAACTTAGATAATGTCATTTTAATGTAATGTAATGTAATTTTAACCAATTGCAAGCAATCTCCCCCCGACACGCGCGCGCGCACACACACACACACACACACACACACACACACACACACACACACACATTTTCGGAACCCACTCGGAACCCCAGCTGGGACTCACTTGTGCTTAGCGAACTCATCCTGCAGGAGAGCCACGTAGTTGGCCGGGATGAGTCCGAGCTCCAGCGAGCCCGTCAGCTTCTTGGCCAGCACGTAGTCGCCGCGCTTCTCCAGCACCGACAGCTTGTCGCCCTCCTTCACCGTCAGCTCGTCGTCGCTACGGGCCTCGAAGTCGAAGAGTGCCGCGTACAGCTGCACCGGCCGCTTCTTGGGCGACGGGACGCGGATGTCACCGGACACGGTGGGGATCTCCACCGCCGCCGCCGGGTTGGAGATCACATGGCCGCGGTTGTTACCGTTGGGGATGTCAGGGTAGCGGACTCCGGGCCAGATGCAGTTCCAGAGGCAGTTGAAGCAGGGCATGCAGGCTCGGCAGCAGCTCTCCATCCCTGGGGACATGGAGGGGAGGCTTCCCGCTTCCCTGCTGCTGGAGCTGCTGGATTTGTTAGTCAGTGCGCCGAGGTCCGGCCGGTAGTCAGCCCGCAGCCCGCAGCCCGCAGCCGCTCGCTGCCTGGGAACATGGTGCCCCCGCCCGCCCGCAGCAGCAGCAGCAGCAGCAGCAGCAGCGGCAAGCGGCGGCAGATTATCCGGAGGAACCGGTTCCGTCGGTCCGCAGCGGGCGGCGCAGCGACTCCACGCCTTCGGGGCCGAGCGGAATGCGGAAGCGAGAAGCGGGAGTGAGTGCGCGACGGCCCCGCAGTGAGTGGGACGGTTTTGCCGGCCGCAGAGGTCCCGGGAGGACCGGGACCGGAACCGGAACCGGGTTAACCGGGTCAGAGAGTGTGAGCCGCGAGCAGCTCCAGGTGTGTTTAGTTCAGTCCGCGAGGCAGGTACATAGTCACTCACACACACACCTGCCCAAGAAGAGAGAGAGAGAGAGAGAGAGAGAGAGAGAGAGACGGAGAGAGAGGGGGGAGAGAGAGAGAGAGAGAGAGAGAGAGAGAGAGAGAGAGAGAGAGAGAGAGAGAGAGCAATGTTGGAAAGATATAGTAATTTACATAAATTGGATCTGGTTACAATTACAAGTTACCTTATAGAAAATTTAATATCAGTGTAACTGCTATTATATGCTATGGGTTTTTTTTTTTTAAAGTAGTGTAACTAATTACATTTGATTACATCTGTACATTTTGAATAAATGTTCTCAGTTGTTCATGCCTGACAGACAGCGTTGAACTTTCAGTTGCATTCTAAACAGAAAGAGGCAACTCAGCCGAGTGGTAGGGGGCGCTGCAGTTCCCGACTTCACAAGAGAACCAATCAGAAGCATCAGAATAGCATTACACTTCCTTTTATGGAAGGAAACGGAAAAGGGCGGTGCTTATTTTTTTTTTTTTTTAAATGATTAAACATAAAGTCAAGTGTTTTTGGTAAAAAATTGGCCCCCGGAAATTAAAACTGTGATCATGAATAATTCTACGTGTATATTAAACAAACATTTTGCCATGAATTGTAACTGATCACAATCATATTTATTTTGTAATTAAATTGCATAACAGAGTTTCTCCTTGTTTCTGTTTCAGTGAAACAAACACCAGGTACTTTGTATTGTTGATTCCTCATCAGCTTCTCTCACTGGCTGGCTGCATCTGACGTGATGTGGAGTTTTGTGCCCCCTGGTGGTAGTGATGGTGCTGTTTGTTTGTTTGTTTTTAAATGTGTTTTTTTATACTTTTACTTTAACTTTTACTGATTTCTTTCATTATTTTTTTTTACTTTTTCTTGCTCCTTCGCTCCCTGCAGTGACCCGTTGGCTTTGATGTCACTTCCTGTGGCTGTTAAAAATCCTCCTTCCATCCTGCAGCAGCTCGAGGTTTTCAGTCCAATCTGATCGTACGGGTTGAAGGAGACCAAATCCAACATGAAAGAGTTTTAATCCTAATCCTCTTCCTCTATGCTACTGTGGCAACGCCGAGGTCACATGACTCGGTCGAAAGTCGGCGTAAAGTTTTAGGCGAAGGAAGTGAAGAAGTGATCCGTTCGCTCGGTTAGAACCGATTTGGAGTCAGAATGTAGTTTAGACCGCGGCTGGGTAAACTGTTTGACACGTGGGGTCACAATGGGTTCTAAAATGTGACAGAAAAAAATTTAACTGAAAAAAATGGATGAAATAAAGCTGTTTTATGACTTACTGACTATTAATATAATTTCTTCCAAGTTCGGCAAAAGGTTAACGGGCTGCATGTGGCCCACAGGCCGCAGTTTGCCCATGCCTGACATAGAGCAAGGGTCTTGCTGTATGTCATCTACATTTTCAGCGTTTTAAGAGTCATTTCAATAAAGAGCTAAATACCGTGTGGCTTCAAAGACACTGATTTTGTTGTAACACTTTGTTCACTTCATTTCCAATTGACATTAAAGCACGTTTTATACATATCCCATTAAATATTTTTTCCTCCTACGAGGTCGGTCACCAAAACACTCCATCCATCTGCTCCGGTCCTTTCTGTCACTCTTGTCACACACTGTGCCCCACCAGTCAAAAAAGTTGAATGAAATACAGGCATTTCATGACTCACTTACTATTAATATAATTTCTTCAAGTTTGCCGGGCCGGATTAAAAAGCTTAACAGACCCCATATGACTCCTGGGCCGTAGTTTGCCCATGCCTGGTCTATACTAAATTATTGCTCATCGCTGGGGACACTGGGTGATATCTACACAGCAGGTGAAGGTTAAGCTGTTTTTAAAGGAAGGCTTGGGGCCCGCAAAGAGGCTATGAGGTTTCTGTGAGGCGGTCCAGAAGATAAACAACCAACAAAGTTGCTGTTTGTGAATTTTAATTAAAAAAATTCATAGAACAACAAGAGAGGAGAGCGTTGGTGTGTGTGTGGGCGGGGATCCTCCAGGGGGCGCTGCAAGCTGGACAGATGACTCGTGCAGCCTGATGGATAGCACACTGTTCCATTAGTTTATTTAGCTCTGTGACAAACAGCTTGGGAGAAAACAAACAAACAAACAAACAAACAGAAACCAAATGGTCACATTTTCTTGTTCTTTTTTTCTTTTCTTTTTTTGAACGATTCAAAGTCCCAGAAAAAAACATTTTTCAGCGTCAGCGGTGACGTCACACAGGAGAAGAAAGCTCAGAGTGATATGTTCTGGTGGTCGGCCCGACCGACCAACTGACCGACCGACTGCTCCGACGAGAAAAAAAAACAAAAGAACTTTGTTTGTCTTTTCTCTTCTTGGTCGGTTCAGTCGCTTCACAAAGACCAACAACACTTGTTTGAAAGAATCAAATATTCAGCCACAGGAAGTGGGAGAAAAAGGTAGCCACGGTTATAATATCGTAAACACAATAAATATAAAAAGAACTTCCGATAGAACTGATGTGGTATCAAAGGGGGGATGAGGGAGTGGTTTGGGGGGGGGCTGCGGGGTGTTGGGAGGGGCTTCAGGGCGGGCGTGTTTGTACAAAAAGTGGCGTCCATCGTGGTTTTTCCGTGTTTCCTGAGGTTCCAACTTCCAAATAATAATAATGTACGAGTAGAGCTCCGCCCCCTCGGGCTCCGTCATGGCTTTTTATTCGCTGAGGAATTGTCTCCGCCCCACCCGCTCTGATTCTGTGCGCTGTGGAGTTAGCCCGGAGGTCAAAGGTCAAAGGTCAGGACAAATGAGCTAAACTCCCGCCCCCCGAGTTCAAAAAAGATGAAAACACAATCATCCGGACACGAACCCCCCTATTTTTTTTAGCAGCGAAAAAAGGAAAGCAGACGACTTGATGACCGCGAGCTAGCTGTTAGCGTTAGCCGGGAGCTAACAAGGCATTTTGTGACACAGTGCAGAAATAAAAAAAAACAAAGTAAAACACAAAAAAGTCAGAAGTCGGGGGTGAAAAAAAAAGACATGAGGCGTCAGTGTTTGACTTCGGCGAGTTTGTGTGTGTGTGTGTGTGTGTGTGTGTGTGTGCTGAGGGTGGGGATAACCAAAATAAATCCTGAACAGAGAGAATCTGTACATGTAAACATCACACTTCCACTGAGTGAGATCACCACCAGGCGGACCAATCAGAGTGGCCCAACACAATCTGAAGCACTGCGGAGATAAAAATAAAAAAAGAGAGAGCAGGGGTGGGGTTGAGTAGGGGGTGGTGGTGGCTCCGCCCACTCGGACGGAAGTGGCTTCGCTTTCCGTCTTGAGAAGAAAAACTAACAAGAGGTCCGTTTCTGAGTTGAGGTGGTTCTGGAGGTCACGTGACCAGAGAGCCAACCAGCATTGCAGCACCAGGTGAGGTGTGTCTCCACCAATCACAGCCGCTGTAACAGCTGTCAATCTTCCCGATTGACACAACCAGGAGGTGGGACTCGTGTTGGAGACGCTGGACTGAGTTCAGGTGAATGAAAAACACAGACAACAAAACGGGTGAAGATCCACTGAATCTCCAGGAAGTGACTCCAAGATTCAGTGAATCTCCGGGAAGTGACTCAAACAAAACACAAATCATTTAGTCTTCTTCTTCACAAAATCTATCAAAAAAGGAGGTACAAGTTTGAAATTTGCAGTGACACTGGTCGGCTCTCGTGTTCTGGAATGTGCAGTAGTGAAGGAGGCGCTGTTGGAAATACTGTACAAAAATCTCGGTTGCCAAAAACACAACATTTATATGAAAATTAAAACGCGTCGCAAGGATTAGGAAAAAACAAAATGAAATAAAATAATAAATAAATAAAATAAAGTTCAAAGTGAGCAAATTACAGATTGTCTGCTGCTTGTTTTTCTCTCTATGATGCTCTGAAGTAATTTCAGATCTCGGCCAATGAGATCGTCCCCCTCAAACACGGACCCCGCCCATCTCGGTCTAACTACAACAATGATTATCACGTAAAGAAGAAGTAAGTCTGTTTCCGGGATGAGCTCAGCGTCGGCCGACAGGAACCAACCAACCAACCAACCAACCAAGCAATGACGAACTTCTGACGAACCAAAGCGGACCGGAAAGAGTCGAAATTTCAGGCTAAATTTCCCACAACAGAACGTCGAGCACAGTGAGTCAAGTGTGTGTGTGTGTGGGGCGGTGGGGGGGTGGGGTGGAGGGGGAGTGAGGGAATCTAACAAAATAGATTTGGAAATTAAAACGGGAAAAACGACTAAAAGGGGTAATTTGATTGTACAGTTTGATTCATATTTCAAGCCAAATGAAAAGAAGCGACCCCAAACACCCAAATTTCTCACTGATGACATCATCACCCCGCCCACTCGCGTGTTGTAGTTGTTGTTGTCGTCATTTTTGCATATTTCTCTTCACGTCATGGAGTTCTCCAGGAAATTTCCAACACAGCTACAAAAATGAACAAATGATTTGATTAACTTTTTTGTTTTTCTTTTTAGCTGAACAAATTTGAAATTCGACCCCAAAAAAGTTGTAACGTTGCTCACAGGCTGAGATGAAGGTTTTTAAAGAAGTTTTTTTTTTTTTTTTGAGTTAGCAAGATTATCAGCAGCATCGCAAAAAAAACAAAACAAAACAAAAATCACAACATTACATGTCCTCCACTGGGGGCGCCTCCCATGGTAAAACATGCACATACTTACACAAGCCCCACCCCCCTCGAAACGTGATCTGAGAACGTGAACGGGACAAATGGAGCTCTGCAGAAACGTTTGTTAGGGACACTTTTGTCTCTGCTTAACAAAAATGAACAGTAGATAACAGCTAGTTATCTTAGCATGTCTGATGACATGGAGAGGTAGAAAACAAAAATCACAAACAATCAAATCCAACGATCGTCGCGTACCAGCGGATGATGCTAGGCTAACACACAACACAGGCTGACACATTAGAGAAACTGCCAGACTGCTCCTTAACGAATGAGAACAGAGAAGTGTTAAGAAGGCCAATCAGGCTTGTGAGATTCATTCACATAAAAAAAAAAAAAAAAATGCTTAAGTGGTAAGTGGTGTTAGAGCAATAAGTCCACACACTGGCTGAAAGTAAGTAAAAAGAAACTGACCACAGAGATTCGGACCCTCAGAGATGCCTCTCTGGCGCGCCCAAGGGGGCAGAAGCAGAAAAAAGATGACAGAAGAAATGTAAAGAGGTCACAGGCCAAGAGGTGGGTGCAGCCCTGCGAGGCAGAAACAAGAGAGGCCACTCCCTGCCACGGCTGCTGCTGCTGCTTAACCTGGCTCTGTTGGGGTTTTGGCGGTGGCACTAGGTTCCTGTAGGGGGCGCTGCAGTGACCCGCTCGGCTGTGTTGAGGTTTCAGGTCGATGGCAGAAGGTCCTTCTTTTTTTTTTTGTTTTGTTTTGTTTTGTTAAAATAGCAGCAAGTTCATCATAAATATCTAACAAGGATGGCCGTCGAACAGAGGGAGCACACCCAGATGGGGAGAAGTAGGTCCACGAGGAGACGAAGAGTAGGTCCAATGAAGAAGAAGAAGAAGAAGAAGGAGGAGGAATGGTAGAAGGAGGAGGGGGAGGAAAAGGAGGCAGAGGAAGAGGAGGAAGGGGAGGGGCTAAACAGAGCAAAGCTGAGGTCTCGTTGGCGTTATATTCGTAAAAAGACAAAAGCGGGAGGTAAAATCACTAGTAGTCAACAAGTACACACCTCCCACACACACACACACACACACACACACACACACACACACACACACACACACACACACACACACACACTCACTCTCTCTCTCTTTCTCTCTGTCTCTCTCTCTCACTCACTCACTCGCTCACTCCTCTTCCAGGAGGTCTGATTGAGTTTCAAGATGAAGTGATTATTTACAGCAGCACACAAACGCACCACGACATCAGTTTCTTCAAATGCTTTGAAAAGTAAAGGGGGCATGTGTGTGTGTGTGTGTGTGTGTGTGTGTGTGTGTGTGTGTGTGCACGTTCGTGCGTGTATGTGTGTGTGTGTGTGAGATCTGAGGTATTCCTGGCGGTCGTCATGGCGTTTTTGATGCATAAGTTAGCAGGTTGCTCCCTGGGTAAACCGCCGGTGTGGCGAGGAGGGGGAGGGTGGGCGGAGCTTCAGGATACACACAGCTTTATATACAAGCGAGCACAAAACAGAATCATCTCCTCTTTTTTCTTTTTTTTTTACTCCTCCAGGAGTCACTTCTTTTTTTTATCAGAGTGGCTTTTCTTTTCTTTTTAAAGACGAGTCAAACTTTTCTTTCGTTGTCTCTCAGTCAGGAAAAAAATTGTAAAAAAAATAAATTCCAATTGACTCCGCCCCCCCCCCCCACCCAAAAAAAATCTTTCCAATCACTTTGAAAATCCTGGAGGGTCTTATGATTGCAGGACAGCGGGATCGGCCAATCAGAATGCTCCGTCCGGGGTTCTCAGGAGGAGGGAACATTCCACAGCACAGAACTACGGCTGATTGTGGGGAGGAGGGGCTGCGAGGTGTGTGCGTGCGCACGTGTGTGTGTGTGTGTGTGTGTGTGTGTGTGTGTGCGTGCGTGCGTGCGTGCGCGCGTGCGCGAGCTCAGTTCTGCTGCAAGATGAGGTTCTCCAGCTCGTCGGCCGAGCGGAGCAGGAAGGCGGCCGACTCCCGGTAGCCGGCGATCAGCTGGCGCACGGCCGTGATCTCCGGTTGGCTGAGCTGGGTGGAGGCCCCGCCCCCTCCGGCACCTCCGGCCCCGCCCCCTCCACCGCCGCCGCCCCGCCCGCCCAGGCTGTTGGCCGAGGCGGCGGAGAAGGAGGAGTTGGACATGTTGGCAGAGGAGAGAGACTTCATGCTGAGGTCAGTGGGACCTGTGAGGGGGAGAGAGAGGCAGATAGTGAGGGACTCGGCTCCACACTGACGCTGATTTTGTTGTCACTTTGCTTTTGGTTCATTTTCAATTGACATTAAAGCACACGTTTTCTTCATATCCCATGATGATATTTCTCCTATGAGGTGGGTGACCAAAACCGAAAAAAATGAAAACTAAACTCACTTTCAAAACCATCTCGTTTTTGTCTTCAATCACTTCAATTATGTTGTTATTAAGCTAAGACAGCCTCTGCTTCTTACCGTTGCTCTGGGCGGCGGCTGCAGTGGTCAGGGACACCGGGTGCTGCATGGTGGCGGCGAGGCCCGGGTAACCGCGGTAGGCGTAGCTGAGCCCGGCGCCGTTAATGTAGAGGGGGTTGTCCTGCGAGGAGAAGGCGGAGGCCGCCAGCGAGTAGGCGGAGTGAGCCAGGGAGGGTGGCTCCCGTACACCACTGCCTCCACCACCTCCACCTCCACCTCCACCACCACCGCTGGAGGGCTTCTCCAGGGAGATCTGATCATCCTGGAGGAGGAAACAGGAAGTGAGCGGGTGTCCTCGACTCCCACACGGGTGGGCGGAGGCTTCACCAGGAGCAGGAGGAGCGGACGTACGTGGTATACTTCCATCCGCATACGCTTGGCGGCGTTGCGCGATTCGCTCTCGCAGGCGGCCGCTAGGATGTTCTCGGCCATGGCGGAGGTGAGGTGAGGGGGCGTCGGCCGAGTCTGGAGGAGGAGGAGGAAAAGGAGGAGAAGAAGGAGGAGGATGAGACAGGAAACGGGGGGGACTGGTGAATTAAAAATGCTCCTAAACAGGAAACTGGAAACTTTCAAATGGAAAAAGCTGTAAACGGCAGTGACAGTTTGACAGACAGATGAGGAGAAGAAGTAGAAGAAGTAGAAGAAGAAGCAGGACAGCGACAGGAAGTGGAAACCAGGGCAGGAAATCAGCTTCACATCAACCAGCAGAGAGGCAATAAAACAAATTTTTAAAAATGGAGACAGAAAACAGAGACAGAAAAGGTTGCGACAGGAAGTGGATCCATCATCCTGCTGATACTTAACAAATGTGACCACCAGGGGGCAGCAGAGGCATACGATTGATTCCCTGTCAATTTTTTTTCATTAAAAAGAGATACCGAACAAAACACAAACAAACAAGCAGCGAGGTGCCATGAACCGAAAATCACCTGAATAACTACATTCTAATAAATATTAGGTTAAAAAACATAACATATATATATATATATGTATATATGAAAATATATATATATATATATACACACACACAAAAATAAATACATACATATATTTACATATATAAGTACGTATGTATGCATATATATACTGTACATATATATGTTTTTTTTTTGATAGTAGTCATGTCTAGTTCACATTCATTCACTTCCTGCCCCGCCCCCTCGCTGACCTCCATGCCGTTCTTCTTCATGCGGCGGCAGGACTTGAGGTAGGTGCGGATGCGTTTGCGAGCTCGTTCCTGGAACTCTGGGAACTGCCGGCTGCACGACTCGATGATGGCCTGGATCTTCTCCTTGGGCTGCTTGGATATGGGCACCATGCGGTCCAGGTTCTCGTCCACAAACAGACGCACAAACATCTGCGGGCGGAAGAGAAAAGCGGTAGTCAGACTGCAAACAAACAACAGCGCCCCCTAATGGTGAGATGACCCCCCCCTCCACCGAGACTCACGTTGAAGGCCTTGAGTCGCTCGGGGTCGACTCCCTCGGCTTCGTTGATCTTGTCGTTGTCGTCGTGCTCGTCGTGCTCGTCGTCGTCGTCATCGGCGGCGGCGGCAGCAGCGGCTGCAGCGGCGGCAGCAGCTGAACACTGCCGGCCCACTGACAGATCTTCTGCACCCAGGTCCATCTTCACACTGTCGTAGCTGCCGCCAGAACTGTAGGGAGGCGACTGGGACACACAGGAGGAACAAACATTGGCCATTATGACTACTCAGAGCTGATGCAGTGGGCATGTTAGCACAGGGGTGGCCAAACGTTTTGGCTGGTGGGCCACAATAGGTTCTAAAATTTGAGAAAGGGGCTGGAGCAGGAGAAGATGGATGGAGTGTTCTGATGAGCCACCTCATTGGAGGAGAAAATATATCATGGGATATGTGGAAAACGTGCTTTAATGTCAATTGAAAATGAACAAAAGCAAAATTCCAACAAAATCACTCTCTTTGAAGCCCCACGGTTTTTAGCTTGAAACACTGACAAAAATGATCAAATACAGCTATTTTATGACTTACTTACTATTAATATACAGTAATTTCTTCAAGTTCGGCAGGCCGGATTAAAAAGCTTAACAGGCTGTACTAGTGTGTGGTTTGTGTGTATGTGTGTGTGTGTGTGTGTGTGTGTGTGTGTGTGTTGGTGTCTCACCTTGCCCCCAGGGGTCTCCCTGCTGTCTCGGTCCAGCCGCAGCTCTGCGACGTGCGTGTGCGGCTGGGACGTGTGCGTGGCGGTTGCGTGAGCACTGTGTGTGTGCAGCGTGTGTGCGTGCGTGTGCGGCAGCGGCAGCGCCGGGTGTGTGTGTGCGTGCGTGTGTGTGATGGGGGGTTTGGCGGCCAGCGGGTACTTCCTCCGCAGCTCCTCGGGCACGTTGGGGTGCAGAGCGCCCAGCAGCGCGGCCGCCGCCGCCGACACAGTGACGGGCAGGTGGAGCCGCTGAGGGGGCGGGTCCACCAGATTGATTGGCGGGTCCACCAGGCTGATGGGTGGGTCCACCAGGCCGGCCTGCTGGTCCTCGGACGACGAGGACGAGGAGGTGGGCGTGCTGAAGTCCAGCGGGGCACCGCCACCGCCACCGTTGCCGTTGACGACCTCGGCCTCTCTGAGTGCGGAGCCGTCCGTCACGGCGGAGGAGGGTGGGGTCAACACCGGCAGGCCGTGGCCACTCCCACTCTCTGATGACGAATCCTCTGCAGGACACAGGAGAAACAGCAGCAGGGCCTTTAGATGACATACAGACACTTCCTGTTTATTTATTTATTTACTTTTGGCCTTCATTTATACAGGTTAAAAATGTCATTGAGACCCAGGATGAGGATGATGAAGACGATGATGATGATGATGATGATGATAGTGATGTGATAATGATGATGATGGTGGTGATGATGGTGATGTGATAATGATAATGATGATGGTGATGTTGATGTGATGATAATGATGATGATGGTGGTGGTGGTGGTGGTGGTGTTGATAATGGTGATGTGATGAGGACGATGATGACGGTGATGGTGATGATGATGGTGGTGATGTGATGAGGATGATTGTGATGATGGTGGTGATGATGATGATGGTGGTGGTGGTTGTGTTGATAATGGTGATATGATGATGATGG
>NW_027466069.1:8100000-8105000 GCF_046127955.1 Nelusetta ayraudi | reverse complement strand
TCAAATTCATGTTAGTACAACTCCAAGCACACACACACACACACACACACACACACACACACACACACAGACAGGTTAACACCAGTGTGGAAGGTGAAGGATGGGCGGCGGGCGGGGGAGGGGCGGGGAGCTAACCTGAGCAGGAGTGCTAACAGATGCTAATTCCTTCACTCCGCCCCGGCCTGCCATCCTGGGGGAGGGGCGGGGTGAGGGGCGGATTAGACTGGATTATCCCAGTAAAACGCAGCACGAGCTGCCTGCTAGGACCCCTCTCCCCACCCCGACCACTCACACACACCCTCGCTGACATCGTCATAGCAACACCCCTCCTGGTTTCACTTTCTTATGAGTCTGAATTCTGAAATCAGGGACTTCCTGTTGTGGATCTGAACCCTGCAGCACAGTTACGCTGCAGCGTCATCCGGCCAATCGCTGAGGGTGGAGCAGGAAGGAGATGGGATCAACTTGATCTACTGGATCTTAACTTCCTGTCAGAGCAGAACCAGTCGTGTTCGGATGAGTCTAAAGGCGACAAAAAAACACAGCGGCCAATCACAGCCGCTCAGACCCTGGACGGACCTGACACAGCTTCAGAGTGATATAACACACACACACACACACACATTGAGACATGTTTGTGTGTGTGTTGCTGACTGAACCACTGTATGCTGTTGACCCTGAACTGTCACACACACACACGCACGCACGCACGCACGCACACACACACACACACACACACACACACACACACACACACACACACACACTCAAGCGATGCCCTTTCACCCACTCCTCCCTCCTCTCTGCTGGGATGCTATGGTGAGGGGGCGGGGCTAGGATGAACACGCTGACTCGCAGGTCATCTGACTCCGCCCTGTAGGTCAGTCAGACAGTCAGACACACAAACAGACAGAAAGACGTTCAGTCAGTCAGTCAGACAAACGGTCAGTCAATCAGTCTGACTGACAGACAGACAGACAGACAGACAGAGAGTGAGTCAATCAGTCAGTCAATCAGTTCTCTGGTTTACAGGAGGGTGTGTCTAGTTACCAGCCTCTAATTGTCACATTAACCACTCATGACGTTATGTTTATTATTAATATCATTCTGTTATCATTATTTACATGCGGCCTTGAGGCTCTTCAGGAGAGACACAAGAAAGATGACAACATCTCCAGTGGAAAGGTGAGGGAACTGAAGAAGCGACACAGCAGCCGTCCCCGAGGGGCGACCGAAGAGTGATTTTAGGGTAGACTGTCCCTTTAAATCCCCGGCACCCCCCCCACCGGACTGTATTATTCATGTCTGTCAGCGGTGATGGATGGATGGAGGACGTTAATAAATAAATTACAGGGAGGAGGAGGCGCCGGCCGTGACATCACACACCTGGCTGAATAGAAATCACAGTCATCAGCGACATCGGCCACTAGATGGCGCCGTGTTGGACAGGGCTGGTACAGGTGTTCACATGGCAACAAGCAGCAGCAGCAGCCTCAGTCTCAGTGGCCGCACCGCACCCTTAATCCTGCTGGGGGCGGCGTGGAGCCCAGCAGATCAATCTCACTGCTTAATGACACGTAATCCGGCCAGCGAGTCCCTTCAGTCGCTCAGACAGACAGACACACACACACACACACACACACACACACACACACACACACGATCACTAACTCACTCACTCACTCACACACCTGATGCCCCTCCCTCTCAGTTGTCAATCATCATTTCACTATTAAAATGTGCTGATTAAAACTGTCCCAGAATCCACCTGTGACCAAAGCATCCTGGTGACCTTTTGACCTTTCGGACAAAGAGGGTCCCAATCTCACAATCATCATCGTTGATCTCTCAATTTTGTATTGTCTTTTTTTATTATATTATATATTACATACATTACATGAGTAAATAATGTCACTAATTATAATATATTGATTATTATGTTCATAATACTATACTGCACTATTGCACTATTGTTATTAGTACCACTACTACAATTATTATTTCACTGATCTTGTCATTACTATTATTGCAAAGCTTATATTTAATTGCCGCTTGCCACTTTTTTTTTTTCTTAAATCAAAATCTCTTTTTTACACTTTCTTCATTCCTCTTAATACACAATCGCGTCAGCTCTCCTCCGTCCACTCGCTCTCTCCTGGCTGCTGCACCCCATCCCCCTCCTCCTATCCCCCATCCACGTCCTCCTCCTCCTCCTCCCCCGACCCCTCCCCCCTCTGCTGCTCCTGCTGCAACCTTGAGGAAAATGGATTATGGATGGAGGGGATGGGCAGGAGGGGGTAGGAGGGTATTGGGGAGTGGGGGATGGGGGGTACAGAATGAGCAGCCAATCGCAGCACAACGTGTTGCCGCCAATTTACAAACGCCATGCGACAACAGCGCGGCAACAACCAGCGGGCTAACAGTCGACAAGCTCCAGCTACGACGTCCGTCCCTAGTGACCGAAGGATGCAACTGCGACACTGCCTGAGGAAGACAACGAACGAGTCGAGGGCGCAAGTCGAGGGGCCAGAAACAGGCGTGGAGGGAAGATGAGATGGGGGGGCGGGGCTTAGACAGGAAGTGAGCTTTATTTCCCCTTTTGCGTCATGAAGAACAAATTCACAACAAATCTGGAAAACGCGACAACAGCGACGAGTCAAATAGTGTGTGCGTTTGTGTGTGTGAGAGAGAGTGAGTGTGTGAGTGTGTGTTTGTGTGTGAGAGAGCGTAAGCTGCTTCTCTCAGTCAGAGGTTGTGATGCTCAGTGTTGCCCTCATGACCTACTTTACATAAACTGCTGCAGCACACAGAGCAGGACACGTGTGGTAGAGGGCGAGGGCGTGTGTGTGTGTGTGTGTGTGTGTGTGTGTGTGTGTGTGTATTGACCATCTGCTCTCAGCCAGTAAAGACCTGTATATGTACGTACGACTCCAATGGGAGGAAACTCATCTTCCCTGTCAGAGTGGCCACAGGGTGGCGCTGTGCTCAGTGCTGTGGCGTCAAAGCAAGAAGGTTGCGGGTTTGATTCCCAGTGTCTATGCACTCACACACACACACACACACACACACACACACACACACACACACACAAAGGTTTTTACGCTTGCTTTCCTCTGCTCTCCTGAACTGATCATCTGATTTGTTGCCACCGAGGGGGCGGAGTTAGAGACAGGACACGGTCAGTAGAACGACAGGAAGTCAAGCTTGGGGAATCGGAGGCTGTCCAAGAGAAACAACAAGACGAGCTGGAGACAGGAAGTGACATGAGGAGAAACAGGTGATGGGGCGGAGTCATGTGAGGGAGGGTAGGAAGAAAACTGCTAAAATGAAACAGGAAGTGACAGAAAAAGAAGGTAACGCACACAAAGACACACGGAGCAACGTCTTACATGGTGACCACACACTGCACAGTGTGTGTGTGTGTGTGTGTGTGTGTGTGTGTGTGTGCGCGTGTGTGTGTGTGTGTGTGTGTGTGTGTGTGTGTGTGTGTGTGTGTGTGTGTGGGGAGGAATGGGGGGACTATATTTTTGGAGGTTGGCCATGAAACATTGATGTGAGGTACTGCATGTTGGTCATAGGGGGGAGCTGCTGCTGCTCATGCATCGTAATGTATACAGGATCTCAGTGGGGTGGGGTTAAGGAGTGGATGGGGGATTGACGGGAGAGGAGGGGCTCGTGAGGGGCGGGGCAGTGGATGGGAGGGGCTGGGCTTCTCGTCATGCGGAGCCACATCGAAGCAAGGGCCGGACAAATCATCTGACTTGTGTGTCCACTTAAAGTTCTGTTTTCAGTCGTCATGAAAGCGCACACACACACACACACACACACACACACACACACACACACACACACACACACACACACACAGTGTCAAATAAATATGATTAACAGAAGCAGCAGCAGCAGCAGCAGTCGGGGCACCGCCACAGAGGCAGGAAGTCATCAGCAGCCATTGTTTCCAGGAAGTGACTGACTGGACACTCTGTCTGGACCTAAGGAGGAAAAATTAACGTCATGTGACTTCCTGGAGGCCCAGGGACCAGAGGTGATGTCACACGGGACGGTCATGTGACCAGCCATCTCTGGTCTGAACCCTTCCAGCCATCCATCAGCCATCATTCGTCTCCTACCCACAATCCACTGCTCCTCTGCACGTCTCCATCCTTTACATGCTGAGCTCTGTGTGTGTGTGTGTGTGTGCGTGAGTTTATACACGTCGTGTGTGTGTGTGGGAGGCAGACAGCGTTGTCTTTCACCTCTCAAGGCCACAGACAACCGCAGAACGAACACACACACACACACACACACACACACACACTGTGAGCAACACAAAGGCCCAGACTGTGGAGCTGCTCTCTCCTCTGACCTCCCTCTCTGCACCACTCCCACACACATGCACACACACACACACACACACACACACACACACACACACACACACACACACACACACACTGACGACAACCGTCTCTTCTTCCAGGCTCCTCCCAGGAGTCTTACATATCTGCCCCCCCGACTCTGACTCCTCCCCTAGAAGTGTTTTTGTCCCTGAGGTTTAATAAGTCTGAGTGTCCCTGAAGGCACCAGAGTCCAGAAGGAGTCCAGAAGAGGATGTCCAGCACCTCAGTCTGTGGCGGAGGAGGTGGAGGAGAAGGAGGCGGAGAAGAAGAGAGGAGGAAAAGGAAGAGGAGGAGGAGAAGGTGGGGGAGGAAGAGTTGGAGGAGGAAGGAAAAGGTGAAGGAGGAAGAGGAGTAGGAGGAGAAGAATGAGGAGGAGGAGCAGGAAGAGGCAGAGGAGGAGAAAGAGGAAGAGAGGGAGGGCAGGGGCAGGAGGAAGAGGTGGAGCAGCAGCAGGAGGAGGAGGAGGAGGAGGAGCAGTGGTGACAGCGAGGTTCTTGGACTCTGGATGAATTAGTTTATGTTGCTTCAAGTCAGATTTTTCCAATATTTAGTTGTGAAGATGATGATCAACATCATCACCACCATAATCATCTTCATCAT
>NW_027466069.1:8082500-8097500 GCF_046127955.1 Nelusetta ayraudi | reverse complement strand
CTTTCCCTGCGACTGGAAGCTCATTATTGATCCCTATTGATCAACTTGTTATTGATCCTTGTTGATCGACAGCTGATTGATTACCGTCCCGAGTCAATCAACCATCAGCAGGGACGAGACGCTGCAGCGTCGCTGTCCTGCTGATGACACGGAGGGACGGTGTAATCCCGTCCAGGGACCCCTTCCCCTTCCCCCTCCCCCAGCTCCCACTCAGGCTGGAGGGGAAGGGGAGGGGGGATGCGGGGAGTCGGCGGAGGGGGGAGGGGTCAAAGTCACGCTGCTGTTTGGTTCCTGCTGCCCTACTTTCCTGAGCAGCGCCTGAACACATCACACCATGTGGGCCAGTGGCCCGCAGCAAGCGACCTGAGCGCGCGCACACACACACACACACACACACACACACACACACACACACACACACACAGCTGACCCAGTGGAGCGTCTACAGGCGGAAATAAAGTTGTAATTACACAAGTCTTGACTCACTTCTGTCTCCTGAGGAAGACCGAGAAAAAGATGTTCTGACAACGAAGCCAGCTCGCTCAGCCTGCCAGCCAGTCAGTCAGTCAGTCAGTCAGTCAGCCAGTCAGTCAACAGGGGGTGGGGCCTGTTAGCTGTTCTGCAGCCAGCCAGCTAGCCAGTCGGCAAGCCAGTCAGCCAGCAGGAGGCAGGGCCTATGAGCTGTCCTGCAACCAGCCAGCCAGCCAGCCAACCAACCAGCCAGCCAGCCAACCAACCAGCCAACCAGTCAGCCAGCCAAGCCAGCAGGGGGCGGGGCCACCAGGCCCTGGATGCTCTCTGTGTCTATCCACTTGCCACTCGTCAGTGTGTAAATCCCAGGATATGTTTCATTTTGGGATAAGCTCGTGTTCGTCCTGTAATCCAGCTAATATCAGCGGATCATCACACCACTGGAGTTACTAACGCTGATAATCTGATTACGCCACCTGGTGGCAGCCAGCCGAACAAGATGCATCGACAAACAAACAACACCAGGGTAAAAGTAAGAGATGGAAAATAGAGGACAGAAAGAGAGTGTGTGTGTGTGTGTGTGTGTGTGTGTGTGTGTGTGTGTGTGTGCGTGCGTGCGTGCGTGCATGCGCGTACCTGGCTGCACTATCTGAGGTCAAGTTATCCGCTGACTCCACCCACCATCCAAGGTTGGGTCTCTCTGAATTAATCCACAGCTGGACTGGAAGTTAGCACTAGCCCTGGCATGAGCAAACTACGGCTCAGGGTCCATATGCAGCCTGTTAAGCTTTTTAATTCAGCCAGCCAAACTTGAAATTATATCAAGTAAGTCATAAAGTGTCTGTATTTCAACCATTTTTTCAGCGTTCTAAGAGTCAATTCGATAAAGAGCTAAATACCATGGAGCTTCAAAGACACTGATTTTGTTGTAACTTTGCTTTTGTTCATTTTCAATTGACAATAAAGCAACATGTTTTATAAATATCCCATGATATGTTTCCTCCTATGAGATGGGTCACCAAAACACTCAACATCGATCTGCTCCTCCTCCGGCCCCTCTGTCAAATTTTACAACCCATTGTGGCTCCACCAGTCTAAGGCCCTGTTTTCACTTGGTCACTTGAAACTGTTTTGGGTGATTGGATCACGAGAACAGATCTCGCAGCATCTGTTCGCACTTAGCCATTAACATGCGTCTCGAGCGTGCCATTTGTGATCGCATCACATCCCCCCCCCCTGCCGAACCTATGCAAATGCAACATGCGTCCTTTCCGTTTTTAACGACTGGGGGCAGCAAAGCGCAAAACCACGGCGAGTTTTACATGACAGCGAATAAGAATGAACTTCCTGTTTGCGGACTATATCAAGTCACTGGTTTTAACTCTACTGCAGCTTGTATGGATCAGAACGAGGAGTAACGACTGGTGGGACAGAGTGGTGACAACTTTATTTTCGGATCAACAGTGGCTGGCAAATTTTCGGATGCAACGTCGCACATTTAATCTCATATGTGGGAAACTGCGACCGCTGCTCCACTGACAAAATACGCTAATGCGGAATGAAATTTATTAGCATGCTAATAAACGAGTCTAACAAAAATGATTTGTTTTCGCTTCTTGTTTGTAACTTTATAATGACGACACAGGGAGGTGGGGCGCCGACCAAGTACGTACACGGGAGAGGTGAGTGGAGTAGGCGGTCGTTAATGTGGACTGAGCTCGCGTTCCGTTCGCACGTCCGTGATGAATGCGTTTTTATGCGATGTCAAAACGGATTTGGACTGTTTGCACTTGGTCATTTCATGCGTTTTTCGTATTCCGATCGGCAAAAAACGCATGAAATGACCAAGTGCAAACAGGGCCAAAAAGGTTTTTCCACCCATGCGGGGTCACCTTCAAATCTTCAAAATCATCTTCAAACCCCTTCTCATCATCATCATCCCCATCGTCATCATCATCATCATCGAAACTCCTTTGCATTATCATAATCTTCTTCTTCAAACTCCTTTTCTCATCATCACCATCATCATCATCATCATCCTCCAGCACTAGACGTGAGGTGGCTGGTCATTTCCAAGGACCAGTATTTTTCCCCAGGATGCATCAGTTGGCCACAAGTGCCCCCCTCCCCCGACCGCAAGTCGGAGCGACGAGCAGTAAGAGCTTTTTTCACTTCTGCCGTCAGAGCGGTCAGCCGCTCTTAGAGGTGATTCACTGTGTGTGTGTGTGTGTGTGTGTGTGTGTGCGTGTGTGTGTGTGAGAGAGACACCACCATCTGCTCGGCTGCAGCGCAGCAGCTCGCTGGTCAGAAAACTCCCACCTGATATTAACTGCAGAAACGCGTTAACCACCGCCAACATCAGCACCAATCAGAGGCCATCTTCTTATTCCAGCTCTTTGTAACGACTACCCAGCAGCTTTTCATAAAGTGTCATGGCAACAGCGGCCAGACTGAGAAAACCAAGCCAAGGCGGAGGCGGAGGCAAACCTGAGCCGGAGCAGCAGCAGTAACAGCAGGTGCTGGCGGTGCAGCTTGAGTCTCAAACTCTGGCCTGCGGGCCAAATTTGGCCTGCAGTGTAATTATATTTGGCCCACCGCTATTATACAGCACATGCACTGCTAAAAATACAAATCCCAGAATTCTCTGCTGGTATTTTGGCACGTCAATCAGGACAGGACTTTCATTGAAGGATAGTATTATTACTTAAATGGTTTATTGTTATTTTATTTCTAAATGTATTTTCATCCCATGGAAAAAGGTCACTGTTGAAATATTGAATATAAAGTTATTGATGGCATTGTATTAAGTGTTGAAGCAAGCAAAACTTGTTTGGGTCCATATAAAAAGGTTCACTGTTCTACCTGGAGGAAGATTTTGTTCAGTAAATATCAATGCTAGCCCGAGACTTTGTCCAAGTTTTGAATTCTGGCACCACTGTGTACTCGAGTGTGACACCCCTGAGGTAGAGTCTCCGGACCTGCAGCTCTGCTCGTCTCCAGCAGGGCGGCGCTGTCTGCCGCCAGAGCTAACAACTTCGAACAGTGTCTGTCTGAGACTGAAAACAATGAGAGCGGATGGAGTCGCCCCCTGGTGGCCCGGTCCAGGTCCGTTCTTTTCAACAACAGTCATTGAATGTGATTTTTTTGAGCTGGTTTCCCCACCCCGCCCCCCAGCAAAATGAATGACAGAGATGTTTCAAGGCTGTCACAGTGCCCCCTGCAGGAGATCTGCACCACGTCCATTAACATTAACATTTAACAGTGTACAGTAACAGGTAATTGCTGTATCCATGCAGCAATGTGAAATACTGACGTTTTCAAGGTTCCACACAGCAGGATGCCTTTTAGAGTGTGTACATGTGTGTGTATGTGTGTGTATGTGTGTGTGTGTGTGTAGCAGGATAGGGAGACAAAGGGTGAGAAGAGCGGCAGCTCAGTCGGATGCTACAGAGTTCTGCCTGTGAGCTCCACATAGGTTAGCCAGGTCCTAGCCAGGTTAGTCAGGTTAGCCCCGTCCAAACGTGGCCCCGCCCCCTCCTTGGCCCACCCATCTGTAGTCGTTCCAATTAGAAGCATTGAAGGCTGGCGGGGCTCCACCCCACACGTGCTCCTTACCGTCCTCCTCCTTGCCGTGTGCGGTTGGCGGGGGGCTGCGGCGCATCCTCTCGGCTCTGGTGGGGGGGCTCAGGTCGGAGGCCACACCCAGGTCGGCTGCTAGCCAGGTGGGCTCGCTCATCTCAGCCTCGTCCTCGCTGCTCAGAGAACTTTCATCCTGGAGGGAGAGAGACACCAGAACCACCCGTCATCACACACTGTCTTTGAGGGGAAAGTCTGAGTCAATCTGAGGACCTTGCCTCCATAATCTCAGATTATCAGTCCGTGCCCCATGCCGCCACCCCCTATCAGCGACAGCCAATCACGGGTCGGCCCCACCCCGCGAGCGAAAAAGCCAGAGGACAATGAACAGTTTTCGAGCGCTGATAGAACGTAATCAAACACCTTTGCATCAGTACGTGATCTACGCCGCGACTGGAGCGATATTATGATTTAGCGCACGCAACGCTCAACGTCATCCTGTGTGGCAGGTAGAAAATGTGATGTTGTCGCATGACTGATGTTGTTGATGTGGTCAATTTCCTCAAAACAAGACCCCTGAAAGCACGGATATTCTCTGCACTTTGTGAGGAGATGGGAGCACAATATAAAGCTGTGTGGGGGAGGGGGGGCATGAAAATATTTCTTCCTCCAAGGTGGGGCGTGACAGAGAAAGTTTGAGAACCACTGCCCTAATGCCATGCAAGTCTATGGGGTCAAAAGTCAACTTTGTCCTAGAGACATGGGGCCACTTGCAGGTTCATCGGGATCCCTCAAGACACAGCCACGTCACCTTTGGGGCTTCTGGCCCATGAGGAACCCCGAAACCCGCATGGGCGGGGGGGGCTTGAAAATTTTTCTTCCTCCAAGGTGGGGCGTGACAGAGAAAGTTTGAGAACCACTGCCCTAATGCCATGCAAGTCTATGGGGTCAAAAGTCAACTTTGTCCTAGAGACATGGGGCCACTTGCAGGTTCATCGGGATCCCTCAAGACACAGCCACGTCACCTTTGGGGCTTCTGGCCCATGAGGAACCCCGAAACCCGCATGGGCGGGGGGGGCTTGAAAATTTTTCTTCCTCCAAGGTGGGGCGTGACAGAGAAAGTTTGAGAACCACTGGCACACACGATGCGATGACTAGCACCTCTAACACAACTCCAGTCATTGCATGCAAACGTTTTTCTCCTGTGCCACAGGGGGGAGCCGCTGAGCAACAACTGAAGGAGCGAGTGGCAGGAACCAGGAAACTGTGATGGTTCCTGGTTCCTGGTTCCCGCAGTACCAACAGGTACACAGGCCTATAGATAGATAGATAGATAGATAGATAAATATTTAATTGATCTATTGATCTCCAGGAGAAATTTGCATTTACATTCGCTTGATAAGGGACCTACTGTAATAAAAGGCAAGCATTGTTCTAAAGAGAGATAAAAGTACTGTGTGAAACAAAAGTGGAAATAAGAATAACATGAAAATAAAAAGTAAAATAAAATCTGACGCTTCGTGAATACATATTAAACATCTATATGTATGATATACATTGCAGTTGTGCATAATATGATGAAAGTGTGTTTCTGTGTGTGTGTGCTAGTCTGGCATTAGCTAAGATAATGGTGTTAGCCACAGGCCAGCCCACTGCTGGGGGGGCCGCAGCGTGGCTGATCTGAGGTCAGTGTGCAGGAGCTGCTTTTGCGTCCGCCGCAGGATCGTTAGGAGAATCAATTAAGGTTTGCATTCATAAGGCGGGGGAGGGGCGGGGGAGGGGTGCGGATGGGGGAGGGGAGGGGGGGGAGGGAAAGGGGGTGGGGGCGGGGCCGCCTCTTTGTTCTCTTTGTTTTACAGCCGGGGCTGGGGGAGGAGGCTTTTAATTGGCATCACCCCTGCCTCCCCCTCCTCCTCCTCCCCCACCCATCACTAACTCTACCCCTCCCACCCAGCTAAAAGGCCCGCCCCCGACCGCTGGTCCCGATTGGTCGGAAGAGGCGGGCGCTCGTTAACCAATCAGAGTGTACAATCCCGCTGATTGGATGCAAGGCAACATTTTCTTTCATCACGGAGGAAGATGATAACCATGAGGAAAAGGAAGATGATAATACCCCCACCACCACCTCCTCCTCCTTCCATGGTTCTGGGGGGCGGGACTCAACTCAACTTCCTGTTCATTAGCAGTATTCCAGTTTAGGTTTTCTGTGGGGTTTTTATTTGCTTTCGTTTTATCTCTTGACATTAACGACCAACAGTACCACTCGGACAGCGCCACCTCCTGCTGGGAGGAACAACGAGGATGAGGGAATGAGTATTCCCTACGTCGTCCGCAGTGGCCACAGCGCCACCTGCCGACCGAACTAACAGTGTTGGGTCATGCTGGAAAAACATCACCAAGGTTCTCAGCTCAAGAACTCAGCTCCTGTGAGGGCGGATGGAGGGGGCGGGATCATATCTGAACTGGGAGGAGATATTGATACGACACCGAGCACACACACACACACACACACACACACACACACACACACACACACATGTATGCTGCAGGGATTAAGAAGCCAATGAGGCTCTGCAGCGTATTGATTGAAGAAAAAAATTTGCTTGGAAGAGTGTGTGTGTGTGTGTGTGTGTGTGTGTGTGTGTGTGTGTGTGTGTGTGTGCGCGCGCGCACGTGTGTGTCTCTGGCTAGAAGGGACTCTGAATCAGATAGCGTAACACACACCAACACACACAGCGGCCCCAGAAAGGCAACAACAGTGGAAGATGAGGAGGACGACTGCGACGGTCACATGACAGGAAGTGTTTCAAACATCCCACTTCCTGTCATGTGATTGCTTCGGTGCCAGATGCTACTTGATTAGAAGAGGATCAGGATGGATGGACGTGTCACATGACCAAAGGGGGCGCTGTGTCAGTGCAGGGATCAGCGTCAGACAGACACACGTCACTGGATTGACAAAGTGTGTAGCTGGCCCCATACACGCACAAACACACACACACACACACACACACACACACACACACACACACACCCACACATACACACACACACACACACAAACTCATGGGCATCACTAGCCCTGAGTTCAGGGGTCTGGCTTCGACCTTCCTCACCCATCTGTTAATCCACCTGCAGGTTTGTGTGTGTGTGTGTGTGTGAGTATGTATGTATGTATGTGTGTGTGTGGACAGCTTCATGTACCTATATTCTGAACTATCACCATGGCAACTGTACTTTCCCCTGACCAGACAGTCCCCAGGATGATCCAAACAGTGAAGGTCGTGCTGCTGCAATCTTCTTCTTCTTCTGGTGTTGAGTCTGATGTACAGACACATACACACACACACACACACACACACACACACACACACACACACACACGTGCGCGCGCGCGCGCAGCCTTCACTTTCTGTCCATCAGGGGCCAGTCTGGTAACTGATCCCTGCGCTGTGATTTGCTGATCTGCGGAACAAAAGAAGTGGAACCGGAACAGGAAGTGACCTCTCTCTCTCTCTCTCTCTCTCTCTCTCTCTCTCTCTCTCTCTCTTTCTCTCTCTCTCTCTCTCTCTCTCTCTCTGTAGACGGTTTGGAACGGATGAGGTTCCCTGGTGGGCGGAGTTTCGGTGTCCGATTAGAAGCGAGTGGTACATTGTATTACCAACAATGGTACACATGCACGTAGGCACACACACACACACACACTCTAGCATGTGTGTGTGTGCGGTGCAGCTCCAGGGGATAAGTCCATCAATGGGGGAATCAGTGGTCATCCAGAGAGCAGTCAGGCCCGCCTGCGGTGGCGCTGGGACACGGATAGGGCAGATTAGCGGCGTGGCCGACACCGTGACCCCGCCCCTACTCCCAAAACCCCTCCCCCTTAATCCGAGCAAGCAGCGCCACGATTAACCCCCCCCAACCCCCCGACCGCAGGAAGCAATCCTTGGAAACGCAGCTCAGATTAGAGCTGCTGCGGGGGGGGGTGTCACGGGTGGAGCGACACCAGTGGACACGCGACAACCGCAACCCTCGGACACCTGCGCAGTCACACACACAACAGACAACAGTCAGCGCATCAACAACAACTCCAGCCCTCAACGCAACCATGACCAGGCCAAACAAGCAGAAAAACACCATGTGCAATATGCGCAACAGTGGAGAAGGGCAACTGACTGCAACTGTAGTAGCAGCAACAGAAGCAGCAACAACAGCAACAACAACCACAGCCCTCAACGCAACCATGACGAGGCCAAACAAGCAGCAACAGCCGCAAAAGCAGCAGCAGCAGCAGCAGCAGCGGCGGCGGCAGTAGCAGCAGCTTTCGTTGGTTGGTTTGCTGGTGTTGCTTTGTCTTCTCTGTCTGAACTCTGGCGGCAGTCCAGGTAAATACAGTGAGACACTTCCTGTGAAAGTCCAGCACCGTCAGTGATTGGCAGCTCCACACTGACGGTGCTGGTCATGTGACCAGCGTGGGTTCGCAGAGTCTGGACCTCCAGGGTAACAAGAAGTCACTCCTTTGCAAAGAGTAAACAAACTGGCATAAGGGGGCGGGGCTTTGAGAAAAGGAGGGACACCATTGGCTGATCATTGGGAAACCAGCGTGCTCGTTCTGCTACTTCTGCTGCGGTCAAACTCAAAGACAGTCTCCAGCGATCGGGAGAGATATCGCGCTGCTGGTGATAGCATGACGCTAACGCCAGCTGGTGGTAGCTTAGCAAAGATGACAAAAGTAGCCAAGTAAAACACAACTTCCCTTCCAGGCGTCACTCTGCTGCCACTCCCAGGCCTCACTAGTCAAATGCCGACTCCTCCCGATCACCGCTGCATCACAAGAGTTGTGTGTTCTTTATTGTGTGTGACACTGACAGTGTTGTCAGTCACAGTGTGTGAAAGTAGGGAGTGATTTCCAACACAGCCAGTGGTTTTGCCTTCAAAACTGCGAGGGAACAATTTGATTGGTTATGTTAGGTGGTTGTGGGCGGGGCTTCAAGCCCAGACAGGTCTGTATTGGACACGGAAGGGTGGGCGGGGGACAAAACAGGAAAAAGGGGGATGAAGCCATCTTTACTGAGGGCAGCGGCAGGTCACACAGTGAAGTCCCCATTAGATGGATAGCAACCACACACAAGCACACACACACTGGAACTGCAAATGGTTTGAAACAACCCAGAGAGAAAGAAAAAAAATTGTGACCTGCAGGGGGCGCCGCCCTGCGATCAACATCCATAACAACAGTTGCTGTTACAGCGCAGGAGCTCCGAGGGGGGAGGAGCTCTGAGAGGGGGAGGAGCAAAGGGGGGAGGAGCTCCAAGGGGGAAGAAGCTCAGAGGGGGAGGAGCTAAAGTGGGAAGAGCACCAGGGAGGAGGAGCGAAGGAGTTCCAAGGGGGGAGGACTTCTGTGGGGAAGGGAGCTCAGAAGGGGGAGTGGTTGGGGGCGGGGGGGCATGTCATAGTCTGATTTAAGCATGCTGGAAGCGCTTCCTGTCTGACAGGAAGTGACACGGGCTCCTGACTCCTCCCAGCCGGCACCTGCGTTGCCACGGCGACGGCGCTGAGCTCCAGTCTGTCCTTCAGCCGCAGGAGCCGCGAAGGCCGGCACTCTGCTGAAGGGCTCTTGTGCAAGGCGGCGACGGGTCCTTATCACACTCGCAGACCCTGATCTCTGACCCCCGCCGCCATAAAGATGCCTGCAGCTGCAGCGTCACGTGTCTCTTCTCCGTAAAGAGCTGGGCTCATAAAATACATATAACAGTGAACCTTTTCATATGGACCCCAAACTAGTGCTGCTTCAACACTGAATCTGGAACAAGCAAATGCCTAACACTATACAATAAATGACTTCACATTGCACACATGCAAAATCAAATTGATACCAGTGACACACAGTTTGCACAAAATTAACAAGTCTCGCTGAAATGCAGGAAGACGTCAGAAAGAAAAAGACAGTTAGCTAAATTCTAACAACGGTCATTCTTTTTTATAAGCTGAAAATGGGAATGTTAAAGAAAAAAAAACAAAATGTTGGGAACAAACGCTTTAAGTCAGTTTCTTGAAACAGCAGAGAACACTGGAAGAACTTGCAGTGCAAGCAGCCTGGAGGCTCCACAAGGTGGAGCTGCCGGAGCTACGACGATTAGTAGCTAACGGGCTGCTAATGGTTCCGACGTGAGTCTGCATTTTGTTTGTTCGTGTGAAACTCATTTTGTACTTTTGTTTCACCAACATTCCAGGTTTTTGCCACGTAATCTTTGCATAAACACGCTCGCTGTGTTGTAAGCGTGCTAGCAGCTACGACACCTGTTCCGACTCACAGACGAAAATGATTTCGCTTTAGTTGCCCTCACATTAGAATCAGCTGATCTGTGCCAACAACTAAATGAGGAAAGATGCATGTTTCTGGGCGGAGCCTCCCTTAAAAAAAATAAAAGAAGAAATGTCGTTGAGAGAAAAAGAGAAAATGCATTAGCGGCACCTCGGAACCTGAACAGATGATTCAAAAAATCTTTTCTACTGATATTTTCTGCCAACAAGGGAAGACGCCGCTTGACTATGTGCAACTCAGTGTCACTTCACTGAGACTCAGACAGGAGCAGGTGGAGCTCCTGGCCAGATTACACCGAGTCAATTTGACATTAGAGTTGTGGAGACTGAAAAAATAAAAAAATAGAAACAGGAAGTTGACAACGAACTTGGAGAGAGAGAGAGAAAAAAGAACACAAACCGCTGGAGGACTTAAAATAGGATCAATAACACGGATTAAAGTCTCGGATTAATAATAATGTCTCCGTTGGTTCTCAGTCCAGCCCCTCACCACACACACACACACACACACACACACACACACACACACACACACAAACCATAATGGTCCATTTAAATGAGAGGCCACTGTTTCAATGCATGGCACGCGCCACCGATTGTTCCTCCCAGTGCTCGGTCATTCCACAAGACGCGCGCGCGCGCGCACACACACACACACACACACACACACACACAAATACATACTCATCACGGGCGCGTGCAACGCTGCGTAGCGCACGCGCGTACAGCAACACAACAATAATTGTCTGTCAGGAAGAAGCACGCGGCGTCACAATGACCGACACACACCGAGAGCCGAGGTTTGTGCACGCGCGAGGGTGCGCGAGCGCCGACAAGTTAGTGAGGTCCTTTACTGCTTTCTGAGAGCGCATCGATCAGTGATCAGCTCGCCTGTCGATCGGAAGGAGAGATGTGACCGCAGAGGAGATGAGGAGGAAGAGGAGGTGGAGGAAGAAGAGGGGGGAGGAAGAGGAAGAGCAGGGATGAAGAGATGAGGAGGAGGAGGACGAGATGAGGAGGAGGAGGAAGAAGGAGGAAGGAGAAGCTGCTCAGCGTGCCGGACGGAAGGAAGGGAGGGAGGGAGGAAGGAAGGAGAAGATGCGGATGAGCTCGATCAGATTGTCGCTCTTACCTTCACCTGCGCGACGCTGCGAACATGAAAGGAAGCCGCCGCTACCACGTGACCGCGCGCTCCGGTGTGCTCGTGCCCCTCTCTCTCTCTCGCTCTCTCTCCGCCGTGGCACAGCGCGCATCCGCCTCCGGTGTCGGTGCGCACGGACAATGTGAAGGGAGGAGACGCGCAGCAGTGTGCGCCGACCGGGAGAGGGAGAGAGAGGGAGGGGGCGGGGCTCCGCCGCTGACGTCACGGCAACAGAGCGCGAGTGAGAGAGAGCTACACGCCCAGTCGGTGTGGCGGCTGATGGAGGAGCTTCAAGCCTGCGACCCACAGACTGGTTCACTTCCTGCTCACTCTTTCACCTTTTGAGTCGCTGTGAACTTGAACTTTGACCCCTGAGACAGCCGGAAAAAGGCCGCACCAACCAATCAGAAGGCAGAAAACACACACACACACACACACACACACACACACACACACACGCAAATGCATGATTGTAACTCTGAGACTACACTCCAGAGACGACCAATCCAGGATGCTGGAGAGAAACAGCCAGTCTGTTAGCCAGCTGAGATACAGGGGCCGACTGAGGAGTGCTGAAGACAAGCAATAGCAGTCCCCGGGCTGCTCACTACCGCCCCCTGTCAACAACAGACAGATGTTTGATCTCTCATCAAAATTTCAGGGCTCTTGAGTCACTGTGTCAACAACATGAAAGAACTAGTAACTTTTCACTGTGTGTGTGTGTGTGTGTGTGTGTGTGTGTGTGTGTGACAGTGTAACAGAGCCCTGTAACAGCAGTGCGTGTCCTGCTCATGTATTTACATGACAAACCTGCCACCTTTAGGCAGAAGGTGAAACTGCAGGCAGTTAATGGTGTGTGGCGATGCAGGGGAGAGGGAGGGTGTGTGTGTGTGTGTGTGTGTGTGTGTGTGTGTGTGTGTGTGTGTGTGTGTGTGTGTGTACGTGTTGTTCTCCAGATATCGATGAGTGTCTGCGTTCCATTGTGGTGATGGTGATGGTGATGCTGAAGATGATGATGATGATGATGATGATGATGATGATCGTGATGATGAAGATGATAGTGACGGTGATGATGGTGACAATGAAGATGATAGTGACGGTGATGATAGTGATGATGAAGAAGATGGTGATGAAGGTGATGATAGTGATGATGAAGAAGATGGCGATGGTGATGATGGTGATGATGGTGATGATGGTGAAGCTAAACCCAGCTGGTCATATGACCGTTGATACAGGTCAACTGGTGTTGGAAGACTTTTCTATTGCTTGGTCAGGTGACTGGAAACGGTCTGATGATGTCACAGTCTCAGGGAGGAAGGTGGCAGCCTCACGTTCCAGAACACTAGTGGACCCTGAGCTACTGATGAGCTCCATCAAAAGGAGGTGTAGGAGGAGGAGGAGGGGAAGGAAGAGGAGGAGGAGGAGGAGGACGTGGAGGAGGACGTGGAGGAGGACGTGGAGGAGGAGGAGGAAGAGGAGGAGCCAGCAGCCGGGGGGTTAGAACCTATTCCAGGAATATTCCAGAAATGGTCCTCGGCTCCAGGTTGGACATGTTGAAGGCGAGACTGAAAGCAGAAGCTCCTCGAGATGTCCACCCCTCCCCCGAACCCCTCAGAGCCAAATGTTGAATTCTCTTCCATTTTTCTGTGATTATAAGGCACCAACCCCCAACCCCCAACGCACACACACACACGCACACACACACACACACACACACACACACACACACACACACACACACACACACACCTCCTCCCAAAATAATAGAAGTCTTCCCTCTGGAGGCAGCTGGAATAATGAGTGGGGGATGTAGGGGGCGGGGTGGGGTGCATAATGAAGCCCCTCTCTCTCCTTTTTTAATCTTGCTACCCCTCCATCACCACCCTCACCACCCTCACCACCCCCCTCCCTGCCCCCACCCACTCCCATCAGAGGGGGCCGCCCTGCCATCACTCCATCCCCCCCTTCTCCTCACCCCTGTCTACATTGTCTGCTACACACACACGCACACACACACATGCACGCACGCACGCACACTCTGCCAGGAAGCATCCTGGGTAATTTCCTCCTCTTATTGAATTGGGAGGGGGGAAGATGGAGGGATGGGCAGATGAGTGGAGGCTGGGGATGAGTGCTAATGGAGCCGCCGGACGGTTCACACATCACAAATATGAACTGCCTGCTCTTCTCCTCCTCCTCCACCTCCTCCTTCTGGACCTCTACCTCCATCTCCACCTCCTTACCCTCCTTCTCTTCCTCCTCCTCGACCATCTCCTCCTCCTCTTCCTGCCCTCCTCCTCCTCCTTCTCTTTCTCCTCCTCCACCATCTCCTCCTCCACCATCCCCTCCTCTTCCTCCTCTTCCTCCTTCTGGACTTCTACTCTCACCTCCTTCTCCTCCTCCACTTTTTCCTCCTCCCCCACCACCTCCTGTAAATCCTCCTCCTCCTACTAGACCTCTACCTCCACCTGCTCCTACTCCTTCACCTCCTTCTGCACCCTCCACTAACTCCTCTTCCTCCTCCTCCAGCACACTCCATCACCTCCTCCACCTTTTCCATCTCCGCCTCCTCCTCCAGCACCCCCCCTCCTCCACCTGCACCAACCACCACCTCCTCTTCTGCAGCCGCCGCTGCGCTCAGAAAAAACAAACCAGACAAAAGATGGCAAACCTTTTCTCCCCCCCACTGGATCTTCTGCTATTCAACTATCTCTCTGTGTGTCTGTCTGCACACACACACAGACACACGCACTCACAGACGCACACAAACACACACACTGAACCCAGCGCTCCCTCATGTACTATATGATTTCTATAGGTGAGTGAGTCATTGCTCTCTCCTCCAGTCTGTACTGCTGTTCCTCTGGGCCCAACGCTATAATATATCTGCAGTGCACACACACATACACACACACACAAACGCGCGCGCGCGCACACACTAACACGCACACATACACACACACACACACACACACACAATGCTAAAACTTTACTTCTTTCAGAAGCAGAAACAATCAGCGGTGTCTTGTGAGGTCCCGCCCCCACAAAGCTACCGGCCAATAAGCAGTGGAGTCAACAATGAGCCTCGTTTTTATTCTGTTTTTTTCAAAACGTCCACTGACCAGGCGGTGTGCAACTCATCAACCAAGAAACAACCTCGACCTTTTCACGATGCTCCCGCCGCCGGCCACCAGAGGGAGCAGGGGAGCTTCAGAGCAGCGTGCTGGACCTCCGGCACTGTGGCAGTGCTGAAGGAGAAACCAGAGAAGCTCGTCAGCCTTGACGAAGGCTGAGGAGCAGCTCGGGGTTCAGACACCCTGGGGGTGAGAGGACGGCAGAGCACCGCGTCGATCAAACAGCTGCAGGCGGCTTCACGAATCAAAGATTTATCAGCCATGAGATGCCGATCGAAGCTCCGACTGGACCTGAGTCCAGCCAGTGTGTGTGTGTGTGCATGTGTGTGTGATGGACTTCAGCTGTCAGAGCTGTCG
>NW_027466069.1:8025000-8075000 GCF_046127955.1 Nelusetta ayraudi | reverse complement strand
CTCCCGACACCTCCTGATAAGTCAGCGGCGGGACCGGCCGCAACTTTAGAGTCAGATCCGGCCCACCAGCCAAAACCACCTGTAACAATTGTATCCATAGCGCCACATAGAGGCGAAATATTTTTGACTTGAAAGAATAGATACACACATATAGCAGGAGTATGCAAATTTCTCCTGGAGATCAATTAAGTATTTATCTAATCTAATCTAATTAATAATCCACACAATCTGGACGCACAACACAAGCCGATAAAGAGCAAATGAGCAGAACGGAGGATGACTAAATGACACTTTACACAAATTCAAAAAAAAAAAATAATAATATTAATTTAGATACATTACTATATTACTATATTACTATATTCTTAAACTTCAGGTCAAAGGTCAGTTAAAAGGTAAAGTGGTGATGTCCCATCAGACTAAACAAAACTTTCCTTTTTCCAGATGCTTGACAAATTCAACTTCTGATGTTTTTGACGCAGGGAATTATTATTTATTCATCCTGCGTCTACTTTATGAGCTTCCACGGGCCACTTTGAGCAGACTGGGACTGACTGGGACAATGATGGTCTGGACCTGTGGCTGGGGAACAGGTGTCTCTCTCTCTCTCACACACACACACACACACACACACACACACACACACACACTGACCGTCGCCTTGATGGGCACGAAGAGCACCGGTGTGTCTGCAGCGTCCCGCACGGTTCCGACCCGGAAGCCCTTGGATTTGACCCAGAACTTGAACTTGGCGCTGCCGTGGTTCGGTCCACCGCCGCTCCGTTCCTCGTCCTGCTGCAGCTGAAGCTGCTGCAGCGTCTGCACGATCCGGTTGTACTTGCTCCGGGTCACGGTCTTGGTCTTGCCGGAGTCGCCGTACGTCCGCAGGCACCAGTCCCGGAAGTGGTCGAACGTCCCCGCGGACACCGCCGACTCCGGGCCGCCGGCGGTGGGAGGGTCCGGCGGGCTGCCGGTGGCTCCTCTCCGGGACGTCATGGTGCCACTTTGGCCCGGATCGAGCGTCAGTGTGATGCGGGTCAGAACCGGGGATGTCTCCTCGGCGGGGTCCAGAACCTCTTCAGTCACCTGCAGCTCCGACAGCAGCCAGAAGATGAACAATGACAGAAGCTCCACAAAATCACAGTCCCGGACCAGTCCGGGCCGGTCCGGGCCGTTCCGGTTCTCCCGCCCTGTTGACGGTTCGGCCCGGTTCGGTTCGGTTCTGTTCTTCCGGCTCCGCGCCTACCGTGCGAGAAGCTCCAACTGCGGGATGTTCGCCTCAAACTCCGCCGCTGCGTGCGGGAACAATGGGAACAGACCGGGAGCGTCCGGGCGGGTGGTGCACGCGGGAGACCTCCTCACGCACGCAGGCTCGCTCGCTCGCTCGCTCACTGGCTCTGCACACACGCGCACCCACACACCTGTTGGAGGACGCGCGGCGTCGTTCACCCGTCCCGTCCCGCAGGAGCACCTCCTCTTCCGCCTCCTCCTCCGGGCTGGAGGAGGCGCCTGCTGCTGCTGCTGCTGCTGCTGCTGCTCACACACACCGTCACAGCCAGTTACTACATTAATAAATCCACCTAAATCATCTAGAACGCGCGCGTTCTAGATGATTTACACACACACACTGACCTACACACACACGCACACCACCACATTGTTTTGTTATCAGAGTACAGAGCTTGGATCAGTTATGAATAAATTTAAAAAAAAAAAAACTAGGTGAAGAAGAAGAATTTTCCCATTATGCCCAGCAGTCTTCTGGAAATTTTGACCTCAAAGTCACTAATCAGCAACCAAATAAAGCTCCTCACATGAGTTTTAATTATTTGCATTCTGTGGAGAGACTCATGTCAGACCTCCTGACCAGCAGCTCCAAGCTGCTGTGGACCTTCAGTCCAGCTCTGGTCCATCAGTCCCAGGACAGCTGGGACCTCTGAGAAGCTCTGAAGATACCAAGAGGACGTCCCGGATCAGCAAGCAGCAGCAGGCTGAAAAACAGGGAGAGGAACCAGAACCAGGCTGCTTAGGATCCTGGTCCGCTCAGCTGGTCCAATCAGGAGCAGGAGGCTGCTCCCAGCATCCCGCAGAGTCAGAAACCCCACTCCCCCATTCTCTCTCCCTCCCACACACACCCACACACACACACACTGAACTGAACTGGGCAGTAACCTGATACCAGCTTTGCCCACTCACAGAGCTGGTATCAGCTAATGACCCACCTGTCTGGTTCAGTCCCATGGTGCTTCCTGGTGAAGGACCAGGAAGTGACGGTCACTATGGCAACATACGAACGCTTCTTCATCATCCTCCTCCTGTTCATCCTCATCATCATCCTGCAGGAAAAATCTCCACCTAATTTTAAGGCAAGGAAATACATTTGGCAACAAAATAAAAACTCATGCCTGGTCATTCTGGTTGATGTATAAGGAGAAAAGCTGCTGGAGTTTGAGAAGATGGAGCTGATGAGTCAGGAGGACCTCCAGGGCTGATGTATCTTGGATCTCCACACACTGGAGCTGCAGCCTGGTGTTTTCTCCATGGTCTCCACTGGAGGACCTGCAGACTTCGGACTAAGACCTTGACTGAGAAGATGTCTGGAGGACCTGCAACAGGAAGAGACTGTCAGGATCATCAGAACCAGGAGCCACAGGAACCAGGATCCATCAGGTGGTTCCAGTTGGATCCTCCTCAAACATCTCAACAGAAAAGAGGTCCAGTGATGAACCAAAGATGAAACTTGAACCCAGACACCTGAGTTCTGACTTGAAATGTTGACTCTGGTGACATTTCTAATAGCAAGATTTTGTTGTTGTAATTTCATGCAGATGTCTGTCAGAACAAACCCAAGCTGTTTCTTCTCATGAAACCCCATGAACATGAATGTTTGTAGGCAGAACTGCAGTTCATCAGTTGCTCAGTATAACATTTAGCAGCTCCAGGCAGGTTGGTCACTGCTCAGAGACCAATGAGACCTCCAGGAGACCATCAGCCATCTGGAGCTAAACTGGACCTCAGACCAAACAGTGCTGCTCCTACTCTTAGAGCTGTGAGTGAGGTTCCTTCCAGTAGCAGTGTGGCTATGGCCTGAGCTGAACGTCCTTGAACGTCCCCCTGAAGGGACGAGACACTGCGCTGCGGAAACCAGAGATGAAAATAGCCTTCCAGCAGCACGGGAAGTGAAAGTGTGTTTCAAAACCCTGAAGCAGCTTCTGGTAGAGGGAGCAGCTGCTGCTGCTGCTGCTGCTGCTTTGGCCAAACTGTCAGCCGTCTAGAGGGAATCCTGGAGAGGCTCCTGGAGGAGAACCTGGAGGAGAACCTGGAGGAGAACCTGGAGGAGAACCTGGGCCATTAAGCAGGTGGAAGCTCAGCTGAGACGGCTTTTGTTGTGGATGGTTTCTGAGAAGATGTCCGGCTCGTCACTCTCTCACTTCCCCCTCCATCACACCAGCCTCTTCCTCATTTGCTGCTTTTCTGTGTGTCGAAATCTCCTCTGACAGGTTATGAGCCAGCAGACCAACTGACCAGTAGACCAACAGACCAATATACCAGCAGACTAGCAGACCAGCAGACCAGTTGACAAGGAGTAGACCAGTAGACCAACAGTAGACCAGAAGAGTTGGAGCAGACCAGCAAACCAGTAGACCAGTAGAGTTGCAGACCAGCAGATTAGCAGTAGACCAGTAGACCTGCCACAGACCAGCAGACCAATTGACCAGCAGTTAGAACAGCAGACCAGCAGGCCTGTAGACCAGTAGACCAGTAGACCAGCAGATCAGTTGACCAGCAGTAGACCAGCAGTAGCCAGCAGTAGACCCAGAAGACCAGCAGTAGGCCAGCAGTAGGCCAGCAGTAGACACAGGAGACCAGCAGTAGACCCAGTAGACCTAGTTGACTGGTGGACCAGCAGTAGACCAGTGGACCAGCAGACTTCGCCCAGGAAGGGAGGTGTTTCAGTCAGCATCAGCCGGCCAGCAAGGGGGAACTATCCTCAGGCACTTCTGGAACCTGGAGCTGAGAGCAGTCTGGAGCGCTATGTGTGTGTGTGTGTGTGTGTGTATGCACTTGCTTCATGGTGACAGCAAGTACACATGAACACACACAGCATGCATTAAATGACAGCACAATTGCATGAATATCTAACACACACACACACACACTCAAATGTGCATATGTGCGTCCTCATTCATATAAACATATCTGTTTATGTACACGCGTGCGCACACACACGCACAGGCATGCACACGGCACCTGCTTGGTTGCCATGGTGCCAGTCATCTGCTGGGAGTGTGAGTGGGTGTCGAGGATGAGGTCTGCTCCTGACTCCTGGCTGACACACAGACACACACACACACACACACGCACACACAGAGTGCCACCACTGTTGCTCTTCCTGTGAGGACCCCTGCTGGTCACTAATCTGATCTAATCCTAATCTCAGTCATAACTCGACACCCTGATACCTGCTGAGGTTCTCCAGGTGAGCCCGGCTGAAGGGGCGGGACTTCCTGCTTGACCTGCAGGTGGCATGGCGCTTTCTCCGCTCACCATCAAGCAGATAGAGACGTTCATTTATTGTCCTCATGGTATTTTACTGAATAATCCTGAGTGACTTCTGCCCCTCGTGGTCGTCGACACAGCTGCTCCCCTTCACTGTCGCTCTTCCATTCGGTCTTCTGTCGGTGCAGAGCTCCCTCTGCTGGCAGGAAGGTGTCGCAGGTCTCCATAGCAACCTGTTGATTCTGATCTCAGTTCATTACGTGACATCACTTTTTAATTTCACTCAAGAGAGGAGGAATTAGAGAAGAACCTCTGCAGGGGCCAAACTGTAGGCTGATGTGTGTTTAAGAATATGCAAAAGCGTCAGATTTAACCCTCTTTTTACAGCCCTCTGCCAGAAACGTTATGCTTTTTTGGACCTTTCATGTTTGGAGGTCCTGCAGTGGGCACACTCACTAACGCAGGGGATAACAGTGGCCTTTGTGACCTCACACGACACGGTGTGGAAAGTGTGTCAGCGGAAGGTCAAGACGTTGAAACAGAAACGCTGTGGTGGTGGCGTCTGCTCTCCTCTACTCCTCTACTTCATCCTGCCCCATCCACCAGGGGGCAGCATAACACAAGCCCAGACATTCACTATTGAGGTCCAGCTGCCAGTGAGACAGGTTGGCTTGTCTGGGCTGAGAGGAGAGACACACCTCTACAGCTCTCGCTCACACACACACACACACACACACACACACACACACACACACACACACACACACACACACACACACACACACACACACACTGCTGCACTGTTGCACTGTCAGAGGGCAAGAATTCAGCTGCAGGCGTCTGGGGGTTAAACAAAGGTGAACTTTTAAGGGAGTGTGTTTGTGTGTGTGTGTCCCGTTGTGGGAAAAGTCGAGTGTGGACATTTTTGAAGCTGCAGCTGCAGCAGCTTCTCTACTCTTTGGACACAAGACAAGGTTGAAACACACTGGCTCAGTGTGTAAAACATCTGTGGAGGCTTCAGCAGCAGCAGCAGTCAGTCAACTGGTCCAGTCGTCTTCTCACAACAACACAAACAACACACAATGGAACAGAAGACCTTTTTTCAGAGGCTTTATTATGCAACATAAGCATATTTCAGTGAACACTGCGCGGTTTACACAGCGGGCGACAGAGGATTTGAGCCGATGCGAAGCCGATCGGTCCGCGGGATCGTCAGATCATTAAAGTGTTTGTGTTCTTCTGAAAACAGTGAGCGACAGGTTTAGACTGGCCCGGCTGACGGAGCTCCGCCCCTTTGTTTGTGGGTTAACTGAGGAGGGGAAAGGAGCAGGAAGAAGGAGGTGGAAGAGGAGAAGGAAAGAGGAAAGAAGGTGGAGGAGAAGGGGAATGAAGGAGGACGAAGACGGAGGAAGAAGGAAGGAGAAGGAGGGAGGAGGCGAACTGAGGAGGGGAAAGAAGAAGGAGGAAGAGGAGGAGGAGGGAAGAGGAAGGGAGGAGGAAGAGCGGGAAGGTGAAGAAAAAGGAGGAGGAGCAGCTACGGTTCTGATTGGGTTCTGTTGGTCTGCTAATAAAACAGTGTTGCACACAAAATGATGCAAGACAAATCGCTCCCTCAAGCACGCACACAAACACACACACACACACACGCGCGCGCGCGCGCGGTCAGCTGAAACACTCCATGCTGGCCTTGGCTCTCTCCATCTCGTGCAGGAAGTTGTAAAACTGCGGCAGCGTCAGTTCTGCAGGAAACGGTAAGTAGAGGAACACGTCGTTACTGCGCAGGACACTTCCCCTTTTTTTTTTCCATGAGCAGTCGCACAAGCCACTTCCTGTTATACTGCGACCGGGTTTATCTGCCGACAGCAGCACCCTCAGCTGCGTGAGGAGTGAAGAGCATCAACGGTACCAAGCGCCAAACCGCAGAAGCCTAATCTGAGCTTTCAGTGATGATGATATTGACGACACGCCAATTTCTAATATTGTCCAAACAAGAAGTACAATCAAAGCTGACAATCTAAAGGCAGCAAAGACTTGATTGACAATCAGGGGGGAGGGGAGGACACACAAAGGGGGCGTTCTCATAGTCTCGCCTCGCCTCGCCACGGTGCGGTTGTAGAGCGGCCCCACTGACCGCTACATGGTTGTAGGGGGCGCCGTCTTGGTACCTCAAGCGCTCAGGGTCCAAGCGAGACGAGGTGAGTTGAGTGGTGATGTAGCGACGAGCAGGGCACTGGATTGGCTCAGTGTCCTCGTCGATTTTCCCTATCGGAGCGGACAATGGACGCCAACTCCTTCGACACGGAACTTCCGTGTTCGCGAGTGTGTTCAACCATGTTCGCGAAAAGGACGAGCGGCAAACGGCGAAGCGCTCGGAACAAACCGAGTTGCTCCTGCGTGAGGCGCGTTAAGTTAGGGAATCCGAGGAGTCTTGAGACGAGAGGAAATACGGATTTGTCGAGAGGATGTGGCTCTTTGCCGCGAGGAAGCCTCGAACACCGCGGCATAAAGTCGTCCTTGGCTCGCTAGGGCAGCTGTTTCAAATAAGGAGCCATGTTTACTGTCTGTTTTTCTGTTTGTTTGTTTTTAAATAAATGCTATTTCCCGTTGTATCTGTCTCATGTTTACCGGGGGCCAATGAGGACACAATTGAACTGTGGCGAGGCGAGGCGAGGCTATGAGAACACGCCCAAAGTGGCTAAAATGACAGGTTCAACAACATTGCGGGAGGGGGGGCTTATGCAGTACAGAGCTACCTGCCACTAGGGGGAGGGGAGATCAATTGAGCACAGACACATGGAGAAAGCAAGAAAAAACATCCAGCTTGGAGCTTTAGCAGGTTGCCAGTTTTTCACTGGGTCAGAAGTCAGAGGTCAGAGGTCACTCACCCATGTAGACATTCTCAGTGCAGTTCCCCTTCCTGACCACCAGCTTCAGCTGCAGGGAGACAAACAACTCAGCATCAGCACACAACTGTGTGTGTGTGTGTGTGTGTGTGTGTGTGTGTGTGTGTGTGTGCGTGTGTGTACCTGCAGGAAGATGTTGCCCAACTTCTGGACCTCGCTGGTGCCAACCGTCACTGTTGACATCAGAAAACATCACGGGACTGTTTTCAGAACTTGGACTACACAACGGCTAGCTAATGTTAATCACCTCCAAACTTCCACTCCATGTCCACCAGCTGGTTGACCATCAGCGTCTGTCCCACAGCCAGCCTAGATAAGGCTGCATGATGCTCTGCCCACTGCAGAAGAGGTGGGGGGAAAGGTAATAACAATAGTAATAATAATAATAATTATAATAATAACAACAACAACAACAATAATAATAATAATAATAATAATAACAATAATAATAATAATAATAATAATAATAATAATAATAATAATAATAATAACAATAATATACAATTTTAAAATCCATATTACTAAGCTAAAGTTGTGCTACAGACTCTGCTGATAATTTGGAGGAAGAAGTGGAGACTGAGCTACCTGCTGTGAGAAGACCGACGCCTTGTCTTCATTCAGTCCTGGAGCAGCAATACAGACACACACACGCAAAAACACACACACACAAAGCATTGTGAGCAACAAAGACGACAACAACGATGACAAGCAGTCAACCGGCGGAGCATACCGAGTGTGGTCAGGTCGTCTCTGATCTGCTCTGCCCTGAGGTTCTTCTTCAAGCCTCCTGGAAGGAACCACACACAGAGAGCTAAACTGTTAGTTTAGCATAGAGCCACAACACAGGAGAAGGACGAGGAGGAGGACGAAGCAGAAAGAGGAAACGGCAGCTGAAGATCTACTGTGTGTGTGTGTGTGTGTGTGTGTGTGTGTCTCACCCTGTGGCACCAGCAGGACACTCTTCATGAGGTTCCTCAGAGGAGCAGCGCCCATCCCATGTGCCCCTGCGAACTCGCCGAGTTGCTGCATGAACCTGTCTGTCTGCTCGTGCAGGCGGGCCCACACACACACACACACACACACACACACACACACACACACACACACACACACACACACACACACACACATTGATGGGACTCAGTGGATTAACCCTAATAACTGACCTGCGGTAACACATGCCAGGGTATGTACGTGTGTGTGCGTGTGTTTGGTTTGTTTACCTCTTTGGGCTCCAGCAGAAACTGGAAGAGAATCTCGAGAAGTCGCACAAACTGCTGCATTAGGAGGAGAAAAAAAGAAAAAGTTCAATTTGTTGGGAAAAATTTAATTGGTCTTAATTTTTCAGGCAACAAATATTGTTGTTTGGTTTAGTGTGTGTGTGTGTGTGTGTGTGTCACATCAATAACGTGATGAGCTTTTATATTTTAAAATGTTGTTCTCATATCTAAGATAAATATTAAAAACCACGTGATGACACTGGTTCTGATCATTTACTTGGCAAACTTGACAGATATTGATTAGACAGAAAGGTGTCACATGACTGTCACGCGCCTGACGTGCTCGCAGACAGGCGAAGAGAACCATCACGTGATCTGAGGTTCCTTCCACGGGCACTCGGACTGAGAATAGAGCCCGTCGCGGGCGGGGCGGTTCGGTTCGGTTCGCAAACAGCGGACCAACCGTTCGAAACTCGCCGAACTGCCGCTCATCACGTTACCTGCTCGGTGAACTTGTTGAGGTTCTGAAAGTCCGAGCAGACAGCGTCCGGAACCGCATCGCTGCTGAAGTGAAGCTGCATCTTGATTTTTCTCTCCCGGTGAAAACAGAGAGAGACGGGTAGCTGCCAGACTGCAACCGCTCCAGCACTTCCGGGTTCAGCGGCACGCATGCGCCGCCAGTTGACGCCTCACTCCCTTCCCTGGGAAATGGAGGCGGAGGCTCGGGGTTTTTCTTCTTCTTCTTTTGAATCTTGAGTTAAGAAATTTATTTCGAATATAAAGGGCGAAAAAAGAAAACATAATATTGTTATATAATTACGTAAATAAACATTTATATCGACATTTACATACGGTATGCATGTACTGTACATACATAGTTAAATATATGCATATACCCATATAACATACACTAATATGAAAAAACACATTTGCATGCAGTTATGCAAAAGAAAAAAGAACAGAAGAGAAAACAATACGCTATAAATAAAAGGAAATGAAATATATAAAGCAACACCCTCTAGTGCTACGCAACTCCTCCTTCATCCCTGTACTCCCATTAAATAGTGTCTTTTTACCTAATTTTAAACTTCCATGTTTGGACACTGAAACAAAACGGGCCTTTTGAATAAATCTTGACAATAAATAACCATAACAGTGGAGGCTAAGAATGTTTAATTTTCATTTTCTTGTATTCTGACGTCAGTTTAAAGGTTTGGATCTGATCCAGACAGACATTCATCATGTTCCTTCATCCGGTATGATCTGCAGAATGGTCTGGTATCATTATGGCCATGATTCATGCTTGTTTCATACCTGCTGTTCGGTCTGTGGTTGCTTTTCTGTTAAAGAAAGAACAGTTTTCCTCACTGAAGTCACAGTTGATCATTTATGCAGGCAACATTTATTATAGCATTTATTCAAAAACGAACAAACAGAAAAACAGACAGTAAACATGCCTCCTTATTTGAAATAGCTGCCCTAGCAAGCCAAGGACGACTTTGTTAAATGCCGCGGTGTTCAAGGCTTCCTTGCAGCGGCGAAGAGCCACGTCCTCTTGACGAATCAGTATTTCCTCTCGCCTCAAGACTCCTTGGATTCCCTAGCTTGCTGCGCCTCACGCAGGAGCAACTCGATTTTTCACCGAGTGCTGCGCCATTTGCCGCTCGTCGTTTTCGCGGATATGGTTGAACACACTTGCGACATCGAGGGCATTCCCGGTTCGCCTGCCTCTCCCCAAAAGACAAAATAAACATGTATTGAAAAAGCTGTTTTCAAAAAATGTATACACATATAAATATATTTGTACACCATCTATAGTAGCTACTTGTATTCACAGCAAAATGTACCTGACACAGAAGTTCTGTGTCGAAGGAGTTGGCGTCGATGTCCGCTCGGACAGGGAACATCGACGAGGACACTGAGCCAATCCACTGCCCTGCTCGTCGCTACGTCACCACTAAACTCGCTTCGTCTCGCTTGGACCCTGAGCAATTGAGGTACCAAAACAGCACCCCCTACAACCGTGTAGCGGCCAGTGCGAACCCCATACAACCGTACCGTGGCGAGGCAAGGCGAGGCAATGAGAACACCCCCTAGATCTCTGGAGTGGGTACTGGCAGGTCCCGCTGTCCCTGGAGTCAAGACCAAAGATAGCGTTCTGCACCAACAGAGGGTTGTGGCAATTCAAGGTCTTTAGTTTTGGGCTTTGTAATGCTCCAGCCATCTTTGAAAGGTTGATGGACAGTGTCCTGGCTGGAGTCACACGTCAGCAGCGCCTTGTCTACTTTTATGATATCCTCATCCAAGGGGAATCGACTGGTACTTGATAGGGTGGCAGCTGCAGGCTTGAAGTTGCACCCTCACAATTGCCACTTCCTTCGAAGAGCGGTGGAGCTTCTTGGCCACAAGCTGAGCCTTGAGGGCATTGGTACGCTGGAGGAGATTGAAGATTGGCCAACCCCGGCAGACCAGACTCCAACTGAAGAGCTTCCTTGGTCTGGCCTTCTATTACAGGAGGTTTGTCTGGGGGTTCTCATCAATTACAACACCACTCTTCCATCTGCTGCAGAAGGACTGTGTGTTCAGTTGGAGACCAGAGTGTCAGCAGGAGTTTGACACACTCCAGAGGGCCCTGACTGAATCCCCTGTTCTCTCCCCACCAGACCCCACCTTGCGTTTTTTCCAGTAATGTGTGGCTTGGAGGTGTGCTGTCACAGGTAGGACCGGATGGAGGTGCTTCAGCAAACATGGAGAGACCCGTCTATGGGCAAGGCAGGTCGTAGTTCCGATGGGACTGCAGACAGCGGTGCTGAAGACTTGCCGTGGGAGCACTGGATCGGGGCACTTTGGCATTACAAAGACCCTCTGCCTTCTGCACCACAGTTTCTACTGGGGCCTGCAGCGAAGGGACGTGGAGGACTTTGGCCACAGTTGCGACGCCTGCTCCTCTCACAAAGGACTCCCTGGACCAGTCACATGCACACCTCCAACAGCAGCCTGCTGGCGCACCAATGGTAAGGGTGGCTGTAGACGTCATGTGCCCCTTTTCTCGCACAGAGCGGGAGGACCGCTCTGTTCTGGCATCAGTGGACTACCTCACTAAGTGGCCAGAGGCATTTGCCATCCCAGACTGGGAGGCAGAGACCGTAGCAGACCTCTTTGTGGAGGGGGTGTTTAGCCGGTTTGGCGCTGCAGTTACTATACACAGTGACCAGGGCAGAAATTTCGAGTCTCGAGTGTTTGCTGCCGTGTGCGAGCGCCAGGGTATGCAGAAAACATGCACCACACTACTTCCCCCCCAGAACGACTCCTAGTGGGGAGGTTCAACAGAACTCTGGCCCAACAACTGGCCATCCTTACTGCAGAGCATCAGCGTGACTGGATGTACACCTGCCCCTTCTCCTCATGGCCTACCAATCAGCTGTAAGGAATTCCACTGCCTGTACGCCTGCGCTGCTGATGTTGGGCGGAGAGCTGCAGACGCCAGCAGAACTGGCCTTTGGGGGTGCCTCCAGAGACACCAGTTGTGGTGCCTGGCCTGAACTATGCCGAAAAACTGCAGGACCGGATGGAATCTGCACACACCCTTGCCAGGAACTAGCTGGCTAAGGCGGGCATGTGCCAAAGGAGAAACTACGACTCCTTGACGAAAGGGAGGCACTTCAACGCTGTTGTGGGTGTTCAGTCCAAAAAGAAAGACGGGACGGTGCCCAAAGTTGGACAGCAACTGGGTGGGGCCTTGCAGGGTGTTAGAGAGGCTGGGGGAGGTGGTGTATCGGGTGCACTTACCCCCTAGGGCAGTGTTTCTCAAAGTGGGTGGCGCGCCCCCCCTGGAGCGTGCAGAGTCATGTCTGGGGGGGGCCGTGAAACACCGGGCGGGAGGGAGACGGGGCGCCCAGGGGAACTAATGTTTCCACATCGGAACTTTTTCAGCGGCGGAACAATTAACAAAAAGTGTTCAGTAGGTTGTAGCTAAGAAAAACACTGCTCAGGTACACAGGATGGACAAATATTTGACAGGGACGAAAAGGAGTCCGGCGGTGGCCAGTGTTCTTTGTTGTTGGGCACTTTTGGCTGTAGAATCGTTCCGCGAGTAGCTGCGGAACGATGGTGTTGTTCACACCAGGCTTGAAGCAGGGTGCACCTCCGAGGCTGGCTTGCGCCACGCAGTGATCGTTTCAGCATCTGGTCTATTTTCTTTCTAATGCGCAAGCCGCAAGCGAAAAAAAGCCAAAGGACAATGAACAGTTTTGCATCAGTACGTGATCTACGCCGCGACTGGCGTGATATTATGACTTACTTAGCGCACGCAACGCTCAACGTCATCCCGTGTGGCAGGTAGAAAATGTGATGTTGTTGATGTGGTCAATTTCATCAAAACAAGACCCCTGAAAGCGCAGCTGTTCTCTGCACTTTGTGAGGAGATGGGAGCACAACATTAAGCTGTGTTGTTTCACAGGGAAGCCAGGATGGTGGATGTTACAAAAGTGGTTTGCCCCAAAAAGTTATTTGCACAGCAGAAAAGTGAAAGGAGTATTCTTGTTTAAAAAGTAATGTTCAGGATTTGATGTCACAAAGAGTGATTTGCTAAAGTTATTTATTTGTAGACGTGAGAGACTTTGCAGCGACCAATCAAGAGAGTACGAGGCGTGGTTATCCCTATTTCCTCCTGGGAAGAGAAAAACACCTGAAGGGCTCCAGCCAGGTGGGCCGAGTCGGCCCTGAACGCACCACGGCGAGAGAGAGAGAGAGAGAGAGAGAGAGAGAGAGAGAGAGAGAGAGAGAGAAAGGGTGTGTGTGTGTGTGTGTGTGTGTGAGAGAGAGAGAGAGAGAGAGAGAGAGAGAGCGAGAGAGAGAGAAAGGGTGTGTGTGTGTGTGTGTGTGTGTGTGTGTGTGTGAGAGAGAGAGAGAGAGAGAGAGAGAGAGAGAGAGAGAGAGAGAGATGTGCAGCAGCATGCTCCGGCAGCGTGACTGAACTCCTCCTGCCCGGAACGCAGCTCCGCCGCGAGTCAAGTTCAGCGCGCGCTGCTCCTCCCCTTTTCTTCCTCCGAACTCCCGCACATTCCACCCGGCGGCCAGGCTCGAGCCCGCAACAGCAGCAGCTCCCGCACACTCCGAGCGGTCCCGCAGCTCCCGTAGCCGGACGGTTGGTTATGTAAGTGTTTTGCCCGTCGGAAGGGAAGGAGAAGGGTGAGGAAGGGAAGAAGAGGGGGGGGGGGGGGCTTCACGCAACTTTTAGTTCCAGGAATGAAACTCTCGCGGCGTGTGTGTGTGTTTTTTCCCCCTTTCCTCCCTGCCCATGTGCGCCGAACCTGCAGCTCTCTCGCGCGCGTGTGTGTCAATTCGCGCAGCCGACTCGTCGTACTCTCGCAGCGGCAGCAGTGCGGCCGTTTGCTCGGAGATTAGCGGCACTTCACGGCGGTTCTCGCACCACGGTGAGTTTCCTGCGGCCCACCGACGCAAAACCAGCGGCAGAACGTGGCTTTTGCGGACTCTTTGCGAACTCTTGCCTTTCTGTGCGCAGCAGCAACGTGTTGAACCGTGCCCGAGGGCCGGATGCCCTTTTTTTTTTCTTCTTTTTTTTAAACTTCGGTCCTTCCTTCCTGGAAGTTGGTTCCTGGTTTTGGGACGCGCACCGGTGTTTGAACACATCCCGGCCGCCGTGGACCCAGTTCACAGAGGATACACGTGCTGCTGCTGCTGCTGCTAGGCGCTGACGTCACTCAGGCGGCCGCACAAAGTCCATCAGAAGCTGACAGGTGGACGAACTGCCACTGGGTAGCAGTGATTGGTACAGGGCCGGCAACTGAAGCTGCACGGTCCTGTGCACGGCCAGCGGGGGGCGCTGTACCAGTTGTCGCTTTAAAACCGTACCAGTTAGTGCAGTTCAGCCTCTTTTGGCTTTTCTTCCTCCTTGCTTGCGTATCAAATCAGCGAGCTGCCCTGCTAATGCTAATGTATGACATCATCACACTGCGTTAGACTGCGACTAACAGACGCGTCTGCAGCTCCCAGGGCAGCCTGTGCAAACCACTGCAGAACTAGTGATGGTCCGAAGTTCCCCTCTGATGTGTTGTCAGCCTCACGCTGCCCTCTGATTGGCTGCGGCACATCCACCCAATCGGCAGTGTGAGAAGAACCTGTAGAGGGTGATCGGCTTAAAAAGAGCTGTGGCAACAGCACAGACAAGGAACGTTTCCACAGATGGAAGATGAAGAAGAGTTGGATTTGAGGAACGTTCTGCTGGGAAAAAGAAGAAGAGTTGTAGTTGAGGAGTGTTCTAGTGGAAGAAGAAGAAGAAGAAGAAGACTCCTGGTGGTTTGTGGGCGTGGTTACCTGCTGGTCATGTGATTGGCTGTGACTGGACAATAATCTGACCACAATGAGGCTTCGCCCGCCGCACAAAGGACACAATGTGGGGAAGTGGCGAGCTGCAGGGGCCGTAGAGTACATGACGGACAAGGAATGTGCCCCCCCCCACCACCCAGAGGAGCCCGGAGACCCCCCCTTCCCTCACACACACACACACACACACACACACACACACACACACACACACACACACACACACACACAGGAGGTGCGCTCCCTAATCTCTGACCACCAGGCAGCACTTTGATGAGGGGCCCCTTTCCCCGAGGGGCCCCTCATCGCTCGGCCCCTTCGTCCTCTTCCTTCTCCTCTTCCTCCTCCTCATCTAAATCTTTTCTCTCACATCCACTCGGCTGCCGCTGCAAACCACTTCCTGTCCTCGCCAACAGACTCACTCGTCATCTGTGGAATTGGTTCCCCAACTCTACTCAGCCATAGTATTTTTGTTGTCATCCTTCTTGGGCCCTGACCTGGGGTCAAAGGTTGTCTTACCTGTCAATACACTTACACTCTGAACTTTCTAGACAACAACAGCAGTAGCAACAATAAGAGATCCAGTGAGGATGTGTGTCCCCCCCAACGCACCAGCGGCTGCTGCTGCTAGGGTGAGGAGGGGGTCAAAGTGTGTGTGTGTTCACATCCTGTCTAAATGAACTCATTCACCTGTGTACACACACATACACACACTCGGTTTCCCATCACTGTCAGGACTAGTTTTGCATTGACTTCTAAACCTCGTCTTCTTCTTCTTCTTCTGCTGTTTTTGTGTGAGTGTGTGCGTCTTCTAGTGCCATGCAAGTCTATGGGCTCAAAAGTCAACTTTGTCCTAGAGACATGGGGCCACTTGCAGGTTCATCGGGATCCCTAAAGACACAGTCATGTCAAATCTGGGGCTTCTAGCCAATGAGGAACCCCGAAACCCTAACCTTAATTCCAGCAGCAACCCTAACCCTAATTCCAGCCTTATCGCTAACCCTAATGCCATGCAAGTCTATGGGGTCAAAAGTCAACTTTGTCCTAGAGACATGGGACCACTTGCAGGTTCATCGGGATCACTCAAGACACAGCCACGTCAAATTTGGGGGGTGGGGGGGGTGAAAAATGTTCTTCCTCCAAGGTGGGGCATGACAGAGTTAGTTTGAGAACCACTGTTCTAGTCGGTCCAGACTGGAATTCTTTCCTTCCTTGAAACTCCAGAACCAGGACCCAGACCCGCTGATCCTGGTTCCACCATCGCTGAGCAGGAAGTGGGTCAGGAGGTTGTCCTGTCAGGTTGTTGATCTGAACTCTTGTTTTTTTCCAGAGACGCTCGGCAAAGAATGCAGACACAGTGCACAGACCAGGTTTCACCACCTGAGTTTCTGCAGCACCTGGGGTTGTTTTTGATAAAGGTCAAAGGTCATCACCTAGTTCCTCCACTCGGTCAGTGTGTGTGCGTGAGTGGTGTTCAGACTTGTCTGGGTGTTTGGCAGGCTGCTCAGACTCCAGGTGTTGGTCATGTGACCACCAGCTGGGCGGGGTTTGTGTTTCGGGTCGCCGTTGTCGTCATCATTGACGGTTGACGGTGTGTGTCTGCAGGTTCGAGGCATCAGGACCAACTGTGGAGCAGCCCAGTGTGACGGCCACGCCCCCCAGCAGCAAACACACCGCCGCCACCATGGAGGAGAGAGTCGGCGCTGTGAGTGTCCCACACACACACCACACACACTGAAGGACTCAGTGACGGAGGCCAGAGAAGCGGCAGAAACACTGGAGGCTTTCTGCTCGCTCGCGTGCTCTTTCTCGCCCACTCACTCACTTCCGACACACACACACACACACACACTCACTCATTCACAATCTTCACACATTGTTCCACGTGAAGCCACACGCACACACTTTCACTTTCCACTCATAATTTGCGGTTCTCTCGCTCTCCCTCTCTCTCTTACTCTTTCTCTGTCTCTCTGTTGTCCGTTACCAGTCCTTCCTCTTTCTCTGTGTCTCCTCCTTCCTCTTCTTCTATTCACTCGTTCAGCCAGGAGTGTGTGTGTTTATCATTGTATTCTATTGTTGTGTATATGTACATACTGTATGTATACATTTATATATGTATGTATATGTGTATATGTGTGTGTGTATTTATTTATTTATATGTATATCTGTGTGTATATATACATATGTGTGTGTATGTATATGTATGTATATATATATATGTACACACACACACACACACACACACAGTATATACATATGTGTGTGTGTATATATGTACAATATATATGCTGGTGCTGCTGGTGGGCTTTAAGCTGCACTCTCCATGCCAGAGTTCACCGAGTTCACTGAGTTTGTGTTCCACTAGGGACAAAAACAGACCACAAACATTTGTTTAGCAACGTTTTTTAGACTGGGGGGGGGGGGACGCCGCGGTTGCACTTTAACTGGGCACCATTTCACAATTAACCATCTGTCGCACAGCTGCTACTACTGCTGCTGCTGCTGCTGCCTCGTCGTCTCCAGTTTCCTCCAACTCCTGTTGCATCCTCCGACTGCTGGAGCTTTTCTGCAGTTTTAAAGCTGTGGGTGTAGCGTTAGCCTAGCTTAGCTTAGCAAAGGGGCTGGACATCCACCGGGAGCAGCAGCAGCAACCCAAACAACACTTTAGCATCACTCTGTCACCAACCGAGTTCCATACTTACATTTCCTGTTACAGTGTGTGTTGGTTTTGTTGTCGTCATGATTGTTGTCAGCTGTAGAGAGAGAGAGGTCTGTGCGTCATGCAAAATTGTGCGTCCGTCCTCAGGCCCCGGTGAACGGAGACATGCTCCCCAGCGAGGACCTATCAGAGAACGACAGTGGCGTGGAGCTGACCAATGAGAACAGCCCGCTGACCGCCGTTGAGCCGCCCTCCCCCTTCAGCCTCAAGCAGGATGGAGACGCTGCCGCCGCCGCCACCACCGCTGAGCCTCCAGGTAGCACTGCTGAATACACACACACACACACATGCACTGTGTTGGTTGGAAGTTCCTGGGCAGTGCAGCCTGAGACCAAACGCACAGCAGAAGAAGAGATTCTGTTCCCTTCATCCATCCACTCTGTCCATCCCAGGCGCAGAGCGCTGCTCCTCCAGGAGCAGGAAGAGGAGCAGGAAGAGCTCCGAGGGGGAGCAGAGCACATGGAGCAGCTGCAGCCAGGTAGGGCTGCCCACCATGCATCCTAGATCGGGCACAGGCAAACTACAGCTGAAGATTTTAAATCCGGCCCACCAAACTTGAAACTATATGAATGAACCTTATTTAATGTTTTGGTTTCCCTGCCTTTCTGCCACAGTGATGATGATGATGATTTAACATAGCTTTAAATTACTTTTAAATAGCAGTAACTGTTCGTACAAAAAAAAAATCATTTGTTTAATGTTCAATGTTTGTAGAGTCACTTCAACAAAGAGGACGTCAAAGAGACATTTTGTTGTAACTTTGCTTTTGTTCCTCTTCGGTGATCATTTTAGCACGTTTTCTTCGTATGCCACAATACATATTTTTTCCTCCTGTGAGGTGGGTCACCAAAACGCTGCATCCATCTGCTCCTGCTCCGGCCCCTCTGTCTAATTTTAGAATTCAGTGTGGCCCCACCAGTCAAACACTTTGCCCACCCGTGAACCAGACACAGGCCCATTCAAAGGTCCTGAATTTACTGCCGCGGTAGTTCTGGGGCTCATAAAGCATGTACAGCAGTCTCAACTCCCATCATGCCTCTGTCACTCCTGTGATGCATCAGAATGCAGTCGGCCATTCGAAACAAGCCGAAAGGAAGCTGTGACGTCGCGCTGGGAAGAAAGTCTTTCCCTGGATTTCTTTTTCTTTTTTTTCTGGCCTTTAAAAAAAATTTTTTTTAGAAAGATTAAAAGTCCATTACATGTAAATCTAAAATGTGGGATTTTATCGCCTGCAACAACTCTTATATGATATTATCCGTGTATCTACTTCCTGTTTCTCTGTGTGTGCGTGCCTCCAGGACAAGGCCTCCGAAGCCTCTCAGCTGGGTTTGAGACAGACGCCACGACCCAGAACCATCTTCCAGGCCGGACTGACGCGAACACAGAGCAAACCTCGCAGACAGAACCGTAAACAGGAGCAGAGCACGCTGCTGGTAACACACACACACACACATACACACACACTGAGTGAAACACATAAACACACACGCCCACAGACACTTAATCCCTTCAGACCGTTAGAAACATGAAACTCTGTGCATGTGGTTCTGTGTGTGTGTGTGTGTGTGTGTGTGTGTGTGTGTGTGTGTTACGGCTGTGAGCCGTTGAGGTCTCCTGCTGCTGTGTTACTTGTGTGTGTGTGTGTGTTCACCGTCTCCTCTCCTCTTCCTTGTCTGTTTCCTCAGGGCTGACTGAGCTAATCTGCATCCAGAATCTGTACCTGTCACACACCTGTCAGCACACGGCAGAATAAACAGACACAGATTTCTAGATGTCGTATTAGTTGGTTGTTATGGTTGAGAGGAATTTAAGGTTTTCCCTGGTCATAAAAAAAACGTAATGTTTACCTACCTGTCTATCTAAACTGACAAACCTTTATCGTGTACCGCAGGTGGGAGGTCTGTGGAGGGCTCCCCCCTCAGGCCGCTCGTATTACTACACTTTGGTTTTGTTTTTTTTAAAGAGTCAGTGATTGAGGAGCCATCTGAGTGTGTCTGTGTGATGCAATCCATTCTCATTCTCTCTCTCTCTCTCTCTCTCTCTCTCTCTCTCTCTCTCTCTCTCTCTCTCTCTCTCTCTCTCTTCTCTCTCTCCCTCCCTTCCTCTCCCCCTCCCAGTGTCCCTGCGGCCCCAGGGCCCCGGTGGGCGAGTCGGCCAGCGTTCCCGAGTCTCCTCGCCTGGAGCTGATGGAACAGGACTCCAAGGACTCGGCGCAGAGCACCAGCACCTCCTCCAGCGTAGAGGTCCAACCAGAGTACAGTGTAAGCCAGGGGAGGGCAAACTTTTTGACTGGTGGAGCCTCAATGGGAGGGGCTGGAACAGGAGCGGATGGATGGAGTATTTTGGTGACTCACCTCAGAGGAGGAAAAAACAATTGTGGGATATGTAGAAAACAGGTGCTTTAATGTCATTTGAAAATGAACCAGAGCAAAGTTACAACAAAATTTGTGCCCCACAGTATTTAGCTCTTTGTTGAAATGACTCTTAAAACAGTGTAAAAATGCATGAAAAACAGTTGTTTTATTACTTACTGAATAAAAAGCTTAACGGGCCGCACATGGCCCCCGGGCCATAGTTTGCCCATGTCTGTTGTAAGCAGTGTGGGGAAGATTACTTTGCAAATGTAATTGGTTACAATTGCAAGTTAACCTATTGTAAATGTAATATTAATGTAACTATTTATATTTATATATTTATTCATCGTAATGTAACTCTACATCATTAAGTGTGTGTGTGCGTGCGTGCGTGTGTCCGGCACCTTAAGAAACAATCCAGAGATGAAGGTTGCGTCTCCTCCTCCTCCTCCTCTTCCTCTTCCTCCTCCCCACTGCAGGACAACAAAGGCTTTGGCATTGGTGAGCTGGTGTGGGGGAAGATCAAGGGCTTCTCCTGGTGGCCCGGCATCGTGGTCACCTGGCGGGCCACCGGCAAGCGGCAGGCCAGCCACGGCATGAGGTGGCTGCAGTGGTTTGGAGACGGCAAGTTCTCCGAGGTGAGTGGGGAGGAGGACATCTTACTCCTCCTCCACTTCTCGCTCTCTCTCCCCCGGCCCCCCTCCTCTTCATCCTCCCACCGAGGTCTTCATTGTCTCCAGGTCTCTGCCGACAAGCTGGACTCCATCACCGCCTTCCCCAAGTTCTTCAGCCAGCCGTCCTACACTAAGCTGGCCTCCTACCGCAGGGCCATCTTCCAGGCGCTGGAGGTAAAGAGACACCATGCAGAGGTTCTGATGAGTTCAGTCAGTCGGTGCAGTCGATGCTGGAGATGTGTTCGTGTGGGCAAAGGCCAAAGGTCACTGACTTTGTCACTGGCTGTTCCTCTGGTCTCCCATGATGCTGCTGTGGAATTTTTCAATTGCACATCGGTCGGTCGGGACAAAGTTCGGGAGAGGTGTGTGTGTGTGTGTGTGTGTGTGTGTGTGTGTGTGTGTGTGTGTGTGTGTGTGTGTGTGTGTGTGTGTGTGTGTGTGTGTGTGTGTGTGTGTGTGTGTGTGTGTGTGTGTGTCTTCCCTTCTTATAGGGTTGGATGCAAAGCAGAGTGGACATGCAAACGGGTGATAGTCATGAGCATCATTAGCTCAGCGTCAACATACAGGCTGCCTCCATTGTCTGTAGGTGACAGTTCTTTGTCGTCAGCTGTTCCTCATGTGAGTGTCAGCCCTGCTTGCATATGGATCGGAAGACAATTGAGTGCGGCCCCCAGGCCGTCTGTTTCAATAAGCGGTTTTGATCTTGACGGGAACTGAGCTGTAGCATCATAAAAACCCAAGATCGTGCCGTTTCACATGTGCAGACAAGACATTATTCGTATAAATAGTTATTTTCCATTACAATGGCTTGCTCTTCCCACCCTCGGCCTGCAGATGGCGAGCGTCCGGGCGGAGAAGAAGTTTCCTCCCAGCACCTCCGACAACCCGGAGGAGCAGGTCAAACCCCTGCTGGACTGGGCCAATGGAGGCTTCCTGCCCAAAGGAGAGGAGGGGCTCAAACCCACACACACTGCTGGTAACACACACACACACACACACTGGCATTTTACCCTTTAACTGCTACTTAAGCCTTTGTGTGTGTGTGTGTGTGTGTACGTGCACAGACAGCAACCCGCTGGACCACCAGGTCCTGGACGTGTCTCTGCCAGACTACTTCCCCAGTGCCAAGCGGCCCAGAGTGGGCCTGTGCAAGAGCAAGAGCGGCCCTGAGGAGTCCTATAGCAGAGGTACTGGTGGGAGGGGTCAAAGGTCACGTTACTCAGGCCGCTGCTTGTTTATCAGCGCCGATGACCACACTGCAGTGTACGCTGTCGGCCTGCTGCACAGAGAAGCTGCTAAGAATCTTTTGTTGTGGATGGCTGCACTACCTGCACCATCTGGTGGACGGTGCAGGTAGTGCAGCCATCCACTTGGCTTGGATGTAATGTCTTTTTTCACTGTCTGTTGAAAAAAAGGTGTTGAAACCGTGACACACGGAGATTTGACTGCATTGATGGAAATTAGGTGAGAGGAATTAGGAAAAACAAATTGTTTTAATATTTCACCTTTCACCTCCACAGAACAAATGGTGAATGAAGTCCTGAAGAATAATAGAAGTATAGAGGGTAAAAACACACACACACAATAGTTCAATATTTTAGAATTATGTGAGAAATGAGATTGAAACACTGTGTGTGTGTGTGTGTGTGTGTGTGTGTGTGTGTGTGTGTGTGTGTGTGTGTGTCCTTCTTGCAGAGTTCTGTCTCTCCTGTGGGAAGACGAGAGCAGCAACCTTCCACCCGCTGTTTGAAGGAGGCCTGTGCCAAACCTGCAAGGTAGAAAACACACAAACTAGATCACTTCTGATCTCGTCCTCTCAGGGCTTAATAAGCCAGTATTGGGAAGATTACTCTGCAAATGTAATTGGTCACAAGTACAAGTTAGCCGATCGAAAATGTAATAGCGGAGTAACTATTTAAATTGTTTTTGTCAAAGTAATGTGTAACTCATTACATTTAGTAACTTTTCAAAATTTTTAATTATCGTTCATGCACAGTAACAAAATATTGTACGGGTGTCATTAACATTTTGACCGTGAATAATTCTAAAAGTAACTTGGTTACAAATCTTTTTGTCTTCTCACTGGCCCTCAGGATGTCTACCTGGAGATGTCCTACATGTACGACGACGACGGCTACCAGTCCTACTGCACCGTCTGCTGCGGCGGCCGAGAGGTTCTGCTGTGTGGCAACGCCAACTGCTGCAGGTGGGAAGCCCCTCCCCCACCTGCCCCCTTCCTCCTCCTTCTTCTCCCCTCCTCCCCGTTCCCTACCTCCTCTTCCTCCTCCCCCCGGCTCACCTCTTGTTCGCCCTCCTCCCTCCAGGTGTTTCTGCGTGGACTGCCTGGACATCCTGGTGGACCCCGGGGCGTCGGACAGCGCCCGCCACCTGGACCCGTGGCGATGCTACATGTGCCAGCCGACGCAGCAGTACGGCGTCCTGCGGCGGCGCCACGACTGGAGCCTCAAGCTGCAGGAGTTCTTCGCCAACGACAACGGACAGGAGTTCGTAAGTCGACCGGCCGACGGGAAGCTTGAGACGAGAGGCTGAGGAACCTTCGAACCCTCCCGACCAACCGTTGCTGCTGTTGCTGTTGTTCCCCCTGCAGGAGAAAGCCAAGAGTTACCCAGCAGTCCCTGCAGAGCAGAGACGACCAATCAAAGTCCTCTCCCTGTTTGACGGCATTGCTACTGGTGAGGGCGTGTGGGCGTGTGTGCTTGCTTTTGCTGCTTGCTCTGTTTTATGTTGAACATAAATGCCTGATAAAATGCATGTTTTGCACCCATTTTGCTCCTGTTTCGTTATTGTTTTATAATTTTTTGCACTTTTCAGTTGTGTTTAACTTTCATCTGTATTGTTATTATCCTCTTGTGTGTGTTCAGGCTACCTGGTCCTCAGGGACCTGGGCTTCAAGGTGGACCTGTATGTGGCGTCGGAAGTGTGCGAGGACTCCATCTCAGTGGGCGTGGTCCGACATGAAGGAAAGATCCAGTACGTCCACGACGTCAGGAACATCACAAAGAAAAACGTACGGCCTGGCACATACAGCGACCCTCCCGCCAAACGGGACTTTTTGCGTTCCGTTGCACTCCCTCGCGCTGACATGTTGTGGCGCTGCTGTTGTCTTGCAGATGCAGGAGTGGGGTCCGTTCGACCTGGTGATCGGAGGGAGTCCCTGCAACGACCTGTCCATCGTCAACCCGGCCAGGAAGGGCCTCTACGGTACCACAGAGTCCGAGTCGTGCTCGTTTTGCTCACTGCAGAGCCCCTCCCACTCACCTCAGACTAGTGTTGTAGCACTCCAGAGCACTTTTTAAGGGTCTCGGTCTCAGACTCTGAGGCATTTTCACTCCGTCTTGTCTCAGTCTCGGACTGGGCGGACTCAAGATTTTCGATCAAGACCGGCAGAGACTCGGCTAACACTGCAATGACAGATAATAACAAGGTTCAAGGTTCAATGTATCTTTCTTGTCAATACTACAATACATGCAAACACACAGCATACAGAGCATGGAAATTTTGGGACTTGGCGGCCCACGGTGTGAGCCAGCTGCAGCTGCACCCTTCTCATGTTATCGCAGTCACGTTGGTGTCCAGCAGATGGTTTAAAAAGGGGTTTTACCATCACTTTTGACAGCTGCTAATGATTGGTTGTACAGTTTAGGGGGATGGGGTGGAGAACAGGCATTGATAGAAAACACACCTTCTGCTCGCTGCTGCTGCTCCTCCTCCCCTGGCTAGGGCTGGGTGGAAGAGGTGCGTGACTGACTCCTCCTGTCGGTCTCTCCAGAAGGTACAGGGAGGCTGTTCTTCGAGTTCTACCGCCTGCTGAGCGAGGCCAAGCCCAAAGAGGGAGAGGACCGTCCCTTCTTCTGGATGTTTGAGAACGTGGTGGCCATGGGCGTCAACGACAAGCGGGACATCTCGCGCTTCCTGGAGGTGAGTCGTCTTGTTCTCCTTGTCATTATATTAATATCACATCTTTAGTGGCTCACGAAGGCTCACAGCGTCTTTTTTACTCTTTTAACTTATGTTTTTAGCTTGTTTATGGTGTGAGGTACAGAAGAGCGAACAAAGAGATTTGGCAGCTTTTACATTTTGCCGTATGAGAAGCCAAAAATGGCACATTTACCTCTCAAGGAAGAACAAGTTAGAAGATCTTTTCACTCTAGAGTTGAAAGATTTGAAAAAGTTCTCTGACATATTCGGCTACAAAAATATTGTGTGGGTGAATAGTAATATATTTTTTTTACAAATATAATTGTGTCGATGGTTGTGGTAATGATTGGCCCTGTGTGTTGTTGGCAGTGTAACCCTGTGATGATCGACGCCATCGAGGTTTCTGCTGCTCATCGTGCACGATACTTCTGGGGGAACATGCCAGGCATGAACAGGTGGGGCCACAATGGGTTCTAAAATGTGACAGGGGGGGCCCGGAGCAGCAGCAGATGGATTCAGTGCTTTGGTGACCCACCTCATAGGAAAAAGTATATCAGTGTAAATGTAGAAAACGTGCTTTAATGTCATTTGAAAATGAACGAAGCGGTGCAACGAATGTGCCTTTGAAGCCCCACGGTATTTAGCTCTATATTGAAAAGAAAAAAGATGGATGAAATACAGCTATTTTAGGACTTACTTACTATTCATATCATTTCTTTAAGTTCGGCAAGCCAAGTTAAAGAGCTTAACGGGCACGGTATGGCCCCCGGGCCATAGTTTGCCCATGCCTGGTGTAATGTGACGCTAACGGCAAGTTGCTTCCACCCCTCAGGCCTCTTTGTGCGTCTGGGATGGACAAACTGGAGCTGCAGGACTGTCTGGAACACGGCCGAGTCGCCAAGGTTTGACACACACACACCCACCCGACCAGGCCACACCCCCGTGACCTCCGCCAGTCTGACTGTGTGTGTGTGTGTGTGTGTGTGTGTGTGTGTGTGTGTGTGTGTGTGTGTGTGTGTGTGTGTGTGTGTGTGTGTGTGTGTGTGTGTGTGTGTGTGTGTGTGTGTGTGTGTGTGTTCCTGCAGTTCGGGAAGGTGCGCACCATCACCACACGCTCCAACTCCATCAAGCAGGGGAAGGACCAGCACTTCCCCGTCCTGATGAACGGCAAGGAGGACATCCTGTGGTGCACCGAGCTGGAGAGGTGAGCATGATTACATGATTACACATGTGTATACACACACACACACACACCTGCAATAGCTGCGAGCTGTCGGTTTCAACTGGGGCCGCAGCAACAAATCGCTAAATTTCGATCAATAAAAGTGCTGGCAAGGAATTTCAGGACTGTTTCCTTGTGTTGCTTGTTGGTTTTTACATCACTCAAGCCGCGACTGGCAGTGTTTGGAGCAGAGCGCCACCTACGGCCGGTTCCACCTCAGAAAGCTGTGGAAGGTTTAGGAGCATTTGGAAATATCGACTCTCTCCTGTTGCTGATGTTGTTTCTTCGTTATCCAGCTTGACAAGCATTTCTCTATTGTTTATTTTAATCTGTGGCGATTACTTTACTTTTAAGGGATGCTCAAGTAGAAACACGTTTGTAGACTTTTCTGAAGACATTCTGCACTGTGAACTCCATTTGTGAAGTGAAAATGGTAGAAATCAATGTTGTTGTTTTTATTTCTTCAGGATCTTTGGCTTCCCGGTCCACTACACCGACGTGTCCAACATGGGCCGCGGCGCCAGACAGAAGCTGCTGGGTCGCTCTTGGAGCGTCCCGGTCATCAGGCACCTGTTTGCGCCGCTCAAAGACTACTTTGCCTGCGAGTAGACGATGCGGCTGGCCAGAGGGGGGCGCTCCTCGCTGCAGGGGTTTCCTGCTCTGGTCAGGTCTGGACAAAGAGGAGGAGGCGGAGCTGTTAGTTTGTGTCCTGCAGCTTTTAACACAAACACTAACGCGGACGGAGCTCAGGTTAGCTGCATCCATGACTGAGGAGGCCACTAGGGGGCGGGCCTCCTCCTTTTTTTTTTTTTTTTTTTTTTAGACGTTTTTAGTAGGACGCCACTGTTTTTATTTTTTTTTTATTCTTTTTTTAGGTTCGCAGTGAGGAAGCACAGCTGTGTAGACGTTAGAGAACCCGGTGCTGGTCTGGTTCCACTTTTAGATTGATTATTGATTTTTTGTTTTTTTGATTTTCTGTTCCTGTTAAAACGACCATTCAAAAACCAACGCTCATTGTGGGGCAGGGAGTCTCTCAGCTTTTATCGTTTCGATTCTTGACTCTTGACTTTTCTTTAAAGTTATTTTTGTCAGCCAAAAAAAAAGAAAGAACATTCCTTGTTTTAAACTGTTCTGTTAGTGTTGTCTGATTGGTCGGACTATCAGGTCTCCGTGAAACTCACACTACGATACTTGAAAGGAGCCCGAAAGCAACACAGCGTCGTAGAAGGGAGTTGACATCATCAGTCTCCGCCTCTCCTCAACACGTCTGCCAGACTGCTGGCGACACTGCTGAACATGTTTCTCTGTAAGCACTGATATATTTTATTATTCCTCCTCCCTTTTGTTAAACGGTGCCTCAGTGCTGCTTGTCCTCCACCAGCTGCGGCGGCGGGGGATCTACTTTCTCTCGGTATCAAGCTTTGCATCTTTGCCAAAGTTTAAGGGTTATTTAGATTCTATGCCCGTCGCACTGCTGAGTCTTCTGCTCGGCATCCGTGCGGAAAAGAAGATAGGTCCGCGTTCCCATCTGGCGGTGGCCCAAAAACGAGCAGGGCCGTACCACGGTGCTCCGGCTTTTTTTTTTTTTTTTTTTTCATTTGACTCCTCCAGAAGCCAAACCAACTCAGACATGTTGGTACTTTTGGAACTGCTGTTGGCCAAATCACTGGGCATTACCTCCGACTGCAGCCTGCGTCAAACTACTTCCTGCAAGTGCTGTGCAGCCTCTGGGCCTCGACGTGCTGCTCGGATCTCATCACTGCCAACTTTTTATCCTGTTTGACGTTCAGCGTGGATAGAGATGGTATATTTTGTTTTTGTTAACCGGTATTTTACAACCTAAGGTTTTTCCTTTGTTCATGGAGAATGCACAATCCTTTTTGTAAGGAACGGCTTCATGTCTTTGATTTCGTGCTAAAACAAAGTAATTTTTCACACCTCAAAGTGCCAGAAAGCTTTTTTTTTTTGTAAACTTTTCAAAAGAAAACCAAAAATACTTGTTTACATGCATCAGTGATACTGTTGAACTTGATGAACGTTTCACTTTTGAGGTTCTTGGTAGTGACAGCAGATTAATCAGTAGCTTTTAGACGCTTTATTTAGATTTAAACCATCTAAGTGTATTTGTAGTCTCGGGTGTGAATTATATCTTGTTTTTTTCTTTCACTTTAACCCTTGTTTCATCATCGTAGTCACGTTTGTTGAGCTTTAACTGTTTTAAAACATAAAAAAAAAAAAACAACTGTTCTATTTTATACTGCATTTTAATTGCTAGTGAAAAAAAATCTTTATAGAAACCTTTTATATTATTTTTTACCAAATAAAAGGCAGCTTTGCTGCCAATAAAGAATACGCAGAGCTGTGTGTGTCTGTTTTTTTTTTTCTCTCTTCCTTCTTCTTCTCTTCTGAGGGGTGAAGGGTCTGTGATCATGGAGACAAGAAAAACGGAGTGAGCTTTTACGGAAACGTATTGCAGTCAAACTAGAAGAAGTGCTCAATTTCCACGTTATATACGTTATAACGTTAAAGTGTCGTGTTACTTGATTGTTTTGACGTCATAATGTGAATCTTTGACGTTTCTACGCGACAATTTTCACGTTCTAACCTAATCTTTCATGTTAGAACGTGAAACTATAATCACGTGATGGTTTCACGTTATGACGTGATACTGAGTCCCGTTTTTTTTCTAGTGTGGCACCGATGCGCTTCCGTAAACTTTAGAACATCATATATAGCGGGGAAAAAACATCATAAACGTATGAATTTTAATGAGTCATCAGGCAGCCATAAGACCTGCTTGTCGCCTGAGCCGCTTCTTTAAGTGATACGATTTAGCAGTAGACACCGCGAACAGACCATTTCTACGCACGCTTTACACGAGGTGAAAGAGCACAACATGCTATTCTTAAACGAGGCTAAATGTATGTAAAACAAATAAGTGTCAAATAAAGCAAAAATTAAATCAATTTCCCATCATTAAACGAATTTATCAACAGGTTGATGTGGTTAGTGCTGGGAGATCCCAGCCAAGTGCTGCGTTTATAGTTGATGACATTAAAACTATGTGACTTGATGGAAAGTACTAACTTTATTGTCCACGTTGTTTCACGTGTCGACGGTTCCACGGACCGGTTGAAACGTGAAGGGACGTGTAGCTCAAGCTCACTGGCGCTGGCCGAGGTATACTTAGCTTAGCATGCTAAGTCAAGGATAAAATAATCACAGTTACACTTAGCGCACAGTCCGCGAAAGTGCGTTTTATTGTTGTGTTATTAGAACAATACGAACAGAAAAAGAAATTAGCCAATTTTATGTTGTGCTGCGGTGACGCTAGCTTAGCTAGGAGGGCTAGGTTAGCTCGTTAGCATTGCTAAGCTAGCAGGCTAGTTAGCATTTTGAGAGGTGGGCTGGCGTCAGGATGTGACCGCCCACCGCGATACAACACCGGTTCTGTAAACACCCTGGAGGATCCGCACACGAGGCGAGTACATCTACTCTCGCCGTGGACAAAACGTCCACAATTGGAAAACAATAGACCCGTTTCGCAAGATTCGCCATCAACCTTTGAGCCACTTTACGAGTTACGCGCTAAATTGTCCACGTGTGGCTTCGAACTTATGGTAATTTGCAGATATGATAAGTTGCGTTAGCTCTCGTTGGTGCTAGCCGAGCGTAGCTTCGCACGCTAAGGTACAGTCAGTGGTAGCTGGCTAATTACTCTGAAGATTATGTGAGACAAACTACGCCAGCACGTGTTTTACCTCGGGGTGATGGCTAGTGAAGGATTGAGTTTGGTGTTTCGTGCATTGGACCCGTTTGTTCATGGACTTGAATGGACATTTGCGTTGACACAACACAATTGAACTTCCAAGAAGGCACTGGACTAGATCTGTGGGGACTGAAAGTGCTTTGATTAGGGAACTGTTTTCCTCCGCTGCTCCAGACTCGCTAAACCTCCACTTTTTAAATCCAGTGTTTTGCGTGAATGAGGGTTTGTATGGCGTTTATAGTCGTCGTTGTTGTTGTCGTCGTCGTTAAAACTCTTTATCATACAAGCTGCCAGTCCATCACAACGTATTGTTGTCAATGACAATGGCGTCTCTTCCTCTCCGGACCGGAAGTCGAATCGGTTCTGAATCTGAACGACGCCCCTCGCTTGTCATCCTCCGTACGGCAGTCTTAACTGACCACAGATCAGTATCTGGACATGGCAGTGGCTCTTATTGGTCATGGGAACTCCCGCTCTAATTTGATTGGTTTAGAAAAGGGGCTGGAATGACTTGTCCCATTGGATGCAAACAGTTGTGTTCAGGGCTTGATGGTAATTTTGAAATCGTTTGTTTTGTTTTGTTTTGAACGAAATCGGACTCGGAGTCTTTAAAACAGCTGGATGTTTAGATGTGTTTATCATTTACTATACGTTATCTACCTCACACTCATAATCTTACAAAATATGCAGTGATATAAATAATACACATAAGACTAATTATTTAAGGTAAGACGTTGTAATAATTTAAACTAAGTCACAAGTTTCCACTTGTGATGACAAGACCAAGCGTTAAAACAGCAATAGAAGAACATAGTGTTTGTCTTTTTCAGCTGCTTATTTACTTTTATTTTGTTTTAATGTGGAGTAAGGGGCGGAATTCTGACGCAACTTGAACGCAGCGCTTTCGCGGGAAAGCTGGTCTCGCCTTACGGAAGTACACGTGGTCCGTCTGTGCCAGTCCAGTTCCGCTGAATGGACTTTGTGTTTTGTTTGTGCATTGCTTCATTTATTTATTTAAACAAAGAAGGAATCGCTTCAGGTTCAGTCCAGTCGTGACCAAGCGTGAAGAAACGCCGGCCCCTTTGCACTGCGCTGTTATAATAATTCACTTATTTATTTAATGTTTAAGAAAGCTGTGGAGGTCCATACTTCAGGGGCTGGGCTTGCAGGTGTGGGTCCGCCCAGCCGTCCCTGCAGGAGATGGAGCTGGTCATGGTGGAGGACGTTCCTCCAGCTTCAGCGTGCAAGCCGATCAGCACGCTCCTAACTTGGCTGAGTGACTCCCTGCAGACCAAATTCAAAAGGCTGCAGCAATGCAGCTCAGGTAGGTGGGAGACAACACCTGGACCTGGAGCCTGTTGATGGTTGCTTCGCTGGTCTTGTACTTCTTTAAAACGTGTGTGTGTGTGTGTGTGTGTGTGTGTGTGTGTGTGTGTGTGTGTGTGTGTGTGCGTGTGTGCGTGCGTGCGTGCGTGCGTGCGTGCGTGTGTCCGCGCATATGTAGGTGCTGCCTACTGTCAGCTGATACACCAGCTGTGTCCAGTATCCCTGGATCTTACCCAGGTCCGCCCCATCCACTGGAACGTGGCAGCCAGTATACGGAACTTCAAATTACTGCAGTCCGCGTTCCAACACTTGGGAATCAAACGAGTGAGTGTGTTTCAGCGGCGCAGCTGCCGTGCGTTTCTGAAGGTGGAGATGATGGCAGACCTCCTCTTCGTTCTCTCCTCCTCCCCAGCACATCCCTGTGGACTCTCTGATCAAGGGGGACCAGGAGACGCATCTGGAATTCCTGCAGTGGTTCAGGTTCTTCTACGTCAGTAACTGTAAGGACTACGTGGACGTCCAGGAGGCCACAGGAGACCAGGCGGTCTCTTCTGACGCAGGTAGGAGCAGCGCGACCGTCGGCCAGTAAATCACCGCACGACGGTAAATCATTGACCTTTGACCCCTGTCACAGCTGCTCCCAGCGCGATGATGGCCTTTGTCCGCCGGTGCTGCCGCGGCTCGAACCCGGACGTGGCGGAGCACTCGCTCCTTCCCGACATCTTCAGCCCCACCCACCCCAAGGACATCATCAAGGCCTGCTCGCAGACGCCCTACTGCCTCTACCTGTTCGTGGGTGTGGAGCTGGAGGGGGGCCGCCGCACCAGTGTCCTGCTGATCGGCTACTGCGACCGCAGCTCCGGGAAGAGCGTGCTGAGGCTGCTGCAGACGCTGCAGCTGAGCGCGGACGGCGGGCAGGACGAGGGTGAGGAGGAGGGGAAGGTGGAGCGCAGGAATGCAGACGCTAACCTTCTGGTGGAGACGCTGCAGAAGATCCTGCTGCCGCTGTCCAACCTGGCCGTGTTCTACTGCAACGCCCCCTCGGCGCTGGGCCGCGTTCTGGAGGCCCGGCTGCGGCGGCTGTGCCCGGCCGTGCTGTCGCTCTGCGGCCTGCCGGGCGTGGCCCGCCGGGCCCTGCAGGTGGGGCTCTCCTCCGGAACCTTCGGCTGCGTGCTGACTCTGCTCGGAGACCTCCAGCACCACCGCGCCGTCCCAGGCTGCCGCCGCCGCGGCCGCTTAAAACGCCCCCTGGCTGAGGTGTTCAGCCGCCTGCGCTCCTACGACCCGACCCGACCTGCCGCCGCGAACTGCGCCTCCGTCCTGGTGGCGGTGGAGACGCTGGCCCGCGGCTGGAGTGAGGTTCTCCAGTACTTCAAGTCCATGGAGGGCAAAGGAAGTGAGGACGTGGCCCGCATCACGGCCCAGCTGATGGACCACAAGGTCAAGCTGCACTTCCTGTTCCTCCTGTACGCCCTGCACCCTCTGCGCAGCCTGGAGGCGCTGCAGCGGAACAACACCCGGGTCGACGTGGCGGAGCAGCTGCAGCGGGCCTGCTCCATCATCGCCTTCTACGCCACCGTCGTCCTGGAGCCCGTGGAAGCCACCTTCTTCCTCCAGAGGCTGGACGCCTCCCGCCTCGGAAGCAAATTCCCCCTTAAGCCGGAAAAGGTGGCCACCGGCGTCGGCCGCGACGCCCGCGACTTCCTGTGCGCCACCGCCACCGTGGACCTGTCGCAACCGGACCGCGAGGAGTTCCTGCAGAGCGTCACCGCCTTCTACCAGAGCGTCCTGAAGACCCTGGTCCGGAGTGTGCCCTCCCACCTGGGCCACTCCTCGCTGCTGGTCATCAGCAGCCTGCTGAAGCAACCCACCAGCGCCGAGGTAGGAGCTGCTTTTTTTTGCATCTTTTTCATCGCTGCGCGAGTTAGAAGCAAGGCACGGCCACCGGCGGCTTCCGATGATGATGGCGCCTGGCTGGAAGTTCTACCGAGGCCTCTTGTTGGACTTCCACACGCTTAACCTGTTGGTCCAGATCAGTGGTTCTCAACTGGTGGAGTCTCAGGACCCACATTTTTTTCTTTATTATTAACTCAAATTTACTCCACAGCATTCAAATTTATTCCACAAAATAAAGCTACCCCACTTTCTATCATGTCTTGAAAACAAGTTATCGAAATTATTGAATTGAATTGTGTGTTCTGAAAAAATAAATATCCCAAAAAAAAGAAAATGGAAGCTGCACACGAAGCCGTGACCCAATCAAAACAGTTCTTCGACCCAAAATGGGTCACAACCCACTAGTTGAGAAACGCAGGTCCGGAACTGTCTGCCTCTGCTCGCCAGCTTGCTGAGCAATACTGGTCTCATGCTGCCACCTACTGGCCATAGCTGCAGAAATGTGCATGGACATGGTTGTAAGCCTGAACGAAGCACATCCGCTCTGGTCATCTTCTCCTTCTTCTCCTCCTCTTCCTCCTCCTCCTCCACTTCTACCACCTCCTCCTCCTCCTTCTCCTCAGGGTTTGGTGCGTAAACCTCTGCTGGCCAAGCTGGCCCAGCAGCTGCGTGTGTGTCAGCTACAGAGCGAGGCAAATAAGCTGGCTGAAGACTTTGCCAACGTCATCAAGGACATTGGGGATCTGCGGAAGACCAAGAACGAGGGTGGAGCCCCCTCCTGGTCGGAGGTCTGTTGCAGTCCATTGTGCCAGCCGTGAGTGTTTGACCACCGCTGTGTGGGGTGACTTCCTTCTTGTGTGCTGCGTGCAGATGTTCCTGCGCCCTGGACTCTCTGACGCCCTACAGACCTTCGCCCTGACCCTGCTGGCTGCGCCCACCTCCTTCTGCAGGTCCTACGCCTTCGCCAAGGTGAATCTTCTGAGCTTCTTGTGAGGGGCTGAAGATGTAGGAGCTAAGTCAACGAGAAAAGTGAAGGTGGACTGAACAGAGGTAGTTTGGTGGTCACCGCGGTAGTTTAGTAGTCACAGCCGCAGCGGTAGTCAAGCCGTCGCAGCAGTAGTTTAGTAGTCACAGCGGTAGTTTAGCAGTCACAGCAGTAGTTTAGTAGACACAGTGGTAGTTTAGTAGTCGCAGCAGTAGTTTAGTTGTCACAGCGGTAGTTTAGCAGTCACAGCAGTAGTTTAGTAGACACATTGGTAGTTTAGTAGTCGCAGCAGTAGTTTAGTTGTCACAGCGGTGGTTTAGCAGTAGTTTAGTACTCACAGCGGTAGTCAAGTCGTGGCAGCAGTAGTTTAGTAGTCACAGCGGTAGTTTAGCAGTCACAGCAGTAGTTTAGTAGACACAGCAGTAGTTTAGCAGTCACAGCAGTAGTTTAGTACTCACAGCGGTAGTCACAACAGTAGTTTACAAGTCACACCCACAGCGGTAGGCACAGCAGTAGTTTGGCAGTCGCAGTAGTAGTTTAATGGTCACAGCCATAGGTGCAGCTATAATTTGGTGGTCACAGTGGTAGTTTAGTGGTCACAGTGGTAGTTTGGGAGTCACAGTGGTAGTTTAGCAGTCACAGCGGTAATTTAGTGGTCACAGCCATAGTCCCATCTAAATTCTTAATGGCCACAGTGGTAGTTTAGTAGCCACAGCGGTAGTTTTGCGGCCACAGTAGTAGTTTGGTAGTCACCGTGGCAGTTTAGTAGTCCCAGTGGTAGTTTTAGTGTGCTTCAGAGCCACCCTCCGAGTGTCTCAGTGTTCCTTCCACCTCTAGATGATGAGCAGCAGCAAAGACCTCCTGAGCAGCCAGAGGAACTCGGAGGCCTCCCTCCACCCGGCCAGCCAGGTGTCCCAGGACTGCAGCAGGACCGTCCAGCCTCCGGCCATGCAGGCGTCTTCCAGCAGGCCTGAGGGGACAGTGAAGCAGGAGGAGTCTTCCGCAGAAGAGGAGAAACCCCGCTTGGTTCACCTTCCGTTCAAGAGCCCCGACAGCCAGGATTCGGACTCGGACCTCACGGACAACTCCTCAGGTGCGTTTTAAATGATTTACAACAAAAGCGCCTGCAGCACAGAAACGGCTCCAAACCATCTCACACCAAACGCGTTTCCTAGGGGCGCTGACCAGCACGGCGGCTCGATGGCTTTACGCAAGAAAAACTAAATCCAGTATATTGTATATTATTATCAAAATCAACTGGATCCACAGTGTTTTCCAATCATTGACTTCCTGCCTGAACGATTCTACCTGCTGCCATTGACGCGGTCACATCCTGGGAGGGCTCTGAAACGCACCTGCGCTTGATGTGAGCACACGCGCCGACTTTAATGGCCGCGGTCTGCGGCGGAGCTGCGACTGCGCCGCAAACGCTTTTGGTGTGAGTTGAGTGTTGGCCAGACGCCTTGCACCGACCCTGATGGTGTTGATGGCGACGGTGTTGACGGTGACGGTGCGTCTGTGTTTGGCAGATTTCCTTGACATTACAGAGGACAGGAGCAGCCGGCTGGCGAAAGGTAAGACCAGAGGGGGAAAAAAGAGTCGGCCCGAGTTGCTGTGCAGCTTGTTGCTGCTGCTGCTGCTGCTGCTGCTGCTGCAGAAGGTCGTTCAGGCACAGCAGCCAGAGATCCGCCTCTTCCTGTCGCTGATCTTAGACATTAGCAGCTGGAATGGAAGAGATGTCTGTACAGATCAGCCTATTCCTGCTTCCTGCTCTCTGCGTCTCAGGCCTCACGCTTCCCCCTGAGTCCCTCTACGTTTTGAGCGAGAGTGACAGCTGCAGCGACAGCGAATTTGACAGCGACATTGACAGCGACGACGATGATATCAGCGTAGACACCTCAGCACCGCCACGCTGCAATGCTGAGGTGGAGGTAAAAAATAATCAACTCGCTTCTGCAGAACAAGGAAGGACTCAGCCGTCTGTTAGCTGTTTCCATAGTGTGTGTGTGTGTGTGTGTGTGTGTGTGTGTGTGTGTGTGTGTGTGTGTGTGTGTGTGTGTGTGTGTGTGTGTGTGTGTGTGTGTGTGTGTGTGTGTGTGTGTCACGTCACAGGGTGAGAGAGGTGAGCTGGTCTGGGCTCTCACAGACGGGCACTGTCATTGGCCGGGCGTCATCACGGTGTGTTGTGAGGAGGAGGAGGAGGAGCAGCAGGAGGTGAAGGAGGTGACGGCGGAGTGGTACGGCCAGAAGATGTCCTGTCAGGTGAGTCCACAGCTGGCGGTGCGTTCAGGGGCTTTCGCACCGGCTTTGAGATGGACACGTCCAGTGAAGCATCATGGGAAGTGTCGCGGTCTGTGCTCCCGCCTCGTGCTGCTCCTCACGCGGGCGTGATCTGAACTCCTTTCAAGGTCAAGCTGGACGTCCTGAAGCCGTTTGCTGCCTTCACGCAACACTTCAGTTCCCGCTGCTTCGCCACCAACGTCACCTACAGAGAGGCCATCCTTCTGTCCCTGCAGGTGCGCGTGCGTGCGTGCGTGCGTGCGTGCGTGCGTGTGTGTGTGCGTGCGTGCGTGCAAGAACGAATGTAGTGTTTCTAACATTCAAACAAATCCTGTGTGTCCAGTGAAGACATTTTGCTGTGTTGCTCCGCTACCGGTTGTGTCCACCAGGAGGCCGCTATTCGCTGTCAGAGGCAGTTCACAGAGTCCCTGGAGGACAAAGACCAGCTCCTGAGACAGATGTTGGAGTGGGCCTTGGGCGGATTTCAGCCCTCAGGACCAGAGGGACTCAAACCAACAGCGCCCACTAATGGTAAGAGGCTCAATAGTTGTAGCATCGTCTGCAATTTTTTTTCTCTCTCTCTCCCTCTCTGGGGTCCTTTTTTGACTCACTAAAGCATGTTCTTATGGAAGTGCATTGCAAAAAAAAATGAATAGGCACCTTAAAGATCTCGTAATTATGAGAAAATATTTTGTATTTATGAGATAAGGATCTTAAAATTACAAGAAAAGCTCTCGTAATTACGGGATGAGGATCCTTGCGGGTGTAAGATTTGTATGGTGCCGTACAGTTTCTGTGAGTCACTACCAAACCGGCTCCAATGCATTTCAAATGCATGAATGAATTTGTATCCATAAAGCATCCTGTGTTGAAGTATTTCCCAGTGTCTGAAACCGAGGAAGTGGTAAAAGCAGATTAACTGCGTTAGCGCCATCATTGCCCACTAGAAAGGATTTGCAGACGTTTTCTTTTTCTTTATTTTATCTCGTAATTACAAGATCTGGTGCTTACTTCTTTTTTTTCATCCAGTGAACGCTTCCGTAGGTTCACATGTACGGGTGTGAATGAAGACAGCCACTGTTGGTGTGTAACATGCGATGTTGTCATGTGACTTGTCTCCTACCAGGTGTCCCCAGCAGCAGCAGCAGCAGCAGCAGAGAAAACTCGCCCTCGCCGTCGAGCATCAGCAACCACGACGACGCGGCGCCCGACCAGAGCTGCGTTCCCACGAGCGAGGATCAGTCCGTGGCCAAAGGATGGCAGACAGGGCGGGGCCGGGGCCGGGGCCGCGGCCGCGGCCGGGGCCGGGGCGGCGGGAACAGAGGGAAGGCGCAGAGGAATCTAAGCGACCTGATGGACGGACTGGATGACGACACGTCGCCTGACATTTTGCCAGACAGGGAGAGCACATACGCCATCAGAGCCCGCCACAAGTTGGCGCAGCAGCAGCAACAGCAGCAGACCGTTTACACTCAGCCGGACCAGAAACTGAGAGGTACCAGCAGCACGTTCACCGACCACCAGGAGGCTTCGAGACATTTCCAGCAGACCGTTTTTTACACCTGCGGCTGTGACCTGAACGTGAAGCTCCGTGCTAATGCTAATGAAACTTTAGGCCTGATCAGTGTGCTGAAACCACTCAAAGAATGTTTTATCGCACTCATTTTCATGCAATTCTGTCATTCGTTTCCTCTGTTTGTTTTCGAAGAGTTGTATTGAACTTTATTAACACATCATTAGCAAAACAAATTGCAAATAAATGAAAAATATCTTTTTTTCTCCTTTCTAGAGGATACCGTCCGTATGATTGTTGATGGGAATTTAGACATCGAAGGTGAGTCTCAGGTGTCATCTGTCAGGGGGAGTGTCAGGGGGAATGTCTAGGGGCGTGTTGGGGGAGTGTTTGGAAGTGTGTCAGGTGGTGTCGGCTCAGTCAGTCTCGATGCGTCCACAGGTTTCTGTTTGTGCTGTGGAACCGAGGACGTAGTCGTCACCCACCCTCTGTTTAAAGGAAGCCTCTGCAGGATTTGTCGGGTAAGGAGCTCCGCCCCTTCCTGTGCACTGCACCACCGCAGTGTCACTGAGCCCGTGTGCGACCTACCTGTCTTCCGCCCACTTGCAGGACAACTTCACAGAAACTCTGTTCCGCTACGACGAGGACGGATACCAGTCCTACTGCACCATCTGTTGCTACGGCCTGGAGGTCATCCTGTGTGGAAATGACAGCTGCTGCAGGTCAAGCCCCCACCCCCTCGCTCCTGCCGCCGCCACCGCCGCTTCCTCCTGCCTCTGACTCCTGGTTCTGATTCTAATTCTGATTCTTTTAATGACCACACAGCCATGCTGGCGGAATTTGTTTTTTGTGCAGCTTGGCACAGGTTCCAACATTTAAACCCAACATGGTTATACATCCAGACACCAACACAAAGGCCATGCATAACCCCCCTTAATGTTCAAAGTTCAGAATGTTATTAATAATAATAATAATAATAATAATAATAATAATAATAATAATAAGAAGAAGAAGAAGAAGAAGAAGAAGAAGAAGAAGAAGAAGAACAATCGTCATCGTCATCATCATAATAATTATACATTTTATTTATAGAGTGCTTTTCGAAGTCCTCAAAGAAAAAAAAATAGGTTAAAATGTTAAAACGCATCAGAATAAAATTTGCAGTTAAATTACTTAAACATATGCCAACAAATAAATCAAGAATGTGGAGTAAAAAAAAGAGAAACCAGGTGGGTAAGTATCACTTGTAGTTAATAAGTAACATAAAAACAGGAATTAAACATTAAAAGCAGTACGGATGTTGATTGCAATTGAGGTGAAACAGTTTCTGAAGCGGGTTGTTGTGGAAGGCAAGTTGACCTGCAGTGCCTCCCAGAGGGCGGTGCCTGGACTGCAGAGTGTGCAGGGTGAGCGGGGATCCAAGGTGAACCCTGTCTCCTTCCAACCCTGCAGGTCTTACTGCGCCGACTGTCTGAACATCCTGGTGGGGAACGGGACCTTCGGCTTTCTGAAGCGCCTGGACCCGTGGATCTGCTTCCTGTGTCAGCCCCACAAGGCCTGCGGAACTCTGATACCCCGACGCGACTGGAGCATCCGGGTCCAGGAGCTGTTCGCCAACAACAGCGGCATTGAGTTTGTGAGTACCTCCCGCCCCAGGAGACCTGAATAATAGGATAGAATAGATCGAAGAGGTGTACTGTATTGATCTCAAATTGGAGAAACTATGCTGCTGCAGCACTTGATGATGAACTGAGGTAATTGCAAGAAAGAATCAAATGAATCTATCGACAAAAACATTACCGCCCTCTGGGAGGCGCTGCAGGTCTTTACAAGAGCAAAAGACGCACAACCATCTGGTCCTACAGTGGGTGGGGTCAGAGGTCAGCTTCTTTTCTGTTCCCCAGGAGCCGCATCGCGTCTACCCGTCCATCCCCGCCAACCAGCGCAGGCCGCTGCGAGTGCTCTCGCTGTTCGACGGCATCGCGACAGGTGAGTCCACACCCCCGCCCGATGCTTCTAAGTCTGTTTGTGGAGCGTTTCAAGTGAGCGAAGCCCCCCACTGAACGAGCTCTGTCTGTCTGTCTGCCTGTGATTTTGCAGGCTACCAGGTGTTGAAGGACCTGGGCTTCAAGGTGGAGAGGTACGTGGCCTCTGAGGTCTGCGAGGACTCCGTCGCCGTCGCCATGGTCAACCACGACGGGAGGATCTCCCACGTCGGAGACGTCCGCCACATCACCCACAAGCATGTGCGTCCCCGCGCCCGACGTTCGCGCCTTCCTTCGTCCCGGGTTCCGCTGGCCTGGAAGTGTATTCACATCCCTCTTTGTCTCTGAGCGTGCAGATTGAGGAGTGGGGTCCGTTTGATTTGCTGATCGGCGGCAGCCCCTGCAACGACCTCTCCATCGTCAACCCCTTCAGGAAGGGCATCTACGGTAGGTAGAAGAAGCGGACGTCCACCAGGTCCATGAACGCAGCCGCCGCTGGTCCAGCACAAACTGGACCTGTGACGGTTCTCACTTTGTCCTGCAGAGGGCACCGGCAGGCTGTTCTTTGAGTTCTACCGCATCCTGCAGCTGCTGAAGCCCAGGGAGGACGACCCTCGGCCCTTCTTCTGGCTCTTTGAGAACGTGGTCTTCATGAACACACACGACAAGGTCAACATCTGCCGCTTCCTCGAGGTGAGAGTTTCCTCACACACACACACACACACACACCAAAGGTGGATTACAATGCTGTTTTGATTGGATCTCTCTTTCATGGACAGTGTTCCTTTGCTGAGAACCACTGATATAGGATATGTTATATAATATGCTGTTAGAAAATTAATTAAAGTTTTTATCATGTGTATTTTGTATTAATTGTGTCTGTGCATGTGTGTGTGTGTGCGCGCGCACGTGTGACAGTGTAACCCCGTGCTAGTGGACGCCATCAACGTTAGTCCCGCCCACAGAGCTCGCTGCTTCTGGGGAAACATCCCGGCCATGAGCAGGTGAGTCGCCGCCCTCAGGTACTTGAGGTCACTCACACCGCCAGCGGCCGTGGTGGTTGGCATCAACGTGCCTCTGTCTCCCCCTACAGGCCGATCATTGCCTCCCTTAACGACAAGTTGACCCTGCAGGACTGCCTGGAGGTCGGCCGACAGGCCCGGGTGGGTCCTCGCAGCCTCCTCACACGCAGCGTCTCACTGTCACCTGAGCTTCCTGCCGAGCTCGCTCACTTCCTGTTCCTCTCGTCCGCCAGGTGAACAAGGTGAGGACCATCACCACCAACCCCAACTCCCTGAAGCAGGGCAAGCACGTGTCTCTGCTGCCCGTCCTGCAGAACGGCAAGGAGGACAGCCTGTGGATCACCGAGCTGGAGAGGTGTGTGTGTGTGTGTGTGTGTGTGTGTGTGTGTGTGTGTGTGTGTGTGTGTGTGTGTGTGTGTGTGTGTGTGTGTGTGTGTGTGTGTGTGTGTGTGTGTGTGTGTGTGTCAGAGAGCTCCGCCCACTCAGCTTGTAATGTTATTTATTGTATAGTATTCAGCTTTGCTTGTCCCATATACAGTATTGAAGGTTCTGGAGGAGGATTTGCTTCAGTAAATATCAATGTTGGTCTGACTTTTTGTCCAAGTTTGAAATTTTGGCCCCACGCTGTGTTTCACAGCCCTGCACTGGTGGATTGCGGCTCTGCCCGTCTCACTTCCGTCTCTCGTCTCTTCCTTCCCGTCCAGGATCTTCGGTCTTCCCAAACACTACACGGACGTGCGTAACATGAGCCGGCAGCAGCGGCAGAGGGTTCTGGGGAAGGCCTGGAGCGTCCCCGTCATCCGCCACCTCTTTGCTCCGCTCAAGGACTACTTCGCCTTTGAGGAGCTGCCTGCTCTCGCCACTTCCACCACTACCTCCCTCCCCTGATCCTCCTCCCCAGGCCTGCAGCAGCTCTGATAGGCTGTGTGTGTGTGTGTGTGTGTGTGTGTGTGTGTGTGTGTGTGTGTGTGTGTGTGTGTGTGTGTGTGTGTGTGTGTGTGTGTGTGTGTGTCAGAAGGAGCTGCTCTCCATCCTCTCCGCTGCTTTCCTCAGCCAATCACTGACTTGTAGCCAATCAGATGTGGCCATCTGGTCTCAGCGGACGTTGCTGCCTCACGCACGTGCTAAGGGGTATAACAGCAGGACCTCAAATCATGTTGGATGTTTCCAGAGCAAGACTCACTTTTTTTGAAATCGTCAGTGTCCATTTTCATCACTTTTGAAGGAGCTGAAATATATTTTTTTTTTACCTCATAAACGAAAACCTGGAAGTTTTGTTATGTGTATAATGGATTTGTTGTGTATGTGTGCGTGCGAGCCATACGTGCATGCAAGGTTGAAGGTTTTTTAAACGTTCTTCAGATCATCTTAGAACGGTGTTCTGTTTTTCAAGGTTGTTGCAATTCATTGTTTGTAAATATATATTTTTTTAAATGCTATGTGTTGTTTGTGTCAATAATGATAATAATAATAAAAAAAAAATCACCACTCAAATACACAAATCCTCTTTTTTTTTGTCACAACGTTGGCATTGCGAACACTTTAGAGCTCCAGGTCAGCAGGTGTCACTGTTAGTGTTGCCAATTCTGATTTGGAAAAATAAAGGAAGCCTCCAGCAGTGCCCGGGGTTATGACCATCACAGGTTTGAACTACTTTGTTCCCAATAGCCATTAGAAATAAGATGAATGTTTAAATTGGATTGAAATCTTTTAATTGAACATATTTTTTTTACACAACAATAAATAAAGTGCAGGATGGATGGCTTTTACGAAGGAATTAAACAAATAAAGCTGAAAAGAACAAGCAATCCCGATTCATAGCCTACTCTACGCAGCAGGTACGCAGTTGTTGTGAATGGGTTGTGTAATGGTATTGCCTACGGTTTCGAGCGCAAACTATGGAAACGAACGTGATTTTGCTTCGAAAATAAATTTCCGTTCAAGACAACTCGGAAAATACAGGACAAACCCCGTCCCGTATTGATTCAAAACGAGACGCACCATTTCATTATCAAATACTGCATGTCAAGGGACGGTTGGCAACTCTAGTCATTGTCACTGCTACCTCGCAGACAATTTCTTCTTAAAACTTTTTTTTAATTTTTTTTTATTTTAACAGGTCTATTAATGACAAGTCAGCAACGTATTGCAGCGTAAAGTCACTTCCCTTGTTATGTATTATTTCCATAGTCTTTATGCACAAATTAAAATTCTCCCAGAAACGTTTCCAACAGAAAACCTGGTAAAGGATTTGGGTAAATCTCATTTTGCGTATATTAAATTCTGCCTCTCAGGGCGGATCGGATCCATATTCTAGGCGTGACCCGCTTACATCATGACGTCACCAGCCCCGCTCTTCCGCTGCCGGTAGAGGAGGAAAGTGGCGACAAGTGGAGGAGAGAACAGAAGAAAGCAGAAGTGGACTTAGCGCTGTATCGGTGTTCGGGGAGGCGTCGTATGACGGAGGATTCGAATCCAGAAAATAATTAAGAAAACGAGTCATCGACAAGAGTGAGAGCGGATCCGACCTAGGTGGGTATTAAACCGCCCGGAAGCGGCGGCGTTTTGACGGCATGTGAAGCGGCAGCTGAGGCGGCTAGCGACGGCTGCGGCCGTTAGCTTGTGTGTTGGGCTTAGCCTGGAGGTTCCGCCCCGAGGCCGGTCCAAACAGCCGCACCAGCGTCACTGGTTGCTCTGCTGGTCTGAACCCCAATCCGAACAAATCTAAAACGTGGTCACCAAAGCCGTGCCTGTCTGTTTTTCGCTCTAAGCTAACGGCAGCTAGACAGAACACACAGGCGGGGCGGGGAAATGCGTCTCCCGCATTACCCCGGCGATTAGCACCGTGACAGGCGGCTCCCGTACACCCGGGTTCCCATTAAAATGTGCTCTCGTTAGAATAAGCGAGGAGTCGCCGGTGCGGTCGTCAGGTTTATGACGCTGTTAAATCCGTTTGTTTCTTTGCAGAAGCTATCTTAACTTTGGTTGCCCGGCTAAGTGGAGACCGTTAGCTCCGTGCCGGCGGGGGCCCTGTTGCTCCAAGCTAAGCGCTGCTAGCAGGAATGTTCCAGACTTGTGACACAGAATCTCCACATAAACACAAGCAGCAGAGCGGCGGCGGCAGCCTGATGCTTATTAACTCGGCCGCTTGACCTTTTTCTTAGATTAAATAAGCGAAGACAAATGTCGTTGTTTATGTTTTATGTCGACTCGCTTGTTTTATCGGGCCTAGTACTAGAAAACTTAACAAAAGAAAAAAAAAGGGGGGGGAATAGTACAAGACAGTTCGATGCCAGTCTGATAACCGGGAATTATTCGTGTAGTTTAAAAAACTACTAAGAGGCTGGAGGTTTAAATGTAAATCACCATTTAATGAACATTCAATGTGTTAAAAGTATTCTTACTTTTTATACCTCCAGACTTCCTCATTTTGTTTTTTTCAGCTTCGTTGTTGTCATGACTTGTTGCGTTGAAGAGCACTTCAAAGTCTCACGTTATTTGTCATTCAGCAGCACTCCCCACTGTATCCCCCCCGACCCCTTCTATTGGTGTAGTTTAAATGAAAAGTGAACGGGTGGATGGTGGATTCGGTTTAGTTTAGTTTTTTTTTTTTTTTTTTTTTTTTTAAGACCGATGATGGAGTGGCGTGGAAGCTGCCAGTCTCACTCAGTGTGTGTGTGACATGCCTGGCATTGTTGAACAGCACACATGGCTTCGGTCAACCGAGCCGGCCGCCCACTGCCAGCCACCAGGGGGCGTGCTGCTGCTCTGTCGCGGTCTCGCTCACTTTAAGAGCTAAAAACACAAGGAAGACTGCTGAACGCAGTTACTGTGAGGTCGGAGTGCAAGGATGAGGCAGGTCGTGCTTGCTGGAGGGGTCACGGATGCAGAGGTCATCAACAAACATCAACGGCACCGTTTTTGTGAAGAGGATCTGTTGAGTGACGTTCATGTTGAGAGCTGCAACTAGAACGGGCATGGGCAAACTACAGCCTGGGGGCCATATGAGGACGCTTAAGCGTTTTAATAAATTATTTTGATAGTCGGTGAGTCATACAATAGCTGTATTTCATCCATTTTCTTTCAGTGTTTGAAGAGTCATTTCGATAAAGAGCTAAAATACTGTGGGCCTTCAAAGACATGTTTTTGCTGTAACGCTTTTGTTCATTTTTAATATCCCTTTATATATATTTTTTCTCCTATGAGGTGGGTCAGAGCAGACAATAAACACGACTGACAGTGGGTTTTTTGTTGTTGTTGGTCAGCAGACGAACGACGATGGCTGTGAACGTGTTCTCCACCTCGGTGACCAGCGACAACTTGAGTCGCCACGACATGCTGGTGTGGATCAACGACTCACTGCAGATCAACCTGACCAAGATCGAGATGCTGTGCACAGGTGAGAGCTGATTGGTTGGTTAAACCAGATGTGGGGAGGGGAAGGCCAGGCCTTTGACTCTCTGCTGTGTGTGTGTGTGTGTTTCCAAAGGTGCCGCCTACTGTCAGTTCATGGACATGCTGTTTCACAACTCGGTAATGCTGAAGAAGGTGAAGTTTGGCGCCAAGCTGGAGCACGAATACATCCACAACTTCAAGCTGCTGCAGGCTTCCTTCAAAAAGATGGGGGTGGAAAAGGTGAGATACACACACACACACACACACACACACACACACACAGCCTCTTGTTGGAGTCAGTGTACCGTTTGAACTTGTTTCCTGCTGCACTTTCTGGGTCTGGACCATTTGTGATTGCGTTTCTTTGTTTGCTGCTCATTGCTGATATTGTGTGTCCTTAAGACCACTAGGAGTGTAAAGGGCTTGAAACGGCTTAGAAGACCAGGCCACCAGGTGGCGGCATGGGCATGTGTTGTAGAGTTTAGATGACCAGAAGGGGAGAGACTCAGAATCCAGGCAGCTGGTTAGCCCAGTGAGCACAGTGTTGAGCTGCAGTCTGTTGCCCAGAAAGACGAGAGGTGACACAACTCGATTTGGCAACTCGCAGCAGCTGTGGGAGAATCCTGGAGAAGCGTTGGTGACGTTTGCACCTTGCACTGTGATGGGAGGGCCACTGCATCGTCGGCCGGGGTGTGTCCAGTTTAGCTTGCAGCAGCATTGTTGAGGAACTGCATCATGACTCAGCGTTCTGCCACCAGTTCACCCATTAATCCCCTTGTAATCTGTGTGTATGTGCGCGCGCGCGCGCGCGTGTGTGTGTGTGTGTGAGATGTGCGCGCTTGTCACTGACCTCATTTCTTTCCATCGCTAACGTGCCAAAGTTTCCTTCTTTGGAAGGACGCCCATGCTAATTTTGGACTTCTGTCAGGTTGTGTGTCTGTGCTGTTGTAGTTGTTGTGCAGCTGGGTCGTCTCCCCTCTGTACATGTTGCACGTCATTGCAGTCGGTCACGTTGTGTAACGCTGCGGCGCCAGCTCTCTGAACATCCACAGTGCCACTTGGCCAGCAGCACCAGGCGCTCTGTGCTAGCCAACTTCACAGTGAAAGACGCAGTACCTCATCGGGCCTGCGTGTGTCTCTCCAGATCATCCCTGTGGACAAGCTGGTGAAGGGGAAGTTCCAGGACAACTTTGAGTTTGTCCAGTGGTTCAAGAAGTTCTTCGACGCCAACTATGACGGGCACGACTACAACCCGACGAAGGCCCGGGAGGGGCAGGATGCCGTGGCCACGCCCCCCTCAGCCATGTCAGCCCCCAGCAAGGCCCCCAAGAAGCCCTTCAGCCAGAGCGCAGTCTCAGGTGGGTCACCTTGGGGGAGCGGGGCCATGTATTTTAATAATGGAATAAATGTGTCCAGTTATTTATTTTGAGCTGGTAATGAGCCATTTATTGTCTCTTCAGCTCCTCAGAGGCCGCCGGTGGCCAAGGTAGCACCCAAGATGGTCAACGTGGGCGCCAGGAAGCCGGGCTCGGGCATGGGTGACGAGGAGAGGGCGGAGCTCCTGAACGAGGTGGGCGCCCACTCACGGCTGAATGTGTTTGTCTCAAGATCTTAGTCTCGGGAAGGACGACTGTAAAAGCTGTGTTCTCTCCCCCCCCCCCCCTCCTCCTGCTGTGCAGATGGAGATGCTGAGGTCCACCATCCAGGACATGGAGAAGGAGAGAGACTTTTACTTTGGGAAGCTGCGAAACATCGAGGTCATCTGCCAGGAGAAGGAAGGAGAGGAGGACCAGACGCTAATGAGGATCATGGACATCCTCTACGCCACAGACGTGAGTCTCGCGCCTGACATCATTCCATGTCCCCACAGCCAGAGGCAAAAAGTTTGCCCACTCATGCTCTAGATTGTTGAACAATTAATAATAATAATAATAATAATAATAATAATTAATAATAATGATGATGATGATGGAGGCAGCGATGTCACATTCCGACCTACTGGGGCGTATGTCTACGCTGCCTGTCCTCCTGGCATTGGTGATGTTGGAGATCCTTGAGATCCTGGAGCTTCTCCAGTCTGGTGGCCAGGCCAACAGCTTCAACCCGCTTGTCAGTCGGTCAACACGATGACAGCTGCTCCTGCTGTGGCTACCGCCGTCACCGCTGCCGCCCCCTCCTCCTGCTCCTCCTCCTCCTCTGTGGATTCCTACAGAGGATTGGAATGCGGCCCCACTTGGTCTTATAGCCTGTCAGCTTCCCCAACTCTACTAATTTAGCATGTTTCTAGTGTTGGGCATTGTCTTCAGGAAGATTTTGTTGTTGTTGTTGTTGAAACCGCCACTCTGTCTGTGTGTCCAGGAGGGTTTCGCCATCCCGGACGCTGAGGAGCAGGAGGAGTTTTAACTTCCACCATGGCGATGGACTGCAGCCGCACCTCAAGCTCCCTCCTTACGCCACCACCGCCAAACTTGATCTGGATTTGATCCCCCCCCCCGAACACTCACTCACACACACACACACACACACACACACACACACACACCGACACCCAGACACACCCGCCGGACTCCTTCCTTCCTGTCGCCTCCAGCGCTCATCCTCCTTTCAGAATTAAAGCATCGGTTCGAAGCCTCCTCCTCCCAGATGAAATCAGACCAGTCACCTGGTTTTCCTCAGCGGACTCGAGTGTGTAAACACAGTGATGTTGTGTGTGTGTGTGTGTGTGTGTGTGTGTGTGTGTGTGTGTGTGTGTGTGTGTGTGTGTGTGTGTGTGTGTGTGTGTGTGTGTGTGTGTGTGTGTGTGTGTGTGTGTGTGTGTGAGAATGTGTGTGAGTGTGAGAATGTGTGTGAGTGTGAAACTAATCGAAACACAACGCCTCGTCCCGTGTGAATCCCCGCCGTTTTCCTTCAGCGCCACTGCTGCCATTTTGTGCCTCTCTCGTTGGCACCCTCTGTAGATAACTGTGAGGAAAGACACCCAGGTCCAACCAGAGGGGCCTCACTCTGACCTGCTTTCGGGTCACATCTGAAGGCCACAAGTGCTGCGAGCGTCTTGGTCTTCCAGTCGCCTTGTTTCCGGCGCTGAGGGGGGACGGCAGTAGCTCGGGACGCGGTGGCGAGCGGGAACTTTTTCCTGGCGCCGCCCAGAAGAGCTTCTCTTCACCGGCGGGACTTCCAAACTTTTAAACACAAATGTCTTTGTTTTCTTCTTCTTCTTCTTCTTCTTCTTCTTCTTCTCCCTCCTCCTTGCTGTTCATTTCGGCTGTTGCAGAGATTTTTTTCTCACGCGTTTGTCGTCTGTCCCTGTGGGCCGGACGACAAACAGGAAGTGGGTGGCGGTTAGGCTCCGCCCACTCCTCCCCTCCCCCTCCCAACCCTCACTCCCAGGAGGGGAGCAGTGTGGAAACACGAGCGACACGCGGCTTTAAGAACCAGAATGCAGTGTGTGTTGTTATTGTGGTTTCACGTTGTTGTGTCTTGTCTGGAGGTCCATTGACTCCTGATGCCTTAATCAGCCGCCAGCCAATCAGTGCGCCCCCTGGAGGCGGTTTGGCGGTCTTCCAACTGTGAGCAGAGCTGCGACAGCAAAGCCTTTTTTTTTTCCTTTCCTTTTTTTTGACAACCTTTCACTTAATAAATCAATCAGTCAATCAATGGCCTTATTGGAACCAATAGTTTTTCATGAGTCAAAGCTTATTTTGTATTTTCCTTTGTGTAGCTGTTGTTGGGGCAGATGTTTGTATTGTCATATTTTTTATGTGTTCTGGAAATAAATAAAACCGTTGGAGGTATTTTTTTGGTGCCTCTGATATGTTCCAATGCCGTCTGTAGGGGGCGCTGAGTGAGAAGATGCTCCCGAAAGCAGCACCTGATTGGTTGATGCCGACCTCGCCTGATATCACCCTCCCACCCAAAATCTCCCCACTTCCTGTCTGGAGGTTGTGACAAGTGTAGTGACACTTATGACACATCATGAAGTTCCAGTGGAGTTTTGCTGATAGACCACATCTGTGTGTGTGTGTCCTCCACAGTCTAGTGGAAGCTGGTGGAGCTCGGAGACCAACAAAACTGTTGAGTTAAGGGAGAAAATGAAAATGTCTGATTAGCATGAGTGTCGGGGATGGACCATCTTTTTGACTTGTAGGCCACAATGGCTTCTAAACTTTGACAGGGCGGGAGCAGTTGGATGAAGTGCTTTGGTGACCCACCTGATAGGAGGAAAGAATATCAGGATTTGTATAAAACGTGTGATTTGATGTCTATTGAAAGTGAGCAAAAGCAAAGTTACAACAAAATGTCTATGAAGCCCTACGGTATTTAGCTCCATGGAAATGACACTGAAATTAACAATGAAATGCAGCTATTTTATGACTCACTATTAATATTAGTCTCTTCTCACTCACACACCGGGGGTTCAGATCATAGATATATACATGTCTGAGTATACACGTACACACACATCTTATCTACACAACAGTATATACCCTAGATTTCTTAGGCTAAATGTAAAGTATTTTATATGTGTAATCCAAACCTTCAAAAGTGGACTTTCAAAGTCTCCGCTTCCTGGCTGCTTGCAGTGTTGACAATTTGCCAAAGTTGAAAAAAAAAAACAAAAAAACAAGTTGGTTGCTTGTGACAGCAGGTGTTGATCATCATTCTAAAGGATGTACTATAAATGACCACTAGGTGATTCATTTCCCCTAGGTGACCGATGGTGGCGCATGTCGCGCTGACGATGGGAAATCAACAAGATGACCTAAAACAAGAAGGTTGTTACAGGGACCAATACAAAAGGGTTCGGGGTGTGGTTATCTCTATTTCCTCCTGGGGGGAAGAAAAGAAATCTCGCGTGCGTGCGGGACTTTATGTCACCAGTGTGAGTCAGAGACCCGCACAGAGCTCGTCTCGTACCGCCCCACCACTGCGGTTCGCCTCCACTCACTGTTT
>NW_027466069.1:7985000-8020000 GCF_046127955.1 Nelusetta ayraudi | reverse complement strand
TCACCACCCCGGACGACGAGATCCAAGAGGAGGAGTTTTAACTTCCACCACGGCGAAGGACTGCAGCCGCACCTCCACCACGGCGAGGGACGACACTTTGTTGTTCTTGTTTGCTTTTGTGGTTAAAATAAACTTCAGCTGTCACGTTGTCTTTCAGCAGTCAATAAAACTGGGAAAAACAACATGGAGCCGAATATGTAAATTAATGAATACATAAAAATGACGAAGTGTTTCGTTAAAATCTGCGGGAAGAACAACCACAACATTGAATGAACATTTCAAAGTAACGTCAACACATTAAAGGTGCAGCATTCTTAAGGAACATTAATTAACTGACTGGAAAGCGCCAGAATCCTTCTGGAAAACCTTGTTTCTTATCAAAGACGTACCCCCGATTATTATTATTATTATTATTATTATTATTATTATTATTATTATTGTATATTTAAATCACGAGAAAGATTTGGAAATCAGCGAGCTGGGCCTCGGCAGTGAACGCCTCGTCGGCATCATGTCGGCCGTGTTGTTTCCCGCCGCCGGTGCTCTTCGCTCCGAGTCAACGTGCTGCACTTGAAGGCACCGCTCGCTCTGATTGGCCGCCGCTGGGGCCCAAACAGAGTTCAGCGCCACACGCTCGGCGCTCTGAGTCCCGGAGAAGAAGCGGGCGCAGTAGCTGCTCGTCGAGCGGGTCGGAAGGGCTCCACGTCGGCCTTCAGTTCGGACAGAGTACCGCTCAGCTGACCGGAACCGAGCTCCTCGGCACCAAACACTCCGGGGGAGACCAGTCGCGCCGAGGAAGTACCGCCCCCGAGTGCCAACCCCCCCAGAACCTAGTCCCCTTCCTGCACACTTAGCTAGCTTAGCCTTTTAGCTTAGCAGGACGACCCTCACCGCGTCCGTCCGTGCGGGACTTTGTGTCACCACTGTGCGTCAGAGACCCGCACAGAGCTGCACCGCAGCCCAGCCGGGTCGCACTTCTCGGACCGCCCCACCACCTGCACGGGCCGCCTCCACACACTGTTTGTTTTTTCACGTGAAATTAGAATTAAAATCCCAACTGAGGACTTCCGGCACAACAAGGAAGTCGGCTGCGGCTGTATCGCTTCATTGTGCACTGTGCAGCTTGAGGAGGAGGAGAAGGAGGGTTGCACCCCATCCCCGGCGAGTAGACCCGCACCTGCACCGCTGACATGATTCCCGACAAGGCGCCCAAGGAGGACGTGTTCCACGGCTCCGAGGAGCTGAAGAGGGAGGCTCACATCAGCAGCTTCGAGCAGTACAAGGAGATGTATCTGCGCTCCATAGAGAGCCCTGATGGTGAACACACACACACACACACACACACACACACACACACACACACAGCAAAGAGCTGCTAATTAATGTTCACAACCTGTGTCTGTACTCAAGACAAAGTGTTTTCTGCCCTGTTCAGTGGAAGTCGGTGGTTCCAAGAACCCAACAATGTAAATTAAGATAACAACTAATAAAGACGCCGTCAGTCTACTGCAGGATTATTTTGTAATCGGAGGATAAAGTCAAACTGCAGCCTCGATAAAAGCTGAAGCGGGTCCGTCAGCCAGCAGGGTGGATGTAGGTTGGAGTGATAAGGTGTGAAGGTGGGCCGGGCTGACCTGGAAAACCTGCGCTGGTTACTGAGAGGGAGAGGTGGGACCCCTGGGCGGAGCTTGTGTTATGGGCTGATGGTCTTGAGCGGCTTCTGAACCGGTGAAACCTTCCCTACGATCGGCCAGAGTCGGAGCAAGGAGGCTAATTATTAACCTGCTGGCCAGTCAGCAGAGATTCTGATGGCAGAGGGCTACCTGCTTCTTGCCAACTTCTAATAGGACAAACATTTTATTCCCTAAAACATTTTGCCCCCATATTTCTCATTTTTGAGTTTGTGATGTTGTTATTTGAAAAGTTTATTTCAGACGTTTGAAGACTTACTTATAAATTAGTGAAACAGTCAGAAAATATTGCAACAAATGTAACAAAATGTTACAAATGTAACGACTCCACTACCACACACACACATTTTAGATTTTTAGTTTTTAAAATCTTGATTTCCAAATGTTGACTAAATAGTTGAACATGTTGAGATTTAGATTCAGTGATTTGAGATTGAGACAAAGGTTTCCTGCAGCTTCGGGTCCATCTGTCTCGTCCTTCTGACCTCTCCTGCAGACTTCTGGGGAGACGTGGCGAAAGACTTTTTCTGGAAGACCAAACACTCGGGACGTTTCCTCGACTACAACTTTGACGTGACGAAGGGCGAGATCTTCATCAAGTGCATGGAGGGAGCCTCCACCAACATCTGCTACAACCTGCTGGACCACAATGTGCTCGACAGGAAGCTGGGCGACAAAGTGGCCTTTTACTGGTTAGCGCGCATGCGCACGCACGCACACACACACACACACACACACACACACACACAAAGGATTAAAGCTACGTCAGTTCACTTCAACAGGCAGAAACTGATCAAGGTTCCGAATCCTCCCCGTCCTGTCGCAGCCTGACCTCTGACCTGCGTCACCCTGGCAACCAAACAAAAGCATCTTTGAGATCTGATGGGCCCCCACCCCCTACGCGCGCACACACAAGCTTTGTTTTGTGCCATCTTTGTGTTGGAGTTCATCAGGGTCCCTGTGGATGCTACTATGCTAATACGTGCTACGATACTGCAGCTAATAGATGACGTCATAACATCCAGAATGACTGAAATAAGCAACGCATTGTCCATTTTTCCACCGCTGTGATTCTGAATCGGCAAAATTCCTCAGTTTTCCTCAGCTTGTGGTGACATTAAGTTAATTTATTTACTGTCATTATTCCAACACATCAATGTCAATCAGCGGCTGAACGGGGCACAACCCTTGTCTCTGCCTCAGCCGGCCACCAGGGGGTGTCCAGAGAGTTCGGTTTTGGTCTTTGTGAAGCTCTGGGATTGTCTGTGTTGTGAGTTCTTTTTTGCATCTGGCTAAACCGGCTCTTCGACAGGAAGAGCCACATCACTTCATCACTTCCTGTTCGACTGCGTCCTATCTCTATCTAACATCAATCAATACCAGAATTTACAAATAAAAGAATGACATGAGAAAATTTGTGTTGTTGGTAAAATGATCCAAGGGTCCACAAGAAGAAAGTTTGTTTGAGATTTTTGTACTTGGTTGGTCAGGAGGAGTGCAGATAAAGTCGTTTAAGGTGCGTGCGTGCGTGTATGCGCGCATGTAGTTAAACATTCTACAGGTTGGTAGATTAGATAGACAGATTCTCAGAACGGTGCTCTGTTTTTGAGGTTGTTGCAGATCATTGTATGAAGATAGAGATTTTCTTTATGCCAAATATTGTTCATGTCAATAGAAAAATCTCAACTGAACCTCAATATTTCTTTGACACCCAGCCACCAGGTGTCACCGTCACTGTCACTGCTGTCTGCCCTTTCTTCTAGATGACCTTCTATGACCTGTGTGTGTGTAAATATTAAACAGTTGTACAATTTTCTAACTGGGTTACGTCAGGACGCTGCTGTTTTCTCCTGCCCTCTTTTAGCAATAGTACTGAAGATTTTGTTTTATTTGTTTTATACCCAGAAAACTTACAAAACTTCTTTATTAAATCCAGCAAACCTATTTTCTTTTGCCATTATATTTTGCCGTGGACATTAATTTTTTTTCTTCTATGTCGTGTGTGTGTTTCCAGGGAGGGCAACGAGCCTGGTGACCAGCTGGCGGTGACCTACAGGGAGCTGCTGCAGAGGGTTTGCCGCTTCGCCAACGTCCTCAAGTCTCAGGGTGCGTTCACACCGCTGCTGCTGCTGCTGCTGCCCCCTGCTGGCCAGCTGCTGTGTCTCAGGAGTCACACCTCCGCTGCCGTTGTGTGTCTGCAGGGGTGAAGAAGGGCGACCGCGTGTCCATCTACATGCCCATGGTGGTGGAGCTGGTGGTGGCCATGTTGGCGTGCGCTCGCATCGGCGCCGTTCACTCCATCGTGGTGAGTTGGGGCGAGAGTCGGTCCGAAGCGTCGTGGGTCGCCAACGACAGCAAAGCAGGATGCTAACTAACGTTAGCACGTGTCTGTGTTGCCAGTTTGCAGGGTTCTCGGCCGAGTCGCTGTGCGAGCGCATCATGGACTCGCAGTGTTCGCTGCTCGTCACCGCAGGTCAGTGGCGCTGAGCGAACTGCGGGTCGACGTACGACAGGAAGTGTTGGGTTTTTTGGCGGGAAAACTCGTCTTCAAATCACAGGTGGCTGACGAGGATTTCAAATGTCCAATCGGACCTCGGAAATGTGAACTTTGGACAGTTGGTTAGCCATTGTCTCATCCGGATTAGTGTCTCCCTCTCAGAAACACACACACACACACGCGCGCGCACGCACACACCCACACTTTCTCTCCACTCACAGCAGTGCAGTGGGAGACATCTCTTTCTTTAGTTCTTATTTTTCTTCTTTTTCTGCTGCTTTAACTCCACAACAGCTTCACTTTCCTTTCCACCCGACAAAAGGAACCGAGGGAGCTGCTGAGGTTTTCACTGGAAGAGCAAAAAGTTTCTCCGGAAATAAAAAAAATCAACAACTTACAGGTGCTTTTGATAAATGAATGGGCCGTTTGGTTTCGTCTCCATCATTCAGACGGATTCTATCGAGGGGATAAGCTGATCAACCTTAAGGCCCTGGCTGACGACGCACTGCTCAAGTGCCGAGACAAGTAAGCGCACGCACGCACACACAGAATCCCTTGTGGCTAATCCTCAGCATGAACCTCCCAGACTTGAGGAGTGACTGTGAAGTTGATATCTGCCGCCACCTGCTGGCTAGCGTTTCTCTTTGATTAATGACGTCACGGTCACATGACGTTAAGCCCCGGCACTGTGTCGTCTCCAGAGGTTTCCCGGTGCAGCGCTGCATCGTGCTCAAACATTTGTCCAAGGAGGCTGAGGAGGATCCAGGCTCTCCTCCGGCCAAGCGCTCCTGTCCAGACCTGCAGGTAAACCCCACTTGGTTCAAGCCCCGCCCCCCCTCAGCCATCGGCCTGGTCCATCCTTTAGTGTGTCTGTCCCTCAGTGGGATCATCAGGAGAAACTTGACTTCAGACTGGACCCACGGGAACCAGAACCCTCACCTTGTCATCTTTTTGTGTCACTTTGTCCCTTTTTTTTTAATTCTGTTGTAGTCGTAACCACTGCTCCTCATTAACTTGTCCTCCTCCTCCTCCTCATGCTCCTCATGCTCCTCATGCTCCTCATGCACCTCCTCCTGCTCCTCCTCCGTCCTCTCCGTCCTGCAGGAGAAACAGTCAGGCAGAGTAAAGAAAACGCGTCCGGTACTGCAGGTATTTGTCTAAACCTCCTCTAGATCTCTAGACCTCCTCTAGATCTTCCAAACCTCCTCTATAGCTCCTCTATATCTCTAGACCTCCTCTACCTCCTTTAGACCTCCTCCAGACCTCCTCTAGATCCCCTCCAAACCTTCTCTAGACCTCCTCCAAACCCCCCCAACCCTCCTTCAAACCTCCTCTAGACCTCCTCTAGACCCCTTCCAGACCTCCTCTAGTCCTCCTTAAGACCCCTAGACATCCTCTAAACCTCCTTTAGACCTGCTTCAAACCTCCTCTAGACTTCTGAGGGGAGGTCGCTAGACTGTTGATTGGCTGACTGCTCCGGAAGCTCCTTCCTCTGTCCGTCTATGAACTGGCTGGAGGAGAAGGTTCCCTCCCAGCCCAAGTCCACCCTCAGAAGACCTTCCCCATCACCAAACACGGCTTTGCTTTTTTTCTTTTATTGAGTCATACCCCTACCTGTTGATCCTGAAACGTACTTCCTGTTTCCTATCGAACCGGGATGTTTCGTCTCTGACTCTTTTTCGCTCTTTTTCTGTCCCTGCTTCATTTGTTTTGACCGGATCGTCACAATAACACACTCTCTCTCTCTCTGTCTCTCTGTCTCTCTCTCTCTCTCCCCAGGTGCCGTGGAACCCCGAGGTGGACCTGTGCTGGCACTCCCTGGTGGGCGGAGCCTCGGAGGAGTGCGAGCCAGAGTGGTGTGATTCTGAGGATCCTCTCTTCATCCTCTACACCAGCGGCTCCACTGGGAGGCCAAAGGTCACCACCAACGCTCAACGTGTTACATTTAGAGACGGCGGGAAAAACTCTGAATTGAACCTTTTATCTCAGATTTGTCCTAAAATTAGAAATTCACATTGACAGCGAACCCTTTTTCAGCTTCAGGGCCGCAGTACCTCCCCTCGCCACATGAGGCAGCTGCTGATTTGTTTCTGCTCACGCCTCTCGCCGTGTGTGTGTGTGTGTGTGTGTGTGTGTGTGTGTGTGTGTGTGTGTGTGTGTGTGTGTGTGTGTGTGTGTGTGTGTGTGTGTGTGTGTGTGTGTGTGTGTGTCAGTAAAGTTGTTCCTCCCTCCCGGCCTGCAGGGGGTGCTCCACACAGTGAGCGGCTACATGCTCTACGCCGCCACCACCTTCAAGCTGGTGTTTGACCACCAGCCAGACGACATCTACTGGTGCACGGCCGACATTGGCTGGATCACCGGACACTCCTACATTACGTACGGCCCGCTGGCCAATGGCGCCACCAGCATCCTGGTGAGTCCCGCGCACCTGCACACACACACACACACACACACACACCCTCACACCGTCTGAGGTATGTCTCTGCTGTGTCTCTCCTCCAGTTCGAGGGCCTGCCCATCTACCCGGACGTCAGCAGGATGTGGGAGATTGTGGACAAGTACCACGTGACCAAGTTCTACACGGCGCCCACCGCCGTCAGGATGCTGATGAAGTACGGAAAGGAGCCGGTGCAGAAGTGAGTCCCGCGTGACAGCAGAGGGCGCCATTTCCTCTGCACAGACACTTGTGCAGAGGCAGAGTTAAAACCGACACTAAGTAGTTCCTCCTCTGCTGCTGTGGTCCAGGGTCAAGTTATCGTCAGGTCGGACCTGAGGATGATGATGATGATGATGATTATGATAAAAGTGATGATGATGATAATGATGATGATGATAGTAGTGATGGTGGTGATGGTGAAAATGATAATTGTGATGATGATAATTGTGGTGGTGATGATGGTGATGTGGTGGTTCTGTGCAGGTACAAGCGGGACTCCCTGAAGGTCCTGGGGACGGTGGGCGAGCCCATCAACCCGGAGGCGTGGCACTGGTACTACAGCGTGGTGGGAGAGAAGAAATGTCCCATCGTCGACACCTTCTGGCAGACAGAGACGGTCAGACGCTCCCCGTGAACGTCTGTGCCATTAACTGTGGCGCCCCCTGCAGGACAGACGTGGCTAACACACTGGGCCGTGTCTTTCAGGGCGGACACGTGTTGACGCCGCTCCCCGCAGCCACGCCCCTGAAGCCTGGATCGGCGGTGAGTCGATGAAACGCCCACTTCCTGCGTTTCTGTTTTAAAAGAAAAATCCTCTGACCTTTGACCTTTCTGCAGACGTTTCCATTCTTTGGGGTGGTACCGGCGATCCTGAACGAGTCGGGAGAGGAGCTGGAGGGTCCGAGCGAAGGATACCTGGTGCTGTTTCTGATAGCTCCTCCCTCCTCTCAACATGTGGTGTTTGTTGTTGTTGTTGTTGTTGTTGCTGTTGTGTTGATCGTCTCCACCTGCTCCGACCATCTCAGGTGTTCAAGCAGCCGTGGCCCGGCATTATGAGGACCGTCTATGGCAACCAGCAGCGCTTTGAGACCACCTACTTCAAGAAGTTTCCAGGATACTACGTGACGGGAGACGGTGAGGTCAAACGGCGCCCCCTTCTTGCAGGGGATGATGGGAGTTCCTTCACCACAAGGTTTCAGCTCCTCGTTCTTGACGTGTTTTGGTTTGCTTTGGTTTTGCGTGTCCTCCAGGTTGCCGTAGAGACAAGGACGGCTACTACTGGATCACCGGCCGGATCGACGACATGCTGAACGTGTCGGGTACGAGTCCGCAGTCCATCCAGCAAGTGGCAGCAGTGCTGCTGAGGGCGCAGAGGGAGGAGTCACTGCTGCTGTTCGGACCTTTAGTTCAGTTTCAGGCAACAAATCAAGTGAAAAATGTTTTCATTTTGGTATTATTATCATAATGGCAAATTGACTTGCGTAGCACTTTGCAGCATCTTCATGGTTCCTTTACAATGGCCCCACATTCACCCATTCACACACCAATGAGTGGCTGCTGCCTTGCAAAGCGCTGCCAGTCCCATTGGGAGCAATTTAGGGTTCAGTGTCTCAGCTCCAACTGTCCACTTTGACATGTGGAGCTTGGATTTGAACCAGCAACCCTGTCAATCATTAGACGACACGCTCTACCAACTGAGCCACGGTTGCCCATTGCCATTATGAAATTCATTGTTTATTTTTTCAAGGCGAGGGTTTTTTTCCATGGTTTTACCTGTTCACATGTTTCAGCGGAACTTCCTCCTCCCTCCTCCCTCAGAAGTGTCGCGTCACACATGCCGTCTTGTGACATTTCTGAGGAAGGCGTAAGTTTCTCAGAAACGTGGCAGGAAGTGACCCGAGCCGCTTCCTGTTGTCGCCCCCTGCAGGCCACCTGCTGAGCACGGCCGAGGTGGAGTCGGCGCTGGTGGAGCACGAGGCGGTGGCCGAGGCGGCCGTGGTGGGCCGGCCTCACCCGGTCAAGGGGGAGAGCCTCTACTGCTTCGTCACGCTCAGCGAGGGCGTGACCTTCAGCCGCACGCTAGAGGCGGAGCTCCGGAGACAGGGTGGGTCTCCTCGGCCAATCGGCCGTCTCCCTCGCGCGCGCGCGCACACACACACACACACACACACACACACACACACACACACACACACGTGTTTGTAGTTTGGTTGTATGTCTGTGAAGGTTTCCTCAGTCATCCAGGGCAGCTGAAAGGGATTCAGTTGAGGCAACTGGACTCGTTCTTGTGTTTAGCCTCTCATACCAAAGGCTTCTTCACTTGTGAAAAAGGGGTTGGAGAGTCCCGAGTATTTCACCACCTGGAGGTGTAAGTGGGGCTAAAGGCTGACGGTGCCCTCTATTAGCAAAGGTGTCGATTTCACAATAAAAGGTGTTCTCAATGGAGCAAAACTAGCGTAATCAACACCTCATTGATAATTAGTGAGTAGTTAGTCAGTAGTTTCACTATTGTACATCAAAACAGTAGCTTCCTTAACTATATCAATATATAAAGATGGCAACATATCAATACATTCATATGTTATATATCAGACCAGATCTTTCAAAGTATATGCATCTCTTTTTAAACTTTTTAAACATGCTTTTAGTACTTTTTTTAATATAGCAGGGGCCGTTAGCATAGCCTAGCATCTGGGTGGGATCTTCGTCGAGTGGTCACATATTAAACAAACCTAAATACTGAAGTTTAAAGTGATTAGAGATGAGCTGAACGAGCACCATCAGAGTCTTAGTGAACCAGATGCTCGGCGTCAAAAAATCTTTTTACTTTCACCAGAAGCATGTCAACACAAACAGGAAGTCAGCCTTTAGCCTCACTTACACCTCTTGGTGCCTTAATCCTCGGAAATCTGCGACCCTTTTTTCAGAACTGAAGAAGCCTTTTGGATAAGAAGGCAAACGTCTCCAACATCGCAACAAGTCCACTTGGCCTAACGTAACCTTTCTACTTTGCTTTGGTGGTAGTTTGGTTCTTATGGAGCTGCTGGTGAACCTGAGCGAGATTTATTTATTTTTCTGTTCTTCCTGTGGGCAGTTCGTGAGAAGATAGGCGCCATTGCCACGCCGGACTACATCCAGAATGCCCCGGGACTCCCCAAGACTCGCTCCGGTGAGTGTGTATATGTGTATGAAAGTGTGAGAGTGATTTGATCTAAGCCCAAGGTCGTGACCCCCGTGTGTGTGTGTGTGTGTGTGTGTGTGTGTGTGTGTGTGTGTGTGTGTGTGTGTGTGTGTGTGTGTGTGTGTGTGTGTGTGTGTGTGTGTGTGTGTGTGTGTGTGTGTGTGTGTGTGTGTGTGTGTGTGTGTGTGTGCCCCCTGCAGGCAAGATCATGCGGCGCGTCCTTCGCAAGATCGCCTGCGACGAGCGCGACCTGGGCGACGTGTCCACGCTGGCCGACTCGTCGGTGGTGGACGAGCTCTTCCAGAACCGGTGCTGCACGGCGGTGTGACGGAGGGAGGGGGCGGAGCCGCCACTCTGACCCCGCCCTGCACCACCCCACCCCCGCCCGGCCCGAGGAGGGGAAAGAAACGACGGGGCACCCACTGCGTGGCGCAGCAGGGCCGAGATGAGAACGGATCCTTCGGCGTGGGACGGTGTTCCTGCGAGCCCCCCCGACCTCCTGGCGCCGCTCGCCACTTCCTGACGTCTCCTCGGCCGACTCGCTTTTAACACGTTTATAGCTGGTTGATTTTTTTTTTTTTTTTTTTTTAGAGGACAGCTGTAGATTTTGTCTCCTTGTAGGTTTTGTTAGATGTTTGCGTAACATTGCGCGGCTGCATGTTGGTCCGGATTTGGAAACAGGACGTCGGCTGACTCTGGTGGTCCAATCAGGAGACTGAAGGGGGAGGGTCTTTTTATTGGCGGGAAATTTGTGGCTTATTATTTTTGTTGTTATTTGTGTTTCCAGCAGTGATCACGTGACCTGATCTGATTCGCTCTTTGTTTTATCCCTTTTAATGAAGCCGTCGGCATCTCTGCTCTCTGATTGGCTCCCACTCTCTCTCTCTCTCTCTCCTCTGTCCTGACTTCCTGTTTGTGTTGACATGTTTCTGGTGACAGTAAAAAGATTTTCTGAACCCTAACATCTGGTTCACTGCGACTCTGATCGCTGCTCGTTCAGACCCGTTCGGCTCGTCTCGGATCACTTGGTAAACTTCAGTGTTATAGGTTTGTTTAATATGTGACCACTGGATGGAGATCCCTCCCAGATGCTAGGCTATGCTAACATCCTCTCTGCTATATTAAAAAAAAAAAAAATAAGATACTGGATGCTTTTTTTTTATTTGTCAAAAATATGTTTAAATATAAGAGATACATATACTTGAAATATATGTATATATCCTATCAGCACTGGTCTGATATATAACATATATCAACGTACTGATATGTTATTGTTATATTTGATAGATAGATGTATTGGTATATTTAAGGAAGCTACTATTTTGACGGACAATATTGAAACTCCTGATGAAAAACGTTGACATTTGTCAAAACTGCAAATACTGGAGGCCACTGGAAGGGGCGTGTCGCGTTTGTTCAGTCTGGGCTCAGTCACATGACCTGCCAGCTCACGAAACACTTATTGCGTGCACAGGGATGTGAATGAGAAAATCCAAACAGCTGAGAGGTGTATTGACACAAACACGGGGGAAAAAAATTCTGAAGACACAAGGTTCACATGATGCACTTTAAACCAGTAAAACCAGGAAGAACGTAAAAAAAGAACAGATTCTCATTTTAGACATTTCTTTCATTTGAGCCTCAATTGAAAGCCAAACCGGTGATGAATGAATAAGAATAGAAACAAAATGGAAGTAGAATCCCTTAATGTCAGTTAAAACTGTCGCTAGCTACGAAAGTAGTTCAGCAGCTGCACACGTCGGCAACAACAAACGGCGTGTCAGGTATGATAAATAATAAGAGAGGATGATGAAGTGACGTCACTCACGTTTTTAGAGGATGGCATCCTCACTATCCTGCCAGACACAATCAGCCTCACACCCATCCTAACACTGAGTGAGCAGGGCCACGAGGAGGTCAGATCAGCAGCATGTTCCATGCAAAGGTGAACTACAGCAAAGAACCGAAATAAATAGAAACGTAAACCAGCAGCACATGACCCACACGACCTTCAAATGAAGAGATTCTACTCTGTGTGTTTGTGATGCTGACCTCTGACCCCTCCCCATTCCCCCCCCCGCCCCCGAAGGGCAGAGGCTGAAACGCGGTGACAGCCCTGATCAAACATCTGCAGGAGCTGAATTATGAAGATGCTGTTTGATGTTCCGCTGCTGCAGGACGTTGCGCGTCGATCATCCAGACAATCTGTTTGCTCTTCACAAGCTGCCGAGGCTATAAGACAGCGGCGGCGGCGCCTTGGAAGAGCCTAGTTCTTCTGGACCTGGACCAGGACCTGGGCAGGACCACGGCGGGACCATAGTAAGATATGACATCATCATAAAGCACTTTAGCGTCGGCAGACTGTCAGTACTGTTGATTTAATTTTATTTTTTTTGACTATCTTTCAAAAGAGTAAAACAGACAACAGTATTGTACAAAATTACCAATTTGAAAAAGAGGAGAAAAAAACTAACAAAAACAGAAATAGAAAACTCAGGATCATTTACACACTGCCAGTGACATTTTTGATGTTTATTAGCAACTTTAGTCATGTGCCTGGACACCCAGGTGGTGTGAGACCCGACGTCTGTTCTGTTGTATCGATCCGCTTCAATCTTTGTACCCTTATGTGATTGTTGGAGACTTTTCATCTCTCCACTAGACACTTTTATTGTCTTCCGGGCCAAAAACAAAGATTTCAGAATCTGTCTGTGTTCCTCCTTGTGTTGGTTTTTGGATATATTTCCCAATTATTATTGATTAACTGTTATAATGTGACAGTTTATTTATTGATTGATTCATCGATTGGCCCTGGATCAGAGCTGGACAAGGAGTTTAATCAAATGGTACTAAAATTGAAATTAAAATTTCGGTGAAGTTGAATATCTGTGAAAGTCAGAATATTAGTCATGTGACTATGTGTGGCCACAAGCCAATCGGCAAACTAAACGAGAGTTTGAAATTCGAGGAGCTCAATGACTCCGCCTCCTGCTATCTGGCTCCGCCGCTTGTGAATTGCTCAGATGAGAAGTTTTTGTCTGCAGACTTAGAGACTAAAGATTCAGACCCTCTGTTCTGATCCTGCATTTTTGTGACAAGATCCGTAACACGAATTCCAACCCTAATTCCAACTCTGATTTTCAACCCTAATTCCAAACCTAAATCCAACCCTAACCCAATCCTAATTCCAATCCTAACTCCAACCAAATTGAAATTTATAATTAAGATTTAAGTGGAACTTGTTTGACAAAAAGTGGTACCTGAGTGGGACGCTGATGTATGTTGCAGTTCTACAGGTGTCCAGCAGGTTGTAACAAATTAGATAAAACCGGGGGACTGGAATTGCGGGACCAGAACGGTGGGTCTAGGGACCAGTCTCGGGTCTGCAGAAACACTGTTGGCTTAGATTGTGTTTTCAAACTGAATTAAGAGGAATCTGATTTGGCAGCTCTGTCTGTGCGACATGCTCCGCTCCCGACACGCCTCCTCGCTGTGTGAGTACACCTGAGCCCCTCCCCCTCCCTACTCACTCTCAAACCCATTGTGACCAACATGAGACCTAATGTTCCTTTGAAACTGTTTGACTCTGTTCGCCAGTTCTGGCAGCTGCATCGTTGCTGATTCTGGAAGCAGGCGAGTTTCACCAAAGAGCCGCCAGAATGTGATTCTTCCAGAATAATAATAATAATAATAATAATCATGATTATATTGGTGATGATCAGAGTGTAAATGGAATTTTAAATCTGATTGCAGCCACTTCACTGGGGTGTCAGGAGGTTTTCAGCTGTGATGGTACGTCTCGGCTGATGAAGATAAGGAAAATCAGAATGAAACAAAAGATTCAATTGATGAAAACATTTTAAGAAATACCCAACGTTAAAGTGATAGCAGCAACTGTGTCTGTGTCCAGGGGAACCGAGCAATCTGACCTTCAGCAACATCTCCACGTCGGCTTCGTGCTGGTGATCTATCACACACGCACACACACACACACACACACACACACACTGCAGAGTCCTCACATCTTCTCTTCCAGCCCAGATGCTGATTCCTGCTTTGGTGCCCTCAAGTACCAGAACAGCAGCAACCTGCAAGGTTTGTAGAGGACCACAGTCACAACCAACACCAGTATGAGAACCAGAACCTGAACCAGAGCCAGCTGAAGTGGCTCTGACTTGTTTGAATAACCTGATGTTGTGACAGTTTATGACTTCCGAAAAATCAACATTTATGAAATAATTTTCAAATATTGGCGCTGAACTTTAGAGTTTAAGTTGATAGAATTTCTGAACTTGCGCGTCTTGGGCAGATGGTGGTGGCACACTTCAGAACAGATTCGCAAACACGGCGGCTCAGGGAACGATGGACATCCTGAAGAGCCGGTAGGGCAGCCTCGCTGCGACCACGTTCCCAACACCAGGGCTCAGCCAATCAGAAGTGTGATCTCTCCTTTGTGTGTCTCCTCCCACCAGCCGCCTGGCCAACAGGAAGTTCCGCCTGGACTCTGATGGAGTCCACTCGGCTCTCCCCTCCGATGACGTCTTCACCGCCCGCAGGGGCCGTCCTCCAGTCGTCGGTAAGAGCGCGACAGAGTACATTGTGTCCGATGGCATAGCGCTCCCCCCACTGGCAGCCTTGGAACTGCAGGCATAACTTCCTTCCTGTGCTGTTGTTGGTCCTATGCAGTCCATGACCACGTGGCAGCCAATCTCTCTTGGGCCAACCAGACTGGTGGTGAGATCACGTGTTACTCCTCGGTTCCAGCAGTCCATGGATGTGAGGAACGGTGATGTGAGGAGGTGACACCACACCCTGGTCTCACCTGGTGTTTCTCTCCTTACAGTTGATGCTGCAGCCTGGAACATCACTGCTGTAAACCTGACGGCTGGTGAGTCTGAAGCCGCTATCAGCTCACTGTCTTTGAGGTTCCGCTGATCTTGTCTCTGACCTCGCTGATCTTGTCTCTGTGATCTTTTCACTGATCTTCTCATTGACTTGGTCTCACCTGGTGTTTCTCTCCTGACAGTTGATGCAGGAGCCTGGAACATCTCTGCTGCGAACCTGACAGCCGGTGAGTCTCTAGCCTCTCACTCCTCAGCTCACTGTCTTTGACCTTCTCACTGATCTTCACTCTGATCTGATCTTCTCTTTCACCTTCTCTCTGATCGTATATCATTGACCTTCTCACTGATCTTCTCCTGGTACCTCAGCTGGTCTGGCTGCGTGTGACATCGCCATGACCCACCTGACCCACAGCGAGAGCACCTCAGCTCATGACCTGGTCTGAGTCTGCGATTGTGAGGTGAGCAGCTGCAGAACAGTCTGAGCAGCAGAGGGTGAAGAACAGACGAGGAGGACAGTCTGAGCCGTGATAGAAAAGTGCAGAAATGTGCAGGAAAATGTATTTGGATGAGACAGTGTGGTTCAGATTCAGACTGAGAGTCAGAATACTGAGAATACAGTCAGGATCTGGTTCCAGGAGAAGTAGAATGGAGATTAATGGATGGAGAATGAAGGAAGAGGATGGATGAAAGATGAAGGTTATTTCTGAGTGGGAGAGAAAGGGAATTGAGATTAAGTTAGCTGATTGGTCATAGCCAGGACCGTGGATGGTCCATTCTTCCACACAGTGAAATGACAACCTTTAGATTTTAAGCATGACTCTGGTTTTAATTTGATGAAAGAATCAAACAATCAATCATCTCAAGATATAAAGTCTATCTCTTTTCTCACTCAGGTTCAGGAATTGCTCACGTGGCGAGAATCAACCAATAACAAGGAGCACGGGTGATGCCGAAACCTCAGAAACATTCTCAGGATCTTCCAGTTTATCATTTCTTGCTATATTTGTATTTATTATTGTTTCCTCATTATTTTATTTTGAAACTTTTTCCCTACGGGTGTTTTGTATTTTCATTCCTCTTTCTCTGTAAAGCCTCACTGGAAAACAAAAACAGACTCCACTGACGCCAACATCACCATTAAGACAAATGCCCATTAAAAAAATAATTTCGTGAAATTTTTTATTTCATTCCATTTTTATTCATCATTCTAAAAGAAAAAAATCAACATAAACACAAAATTTCGTAAACATAAAAGGAAATAATTTTAGATTATCACGTGTCCAAGAAATTATTTCGCAAAAATAAATTAAAGAAAGCTGTATTCAAAGGGCCGACGCCTTAATCTTTTCCAAGGCTGTGATGACAGACTGTTAGTAATGGCAGCCTTCATAAAAATGCGATTGTTAAACCAGTCTGCCATAGTGAAGCGGAAGCTCTCAATGTAGCAGTAAAACTACATTCCGACTCTCTATGATCACGAGCTTTGGGCCACGAAAGAATAAGGTTCTAAATACAAACAGTCGAAATGGATTTCCTTCGCAGGATTGCCGGACTCTCCCTTTGGGGTAGGGTGAGAAGTTTGGTCATCCGATAGGAGCTTTGAGTGCTCCTCTGCTTCAAGAGGAACCATCTGAGGTGGCTCAGGCATTGGTTAGGATGCATCCTGGGGATCTCCCTGTGAAGGCGCTTCAGGCATGCCCACCCAGCAGGAAGCAAACCTGGATGTACTGGAGAGACTGCAGTATGTCTGCCAGCCTAATGCCATGCAAGTCTATGGGGTCAAAAGTCAGCTTTGTCCTAGAGACATGGGGCCACTTGCAGGTTCATCGGGATCCCCCAAGACACAGCCACATCAAATTTGGGGCTTCTAGCCCATGAGGAACCCTGAAACCGCAACCCTAATTCCAGCAGTAACCCTAACCCTAACCCTAATTCCAGCCTTATAGCTAACCCTAATGCCATGCAAGTCTATGGGGTCAAAAGTCAACTTTGTCCTAGAGACATGGGACCACTTGCAGGTTCATCGGGATCCCTCAAGACACAGCCACATCAAATTTGGGGCTTCTAGCCTGGGGGCGCATGAAAAATTTTCTTCCTCCAAGGTGGGGCGTGACAGAGAATGTTTGAGAACCACTGCAGTAATGTCTCCGACTGGCCTTGGAATACCCCCGCTTCCACCAGCCCAGGAAGAGCTGGTTGAGGTGGCAGGGAGAGGGTGGTCTGGTATGTTGCCGCGACTGGGCTTTAAATTTCCTTTTAAATTTTGTCAAGATGTGGGTTCTTTGATGAATAAATACTTTACTGCTGCAGTAATATGATGATAAAGAACTCTTCAGTGCCACAAAGCCCCACCCCAAAAACTCCAGGTCCACGTGAAAACAGTCAAAATGGTCATGCAAAACAATCCAGAAGGTAACTGGTTCTGCAGGTTGCCGTTTACCTAAAACAGACAATGAAATTTTTGTTGATGCTTCCTTGAAGATCCAGGAAACTGGTATGGGGCGACATTTGTAAAGTTTCTCACGCTTAAAATAACAGCAACATTTTGTCACATTCAGCTTCAAATCGTGTTTTTAAAAAGTTGTGTGTATGGCATGGCGCAGAGCACCCAGGCGGGCTTCGAACCCCAGACTCGCGGGTAATCACCATGCGCGCTTAACCATTTGGCCAAAGGGACAGCCAGTGTCACATCTCTCCCACTGTCACGTGCATTTTTGAAAGTCACTTTTTAGCACATTTAACACTTTAAATCTAAATCTAAATGTTAAATCTAAATCTAAATGCTAAATCTAAATCTAAATGTTAAATCTAAATGTTATACCTAAATGTTTCGGTGAAACTAAACATTTAGCTAGTATGCAAATTCAAGCTGCCGGAAACCGGAAGTACCACAATAAAAGCTTGACGATGTTGAACTCTGTTTTTAGTGTCAAATAACGAATAAACAACTATCTTTTCTGGAGAAACGTCCTCTTGGACATAGATTGGTGATTGTAAGTACCCAAAAATAACAAACACGTTTGGAGATACTATATTTTACGAGTACCTTGAATGTTTAGTGTCACTTAGTTTTGTGCGGGACTTGCGAAGCAGAGCTTGCTGTCTCTCGATTTACGACCTGTAGCCCCTACAACCACCCACAAGGGTGTGGCTCATGAACCTGCGTCTGCCTCCATGATACGGGGTGCCGTTTGTAAAGTTTTTCATGCTTAAAATAACAGCAACATTTGTTTTGTATAGCCGCCAAAACGGCTCTGCCGGACAAGTTAGCAGTGTATGCATGACCGCGGCTGTGGAGGCAGGCGCAGGTTCATGAGCCACACCCTTGTGGCTGGTTGTAGGGGCTACAGGTCTTAAGTACCGCACAAAACTAAGTGACACTAAACACTCAAGGTACTCGTAAAATATAGTATCTCCAAACGGTTTTGTCATTTCGGGTACTTATAATGACCGTAATCTATGTCCAAGAGGACGTTAGAAAAAATAGTTGTTTATTCGTTATTTCACACTAAAAACAGAGGTCAACATCGTTGAGCTTTTATTGTGGTACTTCCGGTTGCCGGTAGCTTGAATTTGCATATTAGCTAAATGTTTGCTTTCACCCGAAACATTTAGGTGTAACATTTAGATTTAACGTTTCGATTTAGGTTTAACATTTAACATTTAGATTTAGCATTTAGATTTAGATTTAGCATTTAGATTTATATTTAGCATTTATATTTATATTTATATTTAGCATTTATATTTATATTTATATTTAGCATTTATATTTAGGATTTAGATTTAAATTTAACATTTATATTTAGCATTTATATTTAGCATTTATATTTAACATTTAGATTTAAAGTGCTAAATGTGCTAAAAAGTGACTTTCAAAAATACACCCAATTTTTTAAAAACACGATTTGAAGCTAAATGTGACAAATTTTTTTGTTTTAAATATGAGAAACTTTACAAACGGCGCCCCATATCAAGCAGCTCACCCTGCAGGATCTTCTGCAGACCCTCAGTCACTGACTTCCTAACAGCTCTGGAGAAGCTCTGCGGCTGGAGATGCAACTGGCAGTAGCTCACATCCAATTCTGACATTCAAAAAATTCCCAGACTTCTTGCTGTTACCAAAGACATTTACTGGCAGCGGAAAGTTTGTCTGGCACCTTCTAATCAAACCACACCTACATTCTATTCAGGTCACATAATCAGGTCCAGGCATCAGAGTGTTTTAAATGCAGCCTCCTATCTCCGGTGCATCTCTACTTGCTTTGCTGTAACCTCCAGGATCACTGGTCCACTTGTGAGTTGATCCCATTTAGATTAATGGGGGTGTTTTGAGAAGTGATATATGGTCTCGCTCCATCACTCACATTGTCTTTGTGTGTTGACATCTTGCAGGTGGTCTTGACCTTCACTCTTCCTGGCAACATGTTCTGCCCACTGCTGAGTGAGTGCACCTGAGGAGGAACATCAGGGACCGGTGCAGGTTTTAAAACTGAAAAAAGTGGATTTGAATTTGACTGATTTTTATGTGTTTGTGTGTTTGTGACAGTCGTGCTGGCAGCATGTTCGCTCTTCAGTGCAGGTAGGAGCTCCTTCAGCTGGAGGATGGAGATTTTTTTCTGAACTCTAAAGGGTCTTGATGTTTGGGTTAACACACCGCCTGCTTCTAACTAAATTACTCCTCTCAGTCTGATTGTTTGGTGTTTTATGGAGCTTTTTATTTTTGGTTGCAAGATTTGTTTAGTGCCACACGGTCGTGCAGTGGTCAGTACTGTTGCCTCACAGCCAGAATTGGGCCAAAGCTGGAGCTCTTTTTTTTTTTTTGGTTCAAGATCTTTTTATTGAACATTTTTCGATATAACAAATATACATTGTTGTTCAATATTGCAGAAGCATAGAATGGATATTGGTATTAGTCGTGGTATGTGCAAATGTACAAATCACATGTAAAAGAACACAGACAAAGGAACAAACAAAACAAGTAAACAAAGAAAAAAAATGTACAAAATAATCCCTCCCATGTTACTGCTGAATTACTAGTTTTAGAAAAGATAAAATCACTGTTGAAACAAAGATTACAGATAAAAAGACATGCAGCATAGCTGAGGTGTACAAAGCTGGAACTCTGAAGTGGCCGGAGGAATGACTGTGAGTCTGACTGGTTGTTTGTCTCTATTTGGCCCTGTGTTAAAAATCCTGACGTGTCTAGGGTGGAGCCTAACTTCCACGGCCCTGAGAGCAAACGGACAGTTGGATGTGTGCAATGCTGTCTGCGACAATCGTCTCTCATATTGTGGTAGGAAGAGCTGTCATGTCTGACGTGGTCACATATCTTAACTCACTAAACTCTTCAGACTCTTAACAACCAAGTGTATTCAAGCAGAAGAAGACCACACGCTAATTGAGTGCTTTTGGAGATTATTAGTTATTAGCTAAACATTCAAGCAGGAGGCTGATTTTTGTTTGTCCCACAGGTCAGACTGTGACGTGTGAGGGCCAGAAGAACTTCCTCTTCTGTGGTATGACTCTAGTTCTTCTCAGTGTGTCAACGTCCTTCTGTCTCCTTCTCCAACAGTCTTCCTCTCCTCAGGTACTGGGCAGGCTTTAGTCATCCGTAGCGCCATCTACGGCCGCCACAACACAAGGACATGTTCCCGGGACAGAGCCGCGTCTGAGATCAGTAACACCAGCTGTGGAATACATAGCCGTAAAGTGGCTGAAATGTAAAGTCACATACATTCATTGACAAGTCAGTGGTTATTAGTATCTTACTAGTTATATTAATATTCCAGTCTGACTGTGTCGCTCTGCCTCCACAGCTGCAACGGCAAAAGAACTTGTTCCATCCGAGCAGACAACAACATGTTCGGGGACCCCTGTGTGGGCACCTACAAATACCTGACGGTGACTTACAGCTGTCAGCGTGAGTGTCTGCTGATGTGGGCCTGGAGAACCAGAAGCAGCTGTTGAACTGGGACGAGTGTAGAACCTCCACCTCTAACCAAGTCTTTGTCCCACAGGTCAGAGTGTGACGTGTGAGAGACACACAGCCAGTCTGTCCTGCGGTACGACTCTCATCCTCCAGAATACTCCTCCTCAGCGGGTCTCAGTTGGAGATCATATTTCCTGTCAAAAATGAACACGTTTTGCTCACATGCAAATACAACATGTAAAAAATCAACAAAGTACATTCAGATACCTCAGCTTCATCTTCAAAATCAAAAAACAACCATCAAGTACGAAAACATGAAAACCTTCAACTACAAAAACACAGTTTCCATTTATATGAAATACTGTTGCATGGCTTTTGGCATAAATTTTCTACTTTAAAATTTTCAAGCATGTGTCCTGTAATTGACCCTTCAAAGCAGAAGGTGGTGCTGTCAAGTCTGTTTAAGTTATGTGAATGAATCGTGACTCAGAAACCTGTTGTGTTTGTTTATGAGGTTTTTGGCGGGAAATCCTCTCCATGGTGTCATTGTCTCTTTGTTTCCTCCTCCAACGGTCTTCCTCTTCTCAGGGTTTGGGCACGTCTTAGTCATCCAGAGCGCCATCTATGGGCGCCGCGACACCATTACATGTAGATCGAACCTAGCATTGAGATATGTCCGGCACACCGGCTGTGGAATACAAAGCAATAAAGTGGCAGAAATGTTAAGTGACATACATTCCATGTTAAGTCCACAGATTTTATTCTTACTAGTTTCATTAATATTTAAGTCTGACTGTGTCGCTCTGCCTCCACAGCTGCAACGGCCAAAGAAATTGTTCCATCCGAGCAGACAACAACATGTTCGGGGACCCCTGTGTGGGCACCTACAAGTACCTGACGGTGACCTACAGCTGTCAGCGTGAGTGTCTGCTGATGTGGGCCTGGAGAGCCTGAAGCAGCTGTTGAACTGAGACAAGTTCAGAACCTTCAACCCTAACCAAGTCTTTGTCCCACAGGTCAGAGTGTGACGTGTGAGGGACACACAGCCAGACTGACCTGCGGTACGACTCTCATCCTGCAAAATGTCCGACTTCTCCTCAGCGGGTCTCAGCTTCCTTCTGACGCTCTCTGTCTCCTCAGATTTGGGGAAAGTTTTAACCATCGTCAGCGCTGTCTACGGGCGCCAAGACACCAAGACATGTACCAGGGGCCGACGCTTGTCCCAGACCAGAAACACCGCTTGCGCAAATTGCACCACCAGTACAGTGGCTGAAATGTAAAGTGAAAGTCACCAGTTCTTAACGAGTTTTATTATAATTTCAGTCCAATTATTTTGAGAGTTTCATTATTACTTCAGTCTGACTGTATTGCTCTGTCTTCACAGCTGTGGTGGCAAAAGAACTTGTTCCTTCCTAACAAGCAACTCCTTGTTTGGGGACCCCTGTGTTGGTACCTTCAAGTACCTGACGGTGTCTTACAGCTGTGACTGAGGTCAGTTACGGCTCTTTTTTCATCACACTTTCAGATCGACTCTACTTGACTGGACTCGACTTTGTTTCTTTTTCATTACAATTGAATACCACCTCAATGTGGGCAGACTTGTCAGCACAAGACAGCACAATATTTATTGTAGAACTGCTTATCTGGGGTGCGAGTCATGGTGCGGCAGTGCCCTTAGCAGGGAAGCCCTGCTTTGCAGATGAATAAGACCCCAAGATACTTACACTCCTCCACTTGAGGTATGACTTTCCACCCAAACCACCATGAGCAATCTCCCCTTTCCGGCGGAGAGTGTCCAGCAAATACAGCCGAATGTCTGGTGAAACAATCACAAAAATTCAATCATCAACCTCAAGTGCAGTGGTGGATGACCTCGTGCTGCAACACCTGCACAGAAGGCCAATAACTGCACGCAGCTCTGGTTCAGATTGGGCAGGCTGTTCCTCCTTGTTACGGCCTTTCAGGCCACACTCTTGTTCCCCCCCGGTGTTTTTCTGAGTTTTTCTGTTATTTCCGTCACATAGTAACTTTGACTTTCTGCCTTTTTAGGTCTGTGAAACTTCCTGTCACTGGACTACGGTGCAGCAGGAGGTAAAATAAAGGTCATCCTCTAACACCTCCCTTTCCTTTCGTACTGAAACCTTCTGTGGGATTTGCTCTGTTTCTCTTACGTTTTTTTTTTGATTATCTGAAAAACGGTTGACTTCAGTGTCAGTACTATAGTATATATCATCATATTCACATAAGAAAATAAGTTTTGTCCTTATTAATGAACATTTATGAGGATCAAGTTTAATTTCTAAGGGTGTGTTGAATTGGAGCTTCACACCTGGTGCAAGTCTTTTAAAAACATGCGGGAAAATCTGAGAAGTATTTTTTATGTTAAGTGAGTACGTTATGTTTTTACTGCAAATATCATATAATCCATTGAATCGTGTTGAATCAATGTTGTTCATGTAATTGTGTTCAAAAATTTGGATATATTTACACTTTTATTTACATGACGTTATGTTAATCATTCATTTATTATTATTAGTATTAGTATTATAAATAATCATAAATTATTATGATTATTTATGTATTAGTCCGATAATATAAATTCAGCTACACCCACCTTTGAGTGAGATATTGAGTTAACTAATCTGAGGCAGGATTTGATGCAGCACCAATGGCGACTTCCTGTCAGGGACAACCCCACGGCGCCACCCAGGCTTCACACCGGAACATTTTTTCCTGGAACCTTTATCTTGTTATTGCAGCTGCTGGACTTTAAAACACATTTTCTGTCATAAGAATAAGAGTCGAACCATCAACCTACCGACAGACAGATTGTAGGGTGGAGGTGCTTGGAAGTCATTCTGCAACCAGCCACTAGGCAGCAGATAGGGTGCTTTGGTCATAAATAAACTTTTTCTTTCAAACTAAAAGAGGAGGACATTTTTTTTTTCTCACAGATGTTTTATTGGGCAGCATCACAACACAACAACAAGCTCACATTGAGTCACTACAAAGCAGGAAATCACAAATGAATCAACAAAGATAAGAAACAGTGCAAAAATCAGCCTGACAAACAAACAAAGAATCAAATTTTGTTTCCCTTTGATGTATATTTGACTTCACATTAAGACCTTCATGTAAACATTAACTATTGCCAGTCATCCACACAGAAAATATGATACGACAACACATCACTGAAAAGTCACACAACTTACATGTCAGTAAGTTCTCACAATAAATATCTTAATATTATTTGTTCTGTCTTTATATGTACATGTTCATCCCTTCACAGGTGGACCACAAGTCTGGGTCTGTTAGCGTGACACCACAACAACACAATCCACCCTAAACATACACGTCGCTACTGACCACCGGGGGCTCAGCAGGGAGTTGTAACAGAACTCACAATAGCACAGAAAACCTGTCTGATATTGCTTCAAGTAGTCGGGAACGTCTTCATTTTCTTAACTCCGAATGTCTTCCTCACAGAAGTACCAGAACCACAAAAACACACTGATCTCACAGTAGCAGAAAAAAATCTTTTCTAATTTAGGAATTGTGGAATTTTAATTTTGGAAACCGGCATCAGACCTGCAGGAGTTTATGTCTGCGGGAGGGAAATGCTGTGAGAAAACCATTACAAGGTTAAAAAGCAAATGTTTAAAGCAGCTCTGCTCTCTGGGTTTCACGTCGTCCTCCTTCACTTTCATCGCAGGAACTTGGCCAATGTTGTGATGCTAACTCACCGACAGACTCGTTCCCAGGATACCAGACTCGGCGGGAGAGGGCGGGTTGCAATGTAAGGGGTGGTGCGGATGGAGTCGGGGGTGGTTGCAGGAATAAGTTGGGGTGGAGGTGGGGGTCGGTCACTCGGTCTGGGGGACGGAGATGGCGGGGCCCTTGGGGTCGTCGAAGCGGTCCATGGTGTGCAGCTGCAGGATCATGTGGAGGCCGTAGGTGAGCAGCAGCAACATGAGCAGGCTGGTCATCAGGCCCATCCAGATCCCAGGGGAGAAGAAGCCGGCGCAGTCGCTGGCGTACGAGAACTCGCCGTCGCTCACGTTGAAGCCCTGGATCTGTAGGGGGCGGAGCCACAGGCAGGAAACAACATGAGTGTGAAACGGTGACGACTCTACGATACACACCCTAACCCTGGCGCCACCCGAAGGAGGGTTGGAGTCAAACGTATGAAGGGTTAGAGCCACCATAAGCCTAAGCCTAAGCCCAACCTGAAACCTAACTAAAAGCCCAAGTCAAACCCTGACCCCAATTCCAACCCTAACCCTGACTACAAACCTAACCTTAACCTAACTCCACCCTAACCATGACTCCAACCCAAACTTCAACATAATGTCAGCCTCACCCTAACTCCACCCTAACTCCAACCCTAACTCCTCTCCAACTTCAAACCAACCCCAACCCCAACCCTAACCCTAACTCAAACCCAACCCTAACCCTAAAAAGCTTAGCACTGCTCTTGACTCGACACACTTAGTTTTGATCCGACCAACTCTGGACCTCATGTGTCCGTCTCACCTGGAAGTCGTCAAAGGAGACTCTCCACTGATTGGCCGGGTCCTTAGTGGTGCGCGGCACCAGCAGCGGCCAGCGGGCGGAGCTGACGGTCTGGCAGCGGTACGAGTATTCAGCCGGGGCGTAGACGTGCCTGCTGCCGTTGAAGGAGGCCTTGGTGCCGTCGTAGTCCAGCTCCACCGAGTCCAGGGTGAACCAGCGGCGAGCCGACACCTTGTAGTGACGCTGGCTCATCGCCAAGCTACACACACATACACACACACAGACAGCAAGAGGATGCAACTTTCTGCAAGGGTGGAGGCATGCATGTATGTGAGTATGTGCGTGTGTGGCTGCAGACTCACGTCAGCTTGAAGACGTTGTGTCCGAGGACGTTGTTGTAGTTGAGAACCAGCCTGATGAACAGAGAGGGGAGGGGCAGGAAGAAGAGAAGGTGGGTGAGTCTGGAGCAGCAGCAGCAGCAGCAGCAGCAGCAGCAGCAGCAGAATGTGAAGCAGGTACCTGGACTTAGTCCTGTCGCAGGTGGAGCCGTGCAGCTTGGGCCTCACGTCCTTGCCGAAGGTGTCGGGGGTCAAGTCATGGTCCTCCCAGCGGCCGCGGCGGAAGATACTGACTGACAGGCTCTTGGCCCACAGCAGAATGCAGGTCTCACCCTCGCCCTCCTGCATAAACACACACACACATGCGCGCGTACACGCACACAAACACGTGAGCCCTCACGTGCGCGTCCCCAAGTGAGCGCACACAGCTTTAAAGGAACATTTAGCTTTTTTTTTTTTTTTTTAGACAAACTGTCCCTTTTAGACCAACTCGGAGTGCATCTGGCCACCTTGAACTCGACGGGCGGATAAACTTCGGCCTTCTGCTTCATCCGCCGCTGCTGCTTCTCCCTCTGCCGCTCCCTCTCCTTGTACCCGCCTCGGTACTGCAGGAGGGAGCGTCCTCCGCCGAGCCCCGCCTCCACTGACAGCGCCGCCGACTCCTGAGCACACAGGAGAGAAGTGAGACGTCAGCGATCAACAACACCAGCAACAGGAAAGAGTTGAGTTTTATTCAGTCGTACAAACAGTAAATACAACGTTCACATCCAAAAAAAAACAAGGCATGACTGAAAAGGCACAGGCAGAGGCGTGAGCTTATTTTAAAGCCTGTCCTATGACCGACCATGCTACCCTTCGGCAACAAAGATGACATCAGATATAATAACTGTTTCAGATCAAGGAAGAAATGCAAAGAAAAAAAAAAATCTAATTTTGAACAAATCATTAACAGTTGTAACAGTTTCAACCCAGTGTGCAATATAAGGAAGTACGAGTGAGGAGCAAATATTCCAACAATCTTAGAATAATCTTTACTTGATGTAATAGACATGTGGTTTCTATGTTCATTCATGGTCAATAACCACCTCTAAGAATTTCATTTCAGTCACTCTTTCAATTTATTTGTCTCATCTTCTCAATTTAATTTTGCCATTAACTTCTTTTGTATTTCCAAAAAACCACGACGAGGGCGAGCGACGAGCCAAAACGACGACTCACCCTGGAGGGTCGCAGGCCGGTGTAGAGCGCCGTGTAGGGGACAGACTGAGCCGTCATGGTGGCCAGCACCTGACCAATCACCTCGTCTGAAACACAGCCAGCTGGTCAGTCAGCAGTCACACAGAGCAACGACGACGACAACAACGACGACGACGATGACAACAACAACTCACCGTTTCCACTCAGGATCTCCTTTGCAGACATCAGATCAGCCCTGAAGAGGAAGACAGGAAGTAGGAGGAGTCAAGTGTCAGCTGCGCTCCTATTTGTTTGACGTCGGATGGGATTTGATTTTTAATTGGAAATCTTCATTTCAAACATATAAACAGTGAAATCAAAACGAAACCAACCAAACAAAACATCGCTGACAATGAATAAAAGGTTGATGAGTAAACAAAAGAAAAAAAATGAAATTTAAACAATAAAAAATGTAAGCAATACACATGCTTGAAAAGGAGTCGGAAGAAGTAAAAACTTATATACTCCCACCCCCCCAATTACCCGAGGCCGTACGGCAGCCTGAAGACCAGCAGGGCCGGAGACGAGGCGTTGAGCCTCAGCTGACTCAGCGTCTCGGGGTCCAGGTACAGGGGGGACGTCTCCAGCCGGTCCTGCAGCTGGCCAATCACCGCGTTGGAGGCGGGCCAGGAGACGGCGGGCAGCACCAGCGGCGAGGACCTGAGCGCCGCCTGGTCGGTGGTGGGGGGCGGGGGAAGGGCGGAGGGGAGAAGGGAGAGTGAGCCGTGTTTACTGTTGGCTCTGACTGTTGGGGGGGAGGAGGCGGGGTGGTGGCCTCACCTCCAGGTTGGGGAAGACGCTGTCCTGCTTGTTCCCAAACGCTCCTCCGTACACGGTGAAGTCCTCCAGGCTCATCTGCAGTGAGGCCACACACACACACACACACACACACACACACACACACACACACACACACACACACACACACACACACACACACACGGTGAGCCAACAACAGCGACGCACAAACACCCGGCAGAGCCTGACCTGTGACCCCTCTGTGACCTTGTCCTGCAGGAACAGCACCACGTTCCTGGGCCCGGCGCTCACAGCCGCGTCCAGGTAGGAGGCCAGCTGCTGCTGCTCCACAATGTGACCCGCCGCCGGAGGAACCAGAGCTGGGACGGACGCCCTGGTGGTGGTGGACAGACACACACACACACACACACACACACACACACACACACACACACACACACACACACACTGCTGGTTGTATGGACTTCACTGAGGTCAGAGGTCAGAGCCAGCATCTTCAACTAAAGCAGCTATCTTGAATTGTGGTGCCTGAAACCCTCCGGCGAACCCGTTTCAAATAAACACCCCAGTAATCATCTCAATTTAAATCACAACTACACAAACGTCCTGAAATACACACATGCACATAGACGTGACAGAAAATGCGACAAATTTAAAGAAATTTTATCCCGATTACCTTTGAGGACTGAATTCAGTTCAACATTTGATGTCATAATTTAAAGAAAAACAGAATACACAACCGGTATTCAATTAGATTTAACTAAATAACGGGGGGTTGGGGGGGGGGGGGGGTGTCGTTGATCCTCCGTCACGCCTTCGTTCACGGAGCAGGTGCGTTACTATGGAGGACAAGCAGCCAATAGTATCGCTTCGCCCTGACAGATCGGTCATATGACACCTGAGCTCGGTGACGCAAAGCTCACCTCCGCAATGACCCAACACTACGAAACAAACCAACTGGACGGACCCTCAGCCCGGGACATGAGGCGATAATCCGCTCGATGTGTCACCGCAAGCTAACATCTATTGCTAACGCCTCCTCCTCCTGGCTCCTCCTGCTCCTGCTCCTGCTCCTCTCGGAGGTCCGGATGCTCTAAACAGCGCGACGTGTCTCACCCCTCACTCGTCCACAGGATCAGCGGCACCTGGTCTTCACATGCCGCCGGGTGCAGGACGCTCAGCAAGCCCAGAAACACGGCTCGCAGCGCGGAGATGCGGCGGAGATGCTGCGTCCCGACGGTCGCCATCTTTCACTCAGCGTCGTCGCCGAGCTCCAGTCGGTGACGTCAGCCCCGGTGGTCACGTGACAGGGTCGCGCTGCCGTTTCATCTCCATCAGCAGTAGAGCGAGGAAAAGAATTAGCTTCAGCTTTTTCAGATTTGGAAGAAAGGCAGAATAAGAAAAATATGAGCAGTCATTTTTGTCCTGTTGTATAGAATTCCATACTTTTTAAAGAAAAATGTTGGTGTGTATATTGTTGGAACTTTGCTTTGGTTCATTTTCAATTGACATCAAAGCCACAAGATGTTTTCTACATATCCCTCATACTTAATTACAGGCCCCTCGGTCGAATTTGCCCACCCCTGACCTATAGTACAACCCCGTATCATAACCCTCGCCCTAAAAGTATCATCTTAGACCTATACCACAACTATAATAACCCTGCTCACATAATCCCCCTCCACACAACAGAACAGTGCTTTCGTGATTGCTGTACAGCAGCAAAACACTGACCTCGATGAGTGGCGCTCAAACGTAAGGGGCAAATATACAGGTACTACCCAGAAAATTAGAATATCCTGAAAAGGTTGGAGTATTTCTGCAATTCAACTTAAAAGGTGAATTTGACATATTATATAAACAAATAATATGCAAATCAATATATGTCAAGTTTTTATTTCTTTGGATTTTGCTGATCAGGTCTTGCAGCTACAAAAAAAAAACCCCTCAAATTTTATAATAATTTTCTGAGTTTGTGGGTTTGCGGTTTTAATAAGCTGAAAATCTTAATCAGCAAAGTTACAACAAGGAACTGCTTGAGAGATGTCAGTTTGCGCGTAATGGCTCAATAAAATTTGTTGGTTTCATCTTTTTTGTTAAATTGCCAAAATAAAACAACTTTTATTTGATTTTCTAATTTTTCAGGTAGTACCTGTATATAACTAACTGTGGGTGGCTACACTGACTTACTACACAATTGATACATGACCATGTAGGAAAAACCGTAACTGAGCTTTATTGGGTTTGCCAACATGCTGTACAATGGGAGTGAAAATAAGGCCACACGTATAAAATCAGCACAGATTATCATTTATGTGACATTTACTGATAAATACAAAAGCTGTTGGCTTGTGTGATGAAATGATCTCCTGTTCAAGTGTAGGTGATTGGCTGAAACAGTTTAAACACTTTCATCATTTCAAACAGAAACAGAAGCAGAGCGCAGATCATCATTTGATTACAACACCAGAGAGTGGAGCGTGTGAGATGGCTTCACGCAGCAGTCAGGTTTAAACCAACGACCGCTCCCAGTCGAGGGAGCAGGCAGCACCACCAGTTTGTGGCAGGAAGTGACAGGATCACTTTGAATACTTGGCTCTAATCCTGAAAACCCACTTCCTGTGCAGGGGAGACAGTCTGTTGGTGCGTCCCACTGCTGTTAGCTCTGTGGCGAGAGCCAGAGTTCGACATTGCCCGTTCAATCCCCCTTCGTCGCACCTGTTTGTGCACTTTAATAGAGGAAGTGAGAGACTGCCGGTTTCCAGGGGCAGCAGCAGGGAGGCCTGAGGCTTCTAGTGGTGAGAAAGAAAAGAATACCATCCATCCACTTGCAGGCCCAGTGTCTATCTGGTTTTGTTCCTTCTGGGCTATAGTAAAAAAAAAAAAAAAAATGCAGCGAGTAGGCAGCGCACTCTGGAGGAACAAGGGGCTCATTTTAAGGTAACAAAAGCAAAACGAGACGAGTTTAACGCATGGAAAACATGATTCTGAGTTATTGTCCACTTGTCCAATCAGCAGGAGGAAAAGGAGTCTATGTTGCCTCATAACGCTGCAGCTCCACTGAGGACGGGAGGTCGTCTGGGTGCTGAGCTTGGGTTTATCCTGGACAGGAGGACTTCCTGTGGAGAGCTTTGGGTTCTGGTGCTCAGCCGGTCTGTGCTGTGGCAGGTGCCGCCCTCCTGGCGGCGACAGCGGTGGCGGGACTCAGGACGTGGTCTGGACCTGCCTGTGGAGGACCTCCGCCTGAGCCTTCAGGCTCCGGAACTCCTCTTGGATGAAGTCGGTCAGCGTCTTCCTCATCTCCAGCTGGGGTGACCAGAGTCAGAACAAGGAGAACATGTGTGTCACATGGTTTATACAACTTCCTGATTTCTAAATCAGAAAAAACACTCTTGACTTTGTAGGTCTGGGCCGTCAGATGCAAAATTTTACACTCTGGACCTTTAAAGACTTCATGAAGAATATAAGAGCATCAACGCTCGCTGAATTTCTTCTTCTGCGGTGGCTGCGCTGACCCCTGTCTGTGAGCACAGCGCCCCCTGTCCTCACCTGGCTCTTGTTCTCAGCTCGCAGTGCCTCCACCAGCTCCTTCAGGCTGAACGGCTTCCCCACCAGCACGGTGATCCTCTGTGGACACACACAGAGCACTGAGGCTGACACGAGGTCATGTGACCCACAGGAAGTGAGCAGAAACACACCCTCCTCCTCCTCCTACCTTGCCGATTCGAGGGATGTAGGGCTTCATGTTTGGCAGAACGTCGGTCAGACCTGAGGAGTCGCAGGACAGTCGTTTAGGCTCTCTCCCCTCCTTGGACACCTACCTGTCCGGGGAATCATGTGACCTAATGACTCACCTACGTGCCAGAGCGGCAGGATGACGGGTTGGAGGGAGCACTCGGATATGAGTCGACCCACACCTGGAACACAGAGCAGAGACGTCTCTCAAACAGGAAGCACCTGGCGACACCTGGCTGGCCGACCGTCACTCACCCCACTTCAGACGGATGAACTCCTCATTCATGTTGACTCGACCTGTGGCACAGGGGAACGTTCTTGATTTCAGCGGCAGGGTCGAGGAGACAAACGTGTGAACAGAGCGCAACCTCACCGACCTTCTGGGAAAATGTGCACCCACTCCCCTCGGTTCAGCTTCTCCAGGATGAAGTCCATCCCCTTCTGGTAAACACCATCACCTGCAGAGGAGGTGGAGGAGGAACCGTGAGCAGGCTGCAAGGCATGATGGGAGCAGAACTCCACAGCAGAAAGCACACACGCGTACACATACACGCATACTTCAGGGTGAACCATCCCTTTAACGACTCACCTCTGCAGACAGGAACACACTTCCCTCGGCTGAAGAACCGTGAGTGGAGCTCTTTTGTGAAGCAGATGTCAGATGCTGCTGGAGTCCTGGGGAACAAAAAAAAAAAAACATCAAACAATAGCAGAGTTTTGAACTTGAAATTGTGACGTTTAAACGTTTAAAACCCACAAAACCTCACCAGCGCATCCGGTTGAAGGTCCACACATGTCGGAGCTTCAGGACACCTGTTGGAACAAAGAGGTCACACCACCGCTGGCTGGTACTGTCCTATTCAGGCCAGACCTGAGATTAGTTCCTACCCCAGATATGTGGGTCGTCCATACAAGACTCGTGGTTGCACAGGGTGATGAGGGGAGTGTTCGGAGGCCGCCGGTCGATCAGGTCAAGCAGAACCTCCTGGTTGTGGACAGTCAGGTGGTTCATGTACTCTGGGGAGGAGGAGGAGAAGGAGGAGGAGGAGGAGGAAGAGAAGGTAGGAAGAACAGCAGTCAGACACCATAGTCCCACTGGTCTGGACTGGAGCTGTGCTGTGGGTCTACAACTTACTGGTCCAGAAGTAGGAGTAGGAGCCCACCATGCCCATGATCAGTGAGCTGGATATCCTCCAGGCCAGAGGGGGGCACTGTGGAAATGGCCATCTGACCTCCAGCGGCATCGCAGCATCAGAGGCACAACATCCAATCAGACCTGAGGGCAGAGGTACACACTTCACAAATGACATTTCAGTTGAAATGTTTTCTCTCCTGTTGACCGTTCATGACTTCTCAAGGGGGAGAATGGCAATCCTGTTACTCCGCCAGAAGGGGGTGCTGTGTCAATGACACGCTACCCCACAACAAGCCAAACAACTGTCATCACTTCAAAGGTAGCGTTTGCTCTTCCCGTTTTTGTATTTTTTGTGGAGATTTTATATTGACAATTCATGAATACCCCACACGGTGGCGTCTGTGATCATTTCACTCACTCTGCAATCTGCTCTTTCGTGACGACATGATTATCTTGACGTTTCTACACACCAGCGGCTTCATCCATGCTTCCGTCCGACAGTTAGCTCATGCTAGCCAGCTAGCCTCCTGCTAGCTGAGTTAGCTCTGCTCTGGAAGAGTCGAAGCCAACGAACTAAGCTAAACTAAGCTAAGCTAATGGCAGCGAACCAAAACAACCATTCAACAGCTTCCCATGTCCCTCTGACCAACCGCTGTGATCGAATCTAACAGAAACAACAGTCGTTGCCCCTCTAAAATACAAATCTGTCGCATCATGTAGCGTCACGGCTCTAAATTCGGCATTTAAAAACATTTTAGTAACTTTGAGAGAGTAAAAACAGCAAACAAACATTAGCCTCACCTTTCTTCCTGCTGTCAGGTTGCGGGATGCGGGTGGTCACCGAACCCGGAAATGAGCCTCTCTCGATGAATTGTGGGTATTGAAGTATTCTCAGTTTGACTGAAAGAAAATAAAAATTGAAGCCACTGTTGGAATTTTGGAATGTGTTTATCATAAGAGTGTTTTCGCTTTTTGTTGCAAATATCATACATTTGCGCTTAAGGTGCAGCACACCAAGCCGAGTCCAGGTTGTGAAACCCGCGGGATTATGGGTAATGATGGCTTTGAAGTCAAAAGTCACCCTCCGACCCTGCAGGTTGTTTTTTTTTTTTTTTTTTTTTTTTTTTTAAATTTTTTTTATTTTAAGAATTATATACAAACAAACAAGGCACAACGGTATCGAATAAGACAATCGACTACATTTCTTAGATCAAGCATAAGTATTGTAACAGAGTAAACCAAGATTCAAGGTGAAAAGAAAAAAGAAAAAAATAATAATAGTAATAATAATAATAATAATAATAATAATAATAATAATAATAATAATAATAATAATAAAATAAATTATAGTTGTGAGGGGACTTTCTATATCAAGTGAAATAATTCTAATAAAGTAAATAAACGAAGGGCTTTTCTATCCTTAACTAATTTTAAAGATTTGCAAAAGAGTAAGAAGTCATTCTTCCAGTGGGTAAGAACAGGTCTTGTTTTAAAGTATCTACACTTGTGAATAAAAAATTTCCCCAACAACAATAAAGCATTGATAACAAATTCTGAATCCTTATTTTCCAAAAATACACCAAATTAAATAGTCTCCTCTGTCAGGGGGAAATCAATGTTTTTTGATTGTAACCAGCTCTTAAAATTACTCCAGAATGAATGTACGGCATTACAGTGAAAAAAAATATGGTTCAGGTTTTCAACATCCACGTCACAGAACACACAGTTGTTAACATTTAAAAATTAAATCTCAATCTTAAAAACTCATTTGACGGGTAGATTTCGTTCAAAATTTTGAATTGAACCTCTTTTGCCTTGGGAGGCACCGGAAATGAAATATAATCCTTTCTTATGTGTTTAATCTTATCCACATCAAGTCGTTTCAAAATATATGACCTTTTAACTGGATTAGGGTAGAACTCTTCTAATAGCACTTTCCTAATAGCTTTATTATTACACATTCGATCACAACTCCCCCAATGTATAATTGTCTCAAACTTGCGGAGATTTGAGAAATTTCGAACATCTTCTTTCACGACCGCCATTAAAGAAAACGGAATTGCCCTTGTTATTTTTGTGTATTCCTTTAAACTACATTGTATTTGGTATTTTTCACAAAATTCTACGTGTTCCAACAGGTTCCCATTTTCATCCAGCAAGTGAGAAACAGCCCAGACTCCTTTTGAATTCCATTCTACCTTAAAAACTGATTTCCTGTTCAGCAATATGTATCTTGTTATTCCAGATTGGTGTATTGTGTGGAGTAAAAGTATGACAGTACAGTCATTTCCAATAGAGAAGGGCTTGTTGATGAAAATCTGAGAGTTTACCCTGCAGGTTTAGACGGTTGTATCTGTCTTTAGCGAAAAATTAAAAAAAAAGAAGAAAAAATAAAAAAGTACTGGTAATACAATTTTACGAAAAGTCCAGAAAAGATCGCTAAGGAGGGACTTCCCTTTCCTGCTACAATTTAGAAAAGTTGTGTCAGGGCAGGATTTCATCACAAGAAGGCGGCAATCAGCAGACTTAAACGGATTGCGTCATTTGTCGTCACACTATATCCTGAGAAGTATAGCTGCTGTTTGTGTAACTTGAGAAAAAAGCTGTAAAATGAATGACTAAATAAATGAATAATGTAACATCTTATTACTCAGTTGATTGCCAACAGACTTCTAAATATGACAAATATGGCATTTTTAGATACAA
>NW_027466069.1:7965000-7980000 GCF_046127955.1 Nelusetta ayraudi | reverse complement strand
GCCCCTCAATCCGCGGCGGCGGGAACTCGTCGGTTGTTGCTGTGAAGCTGGCCGGAGGGTTTTCGGCGAGGCAGAGTGAGTGAGTGAGTGTGTGTGTGTGTGAGAGAGAAAGATAGATAGATAGATAGATAGATAGATAGATAGATAGATTGATAGATAGAGAAGGAGAGAGAGAGAGCGAGAGAGAGAGGGGCTGGTTAGATCCACCAGGACCCGCCGCATTCAAACAGCAGCCGTCCAGTTAGCCCGCTACCAAGTGAGCTAACTATAACTTTAGCTCACTTCCGGGTTATACGGCTGCTGTGCGTGCGTTTGTGTGTCAGCCGTCTGACTCTTGTGTGTGTGTGTGTGTGTGTGTGTGTGTGTGTGTGTGTGTGTGTGTGTGTGTGTGTGTGTGTGTGTGTGTGTGTGTTCCGTCAGACTGTTGGCCGTCATGACGCAGAGGAAGCGACCGTCCAGCTCTCAGTCCGGGGTACAGCAGCTTCACACTGGTTTTTAAACTGCACATTGCTGTTGTATTAATGCACCTCCACTTATCTGTCTGCCTGTCTGTCTGCAATCTGTGTTTTTTGATAACACGTGTTTGGAGTTTGACACAGTGTTAATGTGGCGCACAAACAACGAATCGTAGGATGAATGTAACGTTCGGTTTGTGTGGACAGAGGCTGTCGGCTGGCTTGGCCTCGCAGGAGGACGTCGAGCCCTTCTTCACCCAGCCCACCACGTCGCAGGTGCAGCGGGGCCTGGAGAAAGTCACAGGTGCTCAGGTGGACCAAAAGGTACCAGCGGGTGATGCACAGGTGAGGTCTTCTTGATCCCAAGTCAACTTTGGCTCTGTGTGTCGCAGACGGCCGAGTTGGTGCAGTTCATCCTGGTGAAGGACCAGAAGAAGATCCCCATCCGCCGAGCAGGTGGGTCACTCAGCATTTGGATTTTTTTTATTATTTTGATTTTTAGATGAAATTTATTTTCCCATTTAAGAACAAGCTGTTCTTGTTTTTGATGTCATTTCTTGCTTTATTATTATTTTCTTAAAACTGCAGTTGCCTTCTGTTGCTCCTGAGGTTTAATTGTGATGCATATTTGTATTTCTATGCGCGCATATATGAACTGTAAACTTATTATTATTATTGTTAATGTGGTGGGTGGTGTTATTTGTATGTTGGAGCTCCTTGAAAACGAGGAGCTGCATCTTTTGGATTGGACTCGGCGAATCATCCACTCTGTGACTCTTTGTCCCTCCTCAGACCTCATCAAACATGTGGTGAAGGAGTACAAGAACGTCTACCCAGAGATCATGAAGAGGGCGACGCACACCTTTGACCAGGTGAGTTCACCTGGACGGACACTAAGTGGATAAACGCCTCAGCGAAGACTAAAAGCCCCTGCAGACCGGCGCTCCTGTGTCTCTCCCCAGGTGTTTGGCCTCAGACTGGTTGAAATCGACAGCAAGAATCACACCTACATACTGATCAACAAGCTGGAAGCGGGAGAGGAAGTCCCGCCCATCAGGTGAGTTGCAACCTCCCCAAACTCTTGTTCGTCGCCGGATGTGTTCTAGCAACGACCATTCGGACGGTGGAGGACCTTCACCCACCTGCATCCGTGTTCAAACAGGAGTCCGGCCAACCCAAAGACCGGCCTCCTGTTTGTGATCCTCAGTGTCGTCTTCATGAAAGGGGGCGTGGTCAAGGAGGGTGAGTGGCGGTGCTCGGCGGTGTAGAACACAACGTGATGGTGACGTTCTGCCAACCCGCGTTGTCTCTGCGTCCCTCAGGTTTGGTCTGGAACACGCTGAGGAAGCTGCGAGTTCACCAAGGGTGAGATGAGCCAAGGTCGATGCACCGACCTTCAGAGCGGCGTCACACCGACGTTTACGACTCTTACCGCTGGTTTGTGTGTCCGAATGTTGCAGCGAGAAACACGAGGAGTTCGGCGATGTGAAGAAGGTGGTGACGGAGGAGTTTGTGCGGCAAAAGTAAGAAGAGTCCAGTAGTTTAGCTCGTTGGCTAGCAGCTGTCCTAGCGTCTCCACCAGGCTAACGGCTGTGTTAGCTGTGCAGAGATACTTTCCGGCCTGCAGTTTGTTGAACAGGGTTCCCACTGTCATGGAAAACATGGAAAAAATCAAGTTTTTTTCAGGTTTTCCATGACAGTGATAAATGAGTGGGAACCCTGTTGTGCCATCCTAATGTAGAAACCTGCATGTTTCCTCTCTAGCCAGTCAAGTCTCGTCTAGCCCCTCCCCTCACATTGAGTAGCTGCCAGCTACAGGTTCTCAGCACAGTGGTATTAGCTCCTAATAGCTCACCTGGCTAATCCAGAAGCTCTCAGTTCAGCAGGTCATGGGTTCAAACCCTGGCCAGGGCCCACTGGTGTGTTCAGAGCCGCTGTCTGTCAGACCATAGACTCCGGTTTATACCACACCACAGAGCAGCAGGAGCCCGTCCTGACCCGGACCGCCGCAGCATGTGGGCCGGATCGGCACCGACTCCACACAAACATCTTCTCAACTTTAGTCGCTTCACTCAGTGTTTCACTTTATACTCATTGCTTTGTGTGTGTGTGTGTGTGTGTAGGTACCTGGAGTACACACGTGTCCCTCACACGGAGCCGGTGGAGCACGAGTTCAGATGGGGCCCTCGTGCTGATGTCGAGGTGTCCAAGGCCAAAATCCTCCAGTTCATGGGCCAGGTGTGTGCTTGTGTGTTTGTGTACGCGCAAAGTGCACTTTCTACCTGAACTCGTTCAAAGTTCACACATTTTAAAATGAACTCGCTCCACATTTTGAACTGAAGTCCAAAAAATGAACTCATTTAGTTATTTTTCCTCCAATACTTTGCTGCGAGCTATTATTGGTCAAGATCATTGACAAAGCCCATATAAACCCACAGACAGCAATCAACCTTGTCCGTTTTAACACTATAACTATGTCAGATTAATCTTCATATCTACTTTTGAATCCTAATCCAAACCAGGTTGACAATAGCATTGTCAGAACAGCCCTCAGAACACTGGCATTTCCCTAATGCGTTGTTCAGTGCACACGAGTAGCAGCTGCGGCGTAGCGAGTATATTTTCATAAACATAAAATTCATATGGGTCCGAGCGCTCCCAGCTACTAGTGCTGCTCCCCTCCTCCGTGTGTACTAGCATGTTGTTGTGATGAGTGATAGTGACGTATTGGTTGGAACGACAGACAGGCACCTTGCAGGTGTCAGATTGGGTGCTTTTCCGCTAAATATTAAGGCCTGTTTACAGTGCGTGGAAGTCTCTGGACATCTGGCACACTCGAGTTTAGAACGCTGCTCACAAACGCCAGAATGAACGAGTTTAACAGCAAACCATTCAAAACCCAAATAAAGAACAGTCCGTTCATGTTCGCCCACAATATTGTTCGAGCAGGTGTGTGTGTGTGTGTGTGTGTGCTCTCAGTAAATAGCTGTGGTTTTTGCCCTCAGCTGTTCAGTCAGGACCCTCAAAGCTGGACTCAGCAGAGCAGAGAAGCCCAGTCCTCCCAGTGCCCCCAGTCCTCCCAGCAGGCCGGCCCCAGCAGTCAGAGATGATCGCCTCCCGTCCCAACGCTGTCTTCGTCTCGTTTTTTATTTTTATTATTATTTATTTTTGCAACATTTTTTAAGCTTGTTTTTCCAGAGTAAAAAAGTAAAGTTTTTCATTCTTACTTTTATTGTTGGGAATTTAATGTCACAGCTTGTTGAGAAAAATAAAGTATTTCACATAAGGAACTCTGTGGGGATGAATTATTGCTCATTCCCCGCAGAAGTCGCAGCTGACCTTGCAGTTCCCGCCACGTCCTGCAGGGTTACACACGTTGTCCAGCTTTGTAATGGAGCAAAAAAAATGGGAATTAAAAAGAACAACAAAACCCTGAGAATACTTAGTGCTCCCCCGGTGTCTAAAACAGTTGCTTGCGCTTCCAGCATTCTGTTCCTGTGACATCAGCAGTAAACGAACAACAAGCACCAGAAACACCAGAGGGTCATCTGCATAGAATGACAGTAGAAATAAAACAGGATCTCTCTTTCTGCTCATGAGTCACATGAAAAAGCAAACAGTTAAGAGGACTTGAGCTAAATTTAGCCTCCATCCATCAGTTTAAGTGTGAAGTGTTGACATTACCTGGTGGCTACCGTTACACCGTAACACCAGCTTTAAAGTTTGCCTCGTTGACTTTTGTGAGTTCCTGGAGCAGGTCAGCTGAATTTAGTGTCTTGAGAGTTATTAGCCTTCGTATCATCAGTTTGAGAGGACGAGATCAAGATAGCAGTGCCAGAGGTAGGATCACAATTCCTCCCTGTTTCCAGCCTCTTTGCTAAGCTAAGCTAACGCCTCAGAGTGCCGGATCTGTGGCGAATCGATCTTCTCAAGACTCGGCACACAGGGGAGAAGATTGTAAAAAACAAACAAACAAACATCTGCTTGTGGTGACACCTTTTTCTGGATTATTTAGGTAACTGCTGGTTGGGCTAGCTGACTTGAGTTCACCTGACCGCCAGGTGGTCAGGTGAACTCGTCTTTTTCACAGTGAAGGTTCTTCGACTGGCGTCCGTGTTCGTTCAGCACATCATCTTTTGTCTTGTGTTACGTCACGGGTTAACACAACGATTTCTTGAGATCTCAGGAAAAAAGGCCACAGTCCTCCGGTGGGAGGGGGCAGAGGTGGGAGGGAGGGTGCGGGAGGGGCGGGGGTTGATAGGCAGGTCCTCCGTTCCTCTAGATGTGGTCCGGGACCGTCTCCAGGGCTTCAGCAGGGTGTCGGTCCACGTCCACATTCTGGCAAAGACAACGTGTCGTCAGTGAGTTCACACACACACACACACACACACACACACACACACACACACACACACACACACACACACACACACACACACACACACACACCCTGAACCATTGAACGAGTCACCACCTGCTGGGCTGTAATATTAGCGCAATTCTAAGTTAGCTTTGTTAGCGAGCAATTTGATTATATCGATTTGGGTCAACTGTATCTGCCACATGGATGCATTATCAGAACTGGATATCACACTGGCAATATTGCAGAGCACTGATTTTATTCCAGTGGCCACTCACGGTACTGCAGCAAAAAAATGCCATTGGGCCCAAAAAGCATTTTTCACAATAGACCGCAACACAAAAATAAACGCCTCTAAAACGGCTGACAGGAAAACTGTGACCTGAAACGCGGTTCCTAATAAATATTTCTATTGCAGATTTATTATGAACAGTCTTTCAAAAAAAATTATAAAGGAATGAATGAAATGAATGGGCCACCATGTTGGAGTTTGGGGGACCTGATCTGCAACCAGTGACTAAGACAATCACCAGGAGCCAACCTCGGCTGGTGAACACAAAGCCAGAAGACCTGAGATAACCCTCTGTTGGCAGCCGAGAGCATAGTCTTTCATGGCACTCCCCGACTCTCCCCCCTAACTGCTGGCGCTGGTGATATTTCAGTGCAGGGTTACCTCAGGTCGGTCCCGGTGTGTGTTGACGGCTTCAACGTTAAGGAAGACTGACTCGACTTTACAACCTGGGAGAGGACAGAAAGTGAAACAAGAGGTTTGCGAGGCTTTCGTCACGGCAAACAGAAGGGGGCGCTGACAAATGGAGGCTGACCGTAGGCGACGGGCGTGAGCTTCAGCACGGTGTGCAGAGGACACTTGAGGTAGGGCAGCTCGCCTGAAGGCCACATAAAGGAGACACCATCACATCATAGATCTTTCCACCGCTGCCGCCTTCAGGGGGGCGGAGACTTCCTCTTACCGGCGCTCTTATCCAGGAAGTAGGCCAGCAGACACCTCATGACGGCCTGATGGCAGATGACCAGGACGTTCTCCTGCCGCTCCAACTCCATGATGACCGGCTCCAGACGCTGGACCAGGTCCTCGTAAGACTGCACGGGACAGAGCACAGTTTAAAACAGGGAGGCGCTCAACCAGTGTGCGGAATACAGGGAGGTCTGGTGGGGTCGGACCCCCCTCGATTAACCCAAGACACCCCCTGAAAGTCTCAAAGCTCATATTTTTCCAAAAAGCTAAAAATAACATACATTATTGTCACTAATGCTTTAAGATCACACCGTCTAATATTCATTTTCAAATATTTTTTTATTCAGAGATGGCATTAAAATACTGTGTTTGCTTTCAAACATTCTCCAGTCAATTTCTGCCACTCGCAGTATTTTTTTTTTTAAACAAAACCGAACAATGCAAGGAAGCTACAAAGTTGAATCCATGAAACAGTGTAAGGTTATTCTAGGCCTCCTGCATGTTAAGGACGTTTAGATCGGTACTGAGTAACAATCAGGAGGACGGGGACACTACCCTCCTCCACAAATACTGACAGGTATCTCGCACACTGCGCTGAACCCAAAGGAAACCCTGCCTTCCGTCAGCCCTCACCTCGCCCTTGGGGTAGCGGTAGCGATACTTGTCCTGGTCCCTGAGCGCAAACTCCTCCGGGAAGTTCTCCTGGATCTCCTCGTACGTCAACTCCTCGCACACGCCCTGAGGTGGCACGACCACAGCGTCAAACACACACACACAGTGTTGGGAGGAATCCTTTGCAAATGTAATTGGTTAAAATTACAAGGTACCTTATTGCAAATGTGACAGTATTGTAACTATTTCAATGACTGATGTAACTAATTATACGCAAAGACATTTTTATTACTTTTCTGAATCAAAATGACAAGAACAACAACAAACAACAGCCTCAACAAGCTCGAACTTCAGTCCCTCTTTTCACCGTGAGATCATTCTGAGATACAAAATCAAGGAATCAGAATCAGCATCTTTTAGATCAACAACATCAATCACATTTTTAACTTGTTACTCCACAACATTACTCGCTCGCACACACACACATACACACACACACGGCCATATGGCGTGGCCACGTGGGTTGGGAGGGAGGAGGGAGACTCACGGCATCGATCTCGTTCAGGGCCTTCCACTGCTCGTACTGGACCCCCAGAGCCTCGGCCGTCTGGATGGTCCTCTTCATGTGGCTGGTCCACACCTTCAGGTCCCGGATGGACTGCTCACGCATGTAGGTGCCCAGAGCGCTGGCAAACTGATACAAACACACACACACACAGTAAAAAGAGGATGTTCGATGGAGCAGTTTACCCTGAAATCGAATCACCTGTCCTGCTCCTTCTGCTGCTGTGTGTGTGTTTCCTGGGCGCCGCCTACACACGGGTGCGGAGCCCCGCCCACTCACCTTGGCACCGCGTTCCGACAGCCCCAAGTCGCCGCCGATGCGGCCCACCAGGTTGAGCTCGCTCTCCCCGTGGCGACACAGGTAGATGGAGCGGGGCGTGACGTGGATGTTCATCAGGTAGTAGACGATGCGGCTCTGGATGTGGTCCTGGACCCGGTTCACCAGGTACCTGCTGCCCACGTTGAAGATCTTGATGTAGGACAGGTGTCTGCAGGGGAGGGAAGCAGGCGTTACTCACTACATCTGTATCATAGTTTGCACAGCAATGAGCCCTTAGAATAGAGCTTGCCCGAGCTGTCGTCCCTCCCTTATCCTGTCATTTGACTGTTGTAGAACTGATTCCATCCATCCACCCACGCAGACACAGGGAGGACATGCAAACTCCTCAGGCCCGGAATCGAACCCACGACCTTCTAGCTGTGAGGCAGCAGCGCTAACCACTGGGCCACCATCTTTGAAACATATGTAGAGGACCACACCCAACTAATCTGTGTGCACTTCCACAGACAAAACCTCACTGATTGCTCGGATTGAGGCGGGTGAGAAAACTGGTCAGGTCGGACCTATTTTCTCTAGCAAAGGGACGGATCTACATTTCACAGCAGGAATAATGTTGGAACGAAGCAGAGATTAATTCCCAGTCGATTCGGTTAGCTTAGTTTAGCTTAGCGCTCGGGTCCACACCTGTCCCTATGGTCGTCCAGCGGCACGTAGGTCATCTTGTAACAGTCGATCCTCTTCAGGAAGTCGGCCACCGCCTCCTCCTTGTCGCAGCCGGCGTAGTCGGGGCTGCTGAGCTTCACTTGCTGACGTGAGGAAAACACAACAAGCTCAGGAAACTAAAAAAGTCTGGACTTGGTGACTTTCAAACGTGATGACAATGTGATGATAACCCTGGCACCTAGAGAGCCCCCTGGTGGCTGGTTGCAGGATAACCTGTGTAAATGCTTTGGCAAAAGGCCGCAAACTAAAAGCTAAGAGACCTGCCGTTTCCGAGCGAAGGTCACATGACCCAAGTTGGCGCAACGGACAGACCCTGTTGGGACCGGCTGCCGGGGACCAAGAGCGGGTCATGCGACAACGAACGGGCGGTCGAGCTGCAGTATGTTCAGGAGGCATGCACGCACACACACACACACTCACTCACTTTGATATTCTCTGCGATGATGTCCGGGTCGTCGCAGATGGACTCCACAAAGAAAACCTGTGAAGGAAGAGCAGCAGCAGCAGCATCAGTTAAACTAGCAGTGCGCCACAATTTCTCAGGCTGAATTGTGAACAGGAGAAGACGGCGGACCTTGTAGCCATTTTCCTTGGCAAAGCCCAGGATGACGTCCCGCCGCTCTGCGGTAGTGTTGGTGGCGTCAAACACCTGGAGGAGAGAGGAAGGAGAAAAAGAGCAAGAAGAAAGAAGAAGAAGAAGAAGAAGAAGAAGAAGAAGACATTGTTCAAAACAGCAGATTGCTGAGAAGCTCTCAAGGTCTTTTATCATTTTTAAAAAAAAAGCTAAATTCCAACTAGATTCTGAAGAAGAAGAAGAGGTAGAAGCTCAGTCTGGCCACCACAGGACGGAGCCTGTGGAAGGGATGGAGCTGCGGACTCACCACCACCTGGCCCAGGTCCCTGTTGAAGTACTCGCAAACATCCTGCAAGGCAGCTACGGCGCAGGCCCTGGAAAAACACAGCAAGGACACGTCAGGTGGGCTACGGCCTGGTGGCGAATGCAGCTGGGGGAGGGGCGGAGCTGAGCTACGCACCTGCGGACCTTCATGGCCTCGGCGTTGTCGGGCCTGAAGAACTCGAAGCTGTTGTAGGTTCCGGCAGCGTCTCGTCTGTACTGGCCCACGTTGAAGACTGCAAGCACAGGAGAACCATCAGACACCAGGGGGCGCCATCGGCGCTGCAGCCCCGGCACAACGTTCTAAATGGAAGCTCCATTCTGACAGGCTGTCCAAAAGGATTGGTCACGGTCACGGTCAAAGTCACCCACTGGTGGTTCTGTTTAGAAATTCGAAGATTCCATATTTGGACATGTGGGCGGTACCGGAGGTGAGCAGTGATTGGCCACACCCACAGCTTTATGGCCATTTTTGACTCAACATGAGACCAAATCAGAAAAAGTGGACGTTTTGTTTCTCGAGGCTGTATTTTTTCTTGGTAATTAAGACATACAGAAACTTCCGAACCAGTTTGTGATGGTGTGGATTTAAGGCTCCTCCCCTTATTCAAAGCCAGTCTTTTTTCAGTCTTTTTGCAACCGACTCTGGTGGCCCCTGCTGGCCAAACAGTAGAATGCAGTTTTTCTGTATTTGGCCCTTTTTTAAGAACGAAAGCTCCGCCCATCTTTTTACAGCCAAGATGTATCAACACACATTACATGACTGGGAACAAAATTTCAAGATAGAATTGTTTTAAAATAAAAGCATGCTGTCACTGCTTCCAGGACTGGACAGATCCGGAAGTGTCATGTGACAACATCCTTTTCCTCAACACTTCACCCTGTTTCACTATAATGTAAGTTATTATAATGACGATGGTGTCAGCATGTTAAAAGAAACCCAGAGACATTTATTTCAAGAATGAATGTTGCTCCTGATCTGAACCTGCAGGAAAGTCGGCGTTGCCTTCTTCCGAGTAAACAAGACATGTTTACTCGGAACAATAACAAAAAACGTTGTGAGAATTCTCAGCCAGCGGAAACGGAAGTATGAAAATATCTTCATCATTATCTGCTAAATAACAATGTGTTGATTTTAGCTGTGTTGATAAAGCTAAGACATCCTCAGTGTGTGTCTATGTGTGTCAGTGTGTGTTTTTTTGTTACCTTTGGTGGTGACACCGATCCAATTCAGGTACCTGGTGAGCTTCTTGGAGATGTAGGTCTTCCCCCTGGCAGGAAGTCCCACCATGACGATCATCGTGGGAGAGTTGGTGAACTGAGGCACCGACGCTGGGAGACACGCACGCAGAGAATAGAGAAAGAGTCATGCAATGTGTTCTATGTTTGTGTGTGTATGTGTGTATGTGTGCTACACTGCTCACAGCCACCGGGTTGGCAGCGCATCACGATGATGAAGACCCAGCATGTGTGGGCAGCAAAAGTTTTAAAATCTTCAAACTCTGCCGAACCAGTTTCTGCAGCTCCACCACCGGGTCACATGACACAGCGGCAGTGGCAGCAGGTCAGGCGTGGGATGGGGGACAGGGACACGTGGTCCGGGGTGAACGGCCGTCCGGACGGACACAGACACACATACACATAATGTACACCCTCACACACATGCACGCACGCACTATACAGACAATATTCAGAAACACAAACAAAAACCGCTTGTTGTCGAACACCAGAAAAAACACAAGTACTGACTTGCCAACCTGAAGCCACAGAGCAACAGAATGTGTGTGTGCCGCACCAGTGTGTGCGTGTGTGCGTGTACACTCACAGCCCCGCCGTTTGCTCAGGCGTGTCTTCATCCACGGCACCCAGGTCTTCTCCAGGGGGTTCTGAGTGAGTCTCTCGGACATGATTGAGTGTGTGTGTGTGTGTGTGTGTGTGTGTGTGTGTGTGTGTGTGTGTGTGAGAGAGCCTGAGAGGATGGTAGCAAGAGGGGCTGCTGGCTGAGGGAGCAGAGTTTGAACCTTCTCTCAGCATGTCAGTAGGGAGGAGACGTGAGTCACCCCGCACACCTGTTTGGCTCGCTACCACAGGCTGCTGCGCTCTGATTGGTCCGTTCACCTTCCCCATCACGTCGGCACGCCCAGTGTGGGCTGCCGGGGCTCGTCCACCAATCACGGCGAGCGGGACAGTAAACTTTGCCCTGTCACACAGGAAATGGTGCGACGGGGGAGGAGCTCACCCTCCAGTAACTGTCATAAACCTGAAGCTGTGTGTGTGTGTGTGTGTGTTTGTGAGGGAGAGAGAGTGCGTGAGGGAGAGAGCGAGAGCCAGACAGAGTGCAGGCTGAGGCCCTGAGGGATGATGTTGTCTTTATTGTCCTGGTGGGTTTAAGGTGTTTGCTTTCTGCTCCTCAGCTCCAGCTCCAGGAGAAACCCCGTCAGCAGGCAGTGGAAGCATAATCACATCACACCACGCAGTCAACTGTCAGCCGTCCTCAAACTCTGAGCCACTTGGAGCCTTGCCAACAACTCATCACGCCCAGCCGAACATCAGCGAGTCCGTCAGGAAGTGGCCTCAGGACTCCTTCTTCCTCTGCTTCAGATTCAGGGAAGGGAAAGAGACACAGGAGGAGGAACAGCTGCAGCAGAACAACACCGGTGGAGTCTGGAGAGGCCTGACGACCTTCTCAGTCCACAGCAGTTGAGCTCAAACACCTCCCTGCCCCTCCTCCACTGACACTGCTGTTCCCCTTGGAGTTTCAGGCCACCTCCATCACCCTCTCATTAACTCCTCTCTCCCTCCCCGAAGCCCAGACCTACCACTGTGCACCACAGGAACAAGGCAAGGAACCAGACGGCCTCGGCTGTGGTGCCCATTCCAGTACTGGCTCTTCTGATCACACCTGATGAAAGGTCCTGGAGGTGCTGGTCCTCCTCAGCCTTACAGATCCACTGCCATCTGCCCTACCAACCTGGAGTCACCTCTGTCACCTGGAGAGGCCTAGAAACCACCACAAGAGTTCTCTTCTTCTGCACCATCAGGCTTGAACCATCAAATGGACCGACCAGCTGTGGACTGACCACTGTGAGTGTGCGAGAGCAAATCACAACCTGTCCACAGGTGATGGTATAAACTCAGGAAGATCTCTGAGCCCTCGAGAGGTCACACAGCCACACTGAGAAACTCAAACCACCAACCATTTCCAGTCAGTCAGAGCCTGAGGGGACCAGTCAGCGCGCTCTGAGGAGGAAGGGGGCTTTCAAACCTAAACATTGTCTTTTTCATCCTTCCAGATCTTTCCCTGATCGACCGTTAGCATTAGCAATGTTAGGGTAAAAAATAAAATCCATTAATAAAAGAAATGCATTAAGCAAACACCTTAATGTAACATTAAATCCTGCAGCACAGCTTCCGAAACAGATCAATAACAGGGTGTCTGCAGGCAAGACAGGCAAATGTCCATAAGTCCAGGTAGAGATCAATAAAGATAAGGCAGAGACAGTGGTCACTCAAACAGGGCACTGATCTCTAAATGCTGAGTGTGTGGTCAGTCAAATAAAGGGCACTCCCCTTCCTCCAAAACATATTGGTAGGAAGGGGAGTTTGACCTTTTTCTGTTCAGGTGGCGTTCCCTCCTTCTTTCTTTTTATCCATCACACTCTCAGGACGTCAACTGCGTGTATTGGACCAAATCGTAAGGAGGGTCCAGAAGAAGTCAACCAGAGGGGTTAAGTCTCAACCACGACCTCTCCCTGCAAACAAACGAGAGCCAATCAGTCAGGAGTTCATTCCATATAAACTCTGTCTGGTGCCAGGATCTTCATTCTCCCATGGGAGGTCACCTGGAGACTTTCCTTCGTGGTTCAAACAACGGGGAATCCGTGTACATGATTGCTTGTTTTTTCAGTATCAAACCTTCTAGAACTTAGTATTTTTGTACGACTCCTTTTTGGGTAAACCAACACCACACAGCAACATTAGCAGCCGGGATAAGGCTGACCAGCTGCTAGAACGTCAATGGGAAACTCTGAATCTGAAGCTGAACCAGAAATTCAAGCGCATCATGAGAACAGCCCGGCCGAGGCCACGCCCTCAAAACTATGACGTGTCATCTACTTTAGACGAGTTCCTTTACTGCTGTCACTTTAAAAATAATAATGATTAAAAAAAACAAACACTGCACACTGTCACGCGCTCGCTCACGCGGCAACCGTCCCGATCCATCATCATCATCATCATGTCTCACCTGTGCTCTCGCAGCGCACGCGCCACCGCCGCCGAACCGTGGTTCCGTCCAGGTTGGCCTCCGTTGTTTCCCTACGCACCCGCAGCAGTAGAACACCGAGCCACGTGGGTCGCGCCCCCTCCCCCGTTACAGGACCACCCCCTCCACACACACCAAAATAACCTGGTGCCCCTCCCGCTGGGTGGACACCCAACACCGGCCTCGCACGCACGCACGCACGCACGCACGCATAAAGGGACGATGGGGGAGGCTCGCGTGGCGTTGCACGCTCAGAGACTCCCAAAATCCTCCGCGGCTTGCTCCCAAAACATCGCCGCGCTTGCTTACGTAATAGTGCTAGGTAGCCACGTGCACAAAAACGTCTGACGTACAGCCATTATGATGACGGTGACGACGATGATGAATCAATGACAGCGAACAGCGGTTCCGCGTCATCAAATTGTGCACGCGCGCTCTCGCGCACACTCTATCTGCACGGCGGTCTATGCGTGCGCAAGCTTGCGTAACGACTTGGTTTCGGTCGTGCCTGAGGACAGATGCGAGCGAGCGTGCGTGCGTGCGTGCGTGCGTGAGTGTGTGTGTGTGTGTGTGTGTGTGTGGACTCACCGTGCGGACGCTGGAACCGGAGCTTCATCCTGACGTCTTGCGTAACCACCGCTGATCTATTCCGAGCACAGCGAGCGTGTGTTTGTGTGCGTGTGTGTGTGTGTGTGGCTTTTGGGGAAGTTGCAGCTCGCTAAACTCTTCAGAGATGCAGCTCCTCCTTCTCCTGCGGTTCCCTGGAATCGCTGTTCCTCCAGTTACTACGCTCTTTCCCGCCCCCCCCCCCCTTTCTTTCTTTCTCTCTCTCTCTCTCTCTCTCTCTCTCTCTCTCTCTCTCTCTCTCTCTCTCTCTCTCTCTCACACACACACACACACACACACTGATGTATGCGTGTCATTGAACTGGTCCTCCAGGTTTGAGGTCCTCAGCAGCACCTCCTCCACGCCCTCTCTTGTTATCCCGACGACTTCCTGCTGATGCTGCCCACACATACACGTGTGTTTGTGTGTGTGTGTGTGTGTGTGTGTGTGTGTGTGTGTGTGCGTGCGTGCGTGCGCGCCCTTATTTCCCTCAACATAATGTGAACATCGTGAAATTCATGAATTTCTGGATAACACCGCAGCTTTACAACTTGAATTCTCAGCCTGAATGAGAGCGAGAGGATCCCCAGAGCCCCCCTTGCTGCTTGACTGTTACCGTTTTTGTCCACAGGAGGGCGCTGTGAGCATCCTCACGTGTGGACTTTTTAAAAAAAACCTGCCACCACTCACCACAAAAGAGAAAAAACAGCAACACACGCGCTTGTTGTCCATGTTCTTTTATTAGTCGGCATTCTGGGTTAGTTGGTCAGCTACAGCAGCACAGCGGCACAACGCAACAAGCAGGTACAACATTAGCACGCCCCTCCCCCACCGTCCTTGTGTGTGTGTGTGTCTGTGGTGTGGACTGTGGAATGTTTCACACAGTCACACGCACTCCACCCGGTCAGATCCTCTGACACTGAGTCATTTCGCTGTATTTCGTGGCTTCTTCACAACTCTGTTGTTGTTGTCGTAGTTGTTGTTATTGTTAGCATTTGTGTTATTATTTATAACTGAGTTTTTTTTGTCTTTTTATTTTTTCCAATGTGTTTATATGTATAAAAGAAGGCTGCAACAGACAGACAGTTCCTGCTTCTTGCTGATGGAGCGACTCTCCTTCCATCAAATATCACATTTCATCTGCCGCTGTGAGTCGATACAAATAATTCCAAGGTCTCCTGTAGCTCCTCCTTGCATGCTAGAGACAAAACTTCAGGTCAGCGTCCCCTCAGCAGGTTCTGCTCTGGGAAACTGGTTCTGGATCC
>NW_027466069.1:7957500-7960000 GCF_046127955.1 Nelusetta ayraudi | reverse complement strand
CTGCGCTGACACTCACCTCCCTCTGGGGTGCTGAAGTGGTGTGGCGAGGAGTGAGGCCCCTCCCCCTTGCTGTTGAAGGCAGTGACGGACACCTCGTAGCGCGAGTAGAGACGCAGGCCCGTCACCTCGCCGGAGGTCTTGGTTCCGTGGACCACCACCAGCCGGCTCTCCCGCCCCCTGCCCGGCTCCACCCGCTCCTCCCGGCCCTCGGCGTCATGGTGGTGTTTCCCCAGAGACCTGCGGCCTCGCCCCGTCTGAGGACCCAGTCTCAGGAGGTGGATCTGCACACGAAGGAGGGGAGCAGAGAGTTTCATTGCAGGAGGACAGAGGAAGAGGAAGAGGAAGAGGAAGAGCAAGAGGAAGGGGAAGAGGTAGAGGTAGAGGAAGAGGAAGAGGAAGAGGAAGAGGAAGAGGAAAAGGAAGAGGGAGAGGGAGAGGAAAAGGAAGAGGTAGTTGAAGAAGAAGGAGAAGAGGTAGAGGAAGAAGAAGAAGTAGAGGTAGAGGAAGAGGAGGTGAAGAGGAAGAGGAGGAGGAGGAGGAAGAGCAAGAGATAGCGATAGAGGAAGAATTGGAGGAAGAGGAAGAGGAAGAGGAAGAGGAAGAGGAAGGGGAAGAGGTAGAGGAAGAGGAAGAGGTAGAGGAAGAAGAAGAAGTAGAGGTAGAGGAACAGGAGGTGAAGAGGAGGAGGAGGAGGAGGAGGAGGAGGAGGAGGAGGAAGAAGAGGAAGAGGAAGAGGAAGGTGAAGCGAGACCTTGTATCCCAGCAGCAGGCCATGGATCTTCTTGGCCTCCTTCCAGTGGACTCTGACAGTGCTGTTGGTGACAGAGGTGGTGATGCCGGTGGGCGGGTCCTCTGGTTCTGAAACACAGAGGGAGAGGGCGGAGCTTCAGGATTAGGTTGATCCTGATGAGATTGGTGGAGATAAAACATGGATGGATGGTGATTGGCCGGACGTGGCGTTGCAGCTTCTTGTCCTGTCTCTCAGGCTTCTGACCTTTGACCTACAGACCTCCTCACGATGCCAGTGACCGCAGTCGATTGCGGTGACTCACAACCCGCCTCCTGTCTGCCGGACCATGAACCAACCACAAGCCGCTGTGGTTGGCTCTGACCTTTCAGAGGTCAGCTAACCAGACTCCAGCGAGCTAACCGGGGAGGAATGTGGCCCAATAAACCCAGAAACACTGACGTACTGTCCTCTCCGGAGCGGCCGATCTCCAGGTACGGCACTGGGCCCTCCCCCAGCGAGTTGACCGCCTGGACCTTGATCTCAAACTGGGTGTAGGTTCCTGCGTCCTGGATCAGCAACGGTGCCAACTCCACCTCGGTAGAGTTCCAGTGACCGCCGGCGTCCCCTGCCTTCCGCCACGACACCTTGTACATAAATGCCGGCCCATTGTGGAGGTGCTTCTCCATGTCCTGCAAAGACACGCACGTGATTGGCCACGTGATTGGCCACGTGATTGAAGGGGGAGGGACCGTGACTTGAATCGAGGAGCCAATCAGTGTCTTTGGCGTTACTCACATCCCACGAGATGAGCAGAGTGTCAGTGTCGGTGGACTCGCTGCGCACACCGGTCGGGTTCTTGCTCGGAGCTGGAAACAAGGGGGGAGGGAACAAGGAAGGGGAGACAAGAGTGAAGGGAATAGGGAGGTAGGAAACAAGGAGGGAGGTAACAAGAAGGGAGCAAGGAGGGATGGAACAAAGAGAAGAGGAAAAAAGGAGGGATGGAATGGACCAAGGAGGTAGGAGACAAGGAGGGATGGAACAAGAAGGGAGGGATCAAGGAGGAAGGGAACAAGGAGGGAAGGATGAAAGAGGAATGGAACAAGGAAAGTGGGAACAAGGAAGCAGGGATCAAGGAGGGAGGAAACAAGGAAGGAGGGAACAAGCAGGGAGGAATAAAGGAGGGAGGGAACAAGGAGGGAAGGAAAAAGGAAGGAGGGAACAAGGAGGGACATATCAAAGTAGTGTGAGGTAATTGATTGATCAAACTCACGAAGGAATTGAAACGGGACATCAAATAGATATTAATGGGTTTTGCATGCAGTTCTTACCCTGCCCACCAGAGGGAGTCAGGGGCAGGTAGGAAGGGCATGTTAAGAAATGAATAATTTTAATATTTATCACGTTTAATATGATTTGATCGGGGCACCACCTGCTTTTTGGTTGCTGATGTCAGCAGGAAACGCCAGAATCAGTCTCAATACGTTTCACCTTAGCGGGGAGTTCTTGGTGATACGCAGGGATTTGAACCACACTTTAATAAGTCAGTCAAACAATGACATCAGGCTTAATGTGCATTTATTTGTATAACAATAGATGGTTCACACAGAGCAGTATGACATGAATGTGATCATGAAGACACAATCAGCAACGAACTGTGCGTGTGTTGCGCGTGTGAGTGTGCGCATGCGTATGCGTGCATGTATGTGTGAATAAGACTAAGAAAGGGCAACCTTAACTTAAGCTGAAAGTAACAAAATAAAGGATGAAATG
>NW_027466069.1:7947500-7952500 GCF_046127955.1 Nelusetta ayraudi | reverse complement strand
GCAGAAATCTCCTCTGGTCACTGAAACACCACTCAGCGTGTGTGATTCCCTTGTGTCAGGGGGGTGAACTTAAATACACAGTGGGGCCAAAATTTCAAACTTGGACAAAGTCATGGGCCAAAAGACCTGGGAATGAACTGAGGCAGGAAGTGCATTGGGACCTTCAAAATAAGTAACAATAAAGCGAAAAGATTTCCCACACACACAGACACAAACACATGCTGGGAGCCTTACAGGCCTCTGGGGATACACTCCAGGACCAGGTTTTGGCCCCTGAGGGTCGCCACGGAGCTGTGGGCACCGTTGGGCGTGAAGAAGTGCGGCTTCCTCCCACGGATGACATCATTACCTGGAGAGAAGGCGGGACACTGTAGCAGGTGGATGGCAGGGTGTGTGTGTGTGTGTGTGTGTGTACGCAGTCGCTTGCTCTCACTGGGCAGGACATTGAGGGTGACGATGGTCTCCTGCAGCAGGGTCCTGGCGGCGAAGTACTGGGCGTTGCACATGTAGTCGTTGCGGCTGTCGGAACGCAGCAGGTTGGAGAAGTAAAGGTTCCCGTTGAGGCCAATCATCACCCGCTCGTCCTGCGTGATGTGGTTCATCACTGCGGACACAAGGCAGGCCGTGAGCGCCGAGCGCACCGGGGGAAAGCGGCTCGCTGGGACTTGAAAGTTGGCAATACGCAATTTTTCGTCACTGCCAGATTTAATTTGTGCATCTTGCAAGCAAAGAGAAACTCTCTGAGAGAAGAGTGGATCATTTCACTGGCGGGGGGGTTAAGGGGGGCGGAGCCACTCAGAGTGACTGAGGGGGGAAACACTCACTCTTGTCCATCCAGTGGATGCTGGGAGGGGTGGAGCTATCCGGAGGGGTGCAGGGTAGCACCACGCTGTCGCCCTCCTCAAACTCCTTCCACACGATCTGCTGCTGCAGCAGGAGGGGTTGACCTGCAACACAGTCAACGCGTCGTCAACCGCCGCGGTCACCACGGCAACCAGCCTCTGCCAGGTTCCTTTCCCGCCTCCCCCGCCCAACTCCCTTCTACCCCGCTGATGTGAGTGTTTGTCGGTACACACAGGAGGTGAGTCAGCGGTGAGTCAGTGAGGAGGACTCATCCTCATCCTCACACGACAGTTATTCGTGATGGGCTGTTCGCGAATTAACCGGTTCTAAGAGCCGGCTCTTTGAAGTGAACGAAGTGAGTCGGCTCCCGAACCAGAAAACGGGCCAGTCTAAATCCATTTGTGGAGTTGGTGCCGATTTAGAAGGTGTTTTAGTGGAGATTTTGTGCGACAGACAAATGTGAAAAACAATAAATATTAGAAACGGAACAAACCGAATAATAAATGCCTCAATATAAAATAAACACACACATATACATGAACTGAACATTTTTAGCTGAATGCTCCTTTTTGTTTGTTTTGCTAATTTTTATTTTTATTGTGATGTGTTGTTGATGTGATCATGAACATTAGTCATTTATTATGGAACGGTATTTGTTCAGAAATTAATATAAGCAACAGAACAATCAAAGGAGCCGCATGGGAATCAAAAAAGAAGAACGGGATCTCTAAAAAGGGTCAGAATTCCCATCACATCACATCCCATTCATTCATCAGATTGAAGCTGCTAGCAGGCAAGCCAACACCACTTCCTATTTCCGTACATCCACACTTTGTGGGTGTGGCCACTTCCTCTCAATCAGCGTGTGTGTGTGTGTGTGTGTGTGTGTGAACCCACTCTCCACGATGAGCCTGGCGGGCGGGCTGACGGCGGTGCCCAGGCTGTTGGAGACGTAGCAGCGGAACTCGCCATCGTAGTCGGTGAGCGGCCGCTCGGCTTCGGCTCGCAGCGTCCCCGAGCGCTTGTGCTGTATCATGGCGAACACCAGGCCGTCCTTCACCCAGCGGAACCTGCAGCGGTGGGCGGCAGAGCGTAGAGAAGGACGTTTAAGGGCCGAGACAAGAAGTGGAGGATGATCTCATGACTGCGCTAATTGTGTTAGAGAAACATTTGTCGCCACGGCCACCGAGCGTTTTGTGTGTGTGTGTGTGAGTGTGTGTGTTTGCGTGTGTTTGTGTGGGTGAGGGGTGGGGCAGGAAGCGGACAGTGTGGTACATACGTGGGCGGAGGGAATCCGGAGGCCTCGCAGGGCAGCACGATCTCCTCCCGGGAGAAGGCCGTGTAGGAGGTCGGCACCACGGTCAGCACCGGCGGCTGTGGAACTACGCACGTACACACACACACACACATACACACACACACACACACACACACAGAGTCAAAGGAAAACATCCGCTTAGTAGGTTGAAACGAACACAGTGGGTCAGATGTTCTGATCTTCAGCAGGAGACCGTGATGTCATCACATTGATCTCCAATAATCAATATAATGACATCAGCGCCCAGATGGGGTCAGACCACACCCCATCATCTGGTCTTCCCCTACATCAGTTCAGGACCGAGGCTCCCGTGACTACCATCGTTGGCTAGCGTGCTAAGCTAAGTCGTGCTTATGCTACTGACACTAACTGATTCCAACGGTCCGGCTAAAAGCTGCAGGGATCGCTGAATAATTGATCTCTTCTTCTGATTTGGCTCCTCATCAATGAAGGTCCATGAACATCACAATTCAGCAAGACCACATCCTGCTGTTAGCGCTGCGGCTAAAAGATAAGTGCAGGGAAGGAAAAACTTTTTTAATGCCAATGCCTCGCCACCGTGACCGACGGCAGCAGCTGGTTGATAGTTGAAGGTGGCTGTTTACGCTAAGCTAGTTAGCTTCTGGCTGCAAGACACCAGATTATGACAGAGGAGAACTTTGGTTGTCCAAAATGTCCCTTTGTGTCGCACATGAAACAGGTTTTTAGGTAAATGGATTTTTTTTTTTCAAATTTCAAATTTCAAAATAAATTGGGAAATGATTCAAATTAAATTGACATGTTCATGTTTGAATTTCTGTCCTGCCTCCCGTGCGCATTTTGCATGTCGATATGAATGCTTCAGTGCAAGCAAAATCATCAGCACCTCCGTGGTCACCTTAAACCCGTGTGAACGACAGTGAGGGAGCAACATGGCTGGATGACAGCAATGAATGACAGAACAGACTGGACCGGACCGGACCGAACTGGACCAGATAAGACCAGCCCAGACCAGACCAAACTAGACCAGACTGGACTGGACTGGACAAGGTCTGACTGGACTGGACCAGAGCAGTTCAGACCAGATCAGATCTGAGAAGATCGGACAGGACCAGACCAGACCAGATCAGATCAGACCAGACTAGACCAGACCAGACTGGACTGGACCGGAGCAGTTCAGACCAGACCAGATCTGAGAAGATCTGACAGGACCAGACCAGACCAGATCAGACCTGACCAGACCAGACCAGACTGGACCGGACCTAACCACACAAGACCAGGCCAGACCCAATCAGACCAGATCAGATCAGACCAGACCATAATTTACCAGCCCAGACTTCACCAGGCCATCGATCACCATCACAGCTTGAGGTCAGTGTGAATGATGGCGAGAGTCACTTACTGTTCTCCACTTTGTCTGCGAGTCCAGACGGCAGCAGTGAAAGAAGAGCAGAAGAAACATTGAGAAGAGCAGCAGTCAAAGTAGGAGCAGAAGGTGTGGACCTGCTGCTGGAGGTTCACATCACTTTATATCCTCCTCCATCCCCACAGGAGGTCGAGGAGGAGTCAGGACTGGACTTCACCCACCGAACATCAGATTAATAACTTCTCTCTTTCATTAAAGGCCAATCAGGGAGTAGAGGCATTTACATTCAAATACAACAATTTGTCCTGCTGCTTCCTGGTCATGTGACCTGCCAAAAAACGTGTTCATTAATTCCTCTTTGTCTATTCCCACCCACTTAGGCCAAAGAGGGTTTATTTTAACCAGAGCTGAGCTAAATTTAACACAGATTATTATTCTCATTCTTATTCTTATTCTTATTGCAATAATAATAATAATAATGTAGTTTCCCATCTTGGACTCAATAAAGTACATCTATCCATCCATCTATCTATCTAACTTGCAAAGAAATTTTAAAAATTTCAGACTGCAATGCCAGAAATGGCCACAATGATTTGGTAATGCAAGGCATTGACTCGATTTGGGAAAGAAAAGAGGAGTGAGTGAAGTGTTGTGGTGCCAGAGGGGACGCTGTGGAACACTCACAGTTGGGGGGGATAACAAGGGCTCCCTGGGCGAGCGGAGGAGAGGAGGAGAGAAAGGCCAGGGGGAGGAGCAGGGCCAGAAGGGGGAGGTGGCGCCCCCTAGAGCCCGCCCAGCCGCGCTGTGACACACACATCTCTCAGTAATGTCCCATCAAAAGTAACCAGGGACGCCCACACACACACACACACAGACACACTCGAGGAGCTCTGGGAGCCGCTGGAGGGTCAACGCCGGTAAACAAGCAGCTGTGTGTTCAGAGGTGGGTGGAGCTAAGGTCAGCTGACACTCTGGGATCCTTAACCTGCAGGGGAGGGGAAGAAAGAGAAGGAGAGGAAGAGAAGATTGTTCCCATCAAACAATGAAACAAAGCAGTTCTTTACCAGGAAATGACATTTATTGACTGATAATTGTAGTTGGTCCAAGGTTTGAATTTATCTTGGCTGTGTGTGTGTGTGTGTGTGTGTGTGTGTGTGCGTGTGCCTGAGCTATGAGGTCATCAGGATAAAGACAAGATCAGATCAAAGTAGCAGGAAACATCTTCGCTGCTAATGACTTGACAAAGAGGATCCGGAGTGTGTGTGTGTGTGTGTGTGTGTGTGTGTGTGTGTGTGTGTGTGTGTTTCTCGTCTTTTGTTCCGGGCAGCTGACTGTATGCTGACCCCTGTCAGGGGGGCGTGTCAGGAGGTGAAAGTAGGCACAGATGGGACCCTCCGTTCCTCCCCATCCCCCCCACCCCTCCCTTCTCCTTTGTTCCTGTGTTTTGACTCCGCCCCCTCTCAAGCCTCCAATTTTTGGAGGTTTTTCGAGTCA
>NW_027466069.1:7877500-7942500 GCF_046127955.1 Nelusetta ayraudi | reverse complement strand
CGGAGCACAAATACTACTTTTAATCCATTGTCCTATTTAATGTCTTTCTTTCATTCTCATGACTATAGACATTTTTATATTTAATTTTATATTTTATATTTAAATTCTTCAAAGTAACCACCTTTCATAAAAAGCATATTTAGAGTTATTTAACGTGTTTTTATGAAGAAGGTGACTTTTGACTGGTAGTCTATTTTATATATATTTATATATATATATATACATATATATATATATATATATATATATATATATATATATATATATATATATATATATGTTAACTTGTAAAAAGCAACAAGAAATTAAACAAAAACAAATTAAACAAAAGTATGTTGGGAATTTTTGAATTTTTGAACATAAAAAAATCCCCAACCCCAAAGCATTTCTCAAAGGTTTGGTCGCAGCAGATCAGAGTCACTTCCTGGATCTTCACCAGTTAGCATGTTTCGCCGCTAACCGGCTGACAGTCTGTGATAGGTGTTTAGCACATTGGCTAAAGGCAGTTAGTCGCTATTAGCCTGTGAGCCCAAACACCTGGAGCGACCGATCAGATACAGGCGGCCGCTTGCAGTTGTGTAGCCCTGACACAACGCAACACGACAAACAGACCTACAAACAGCTCCTGCAGGGGCGACTTGGGTCACATGACGCTTGTCGGTAAATAGCAGTGTCAGTCGACTTTGTGGCAGACAGCAGAGAAAACAATGCCTCCTCCTCTTCTTCTTCATCATCATCATCATCATCATCATCATCATCATCATCATCATCATCACTGACACAGTCAAGTCAGGACAAACTGAAATCACCTCCTTAACATCCTCCACCTCCTAGGCTGTGCCTCTGCAATTCAGGGTCCGAATCCTTCGAAGGAAGCGTCCTCCATCTGAAGGACGCGTCCTCCGAAGGACCCGGCCGAGAAGGACGAACCAAAACTACATGGGACGTCACCACCATTCCCTCCTGCTGGCCAACCCCGGAAGTGACGTTTACATAGCATCAAGCTAACCATTGGTTCACCGTCCAACCATGTCGATGGATGTTCAGATAAATAAAAACTCTACGTTAAAAACTTAATATTTTATGTGAAAATTGAATAATTAAATGTATATGTAGTGTCTTTGCCAGTAGATGCCGCAATTTCAGCTGACTTCCGAAGGATCCCAGAATGCTTCGCAGCAGCATGCAAAGCACCCTGGGATACAGAAGGACGCGAAGGATAGTAGCGGTGCATCCTTGGAATCGGCTAAAAGTAGGGCGCATTCCGAGTACGCATTTGGAGAGTCCTTTGGATTTTTGGGAATTGGGACAAGCCTTCGCGCAGTGCTATGACGCAACTGGCCTCCAAACGCATGCTTCGAAGGATGCAGACCCTAAATTGAGACACAGCCCTAGTCGACATCTCCTCCCTCTTCCTCCTTCGCCTCTATCTCCTCTACCTCCTCCTCTACATCATCTACCTCCTCCTCCTTCACCTCCACCTCCCCTACCTCCTGCTCCTCCTCTACCTCCACTACCACCTCCTCCTACCAGGTTCCTACAGTCAAGATTCTCCTCTCAGTGCAAACGGCCGCCGGTGTTTGAGCAGCTTGTTGAGGTTGCTACGAGCGAGAGCAGGAATTCAGGAGCAAACAGCTGCTGAGGATCAGGGAGAAGAACCTCCTCACAGCGGAACATCTTCAGACCAGAGAGAGTTCTGGTGGTTCAAGGATGTGTCTGCTTGCGATGAATGTGAGGTCACATTAGTTCACCACAACATTGATTTCATGCATCTCTCTCTCTCTCTCTCTCTCTCTCTCTCTCTCTTTCGCACACACACACACACACACACACTACAAACACAGCGCCCCCAACAGCCAGGAGGTCTGCTGACGTCACATCCTTAATAATTGAGGGGTAGAATTTCATCCAACATTTATAGAAGAAGAAGGAGAAGTGGCTGCTGCAGACAGTCAATTAGACTCCGTGCGTGCATACACGCCCACACACCCATACACACACACACATACACACACAGACGCGCACACACACACACACACACACACACACACACACACACACACACACACACACACACACACACACACAGACAGAGCAAACAACTCTACACAGCACAGTTTTGGTACCTGCCATCTTTTTATGTAAGACCGAGGCTTCATCTTCATCACACCCTCAGGTCTGCCCACACACACACACACACACACACACACACACACACACACACACACTTTTGCTTGCTCTCTCTCTCTCGCTCTCTCTCTCACTCACACACACACACACACGGGGATGCTATTGTTTATCTCTCACCTCTGCAGGTTTCCTCTCTTCTCTCGTCTCCTCTCTCGATTCTCCTTCTCTCTCTTCTTCTCCTTCTCTCCGTCTCCTCTCTCTATCCTCCTCCCCTCAATCGAGTCTCCCCGTTGCTCTTTCTTACGGCTGATGCTGCAGTGGTTCATAAAACACACCCTTCTGAGCTCTGCCTCCTCTCCCCCTCCCCCTGCTGCACGCTTCCCTCTGATTGGCTGCTGGGCAGAGATGACATCAGCCTGTCAGTGCAGCCTCCCTCTCCCCCGACCCCCCCGGCCCCTCCCTTTTTCCTCTTCTTCTTCCTCTTCTTCACCTCCACGCAGCCCTGCCTCTCTGTCTCTCCGTCCTGTTTGGAGGAACATCAGTGACTCGACAAACAATTAAAAAACCAAAGATTTATTAATCAACACCATAAAAAAATTTAAATGATAAATAAATAAATCTTTAATGATGACAAAGACAGTTGTAAAAAATAATGAAATAGAGAAAAAATAGAATTATAATTATAAATATGAAAATGTATTTGTATTTATAAGTACATGAATATAAATATAGCCACATTGTTAGCTGCAATCTGGCTCGCTCTCAGCCACTAGGGGGCATCTCTCAACAACAATCAGACTCGTGGCTCTCTGGCTCAGCTGAACCCCTGAGTGTCAGTGACTTAACGGCTCGGCGAGTTGGTTCAAAACTCAGTTCAGTTTGACACATCAGCTTCTGTCGACTCTGTCTGGTTTTACTGTCAGGCTCCGCCCCCTGGCCCTGCCCCCAGCACGAGAATGGTGTGTCTGTTCTGTCGAACTGTAAAGACCTCGTGTGGCATTTAGTTATATGCCAAACCAAACAGGAAGCCAAACCACCCCCACCCTGTGTGTGTGTGTGTGTGTGTGTGTGTGTGTGTGTGTGTGTGTGTAGACAGAAAGACAAATGTGTGATGGTGGACAGATGGACAGGGAGAGTCTCTGTTTGAGGGGTTTTTATTTGGCAGGAAGTCTCATGCGGCTGCTGACACTCATCCCAATGTGTGTGCGTGTGTGTGTGTGTGTGTGTGTGTGTGTGTGTGTGTGTGTGTGTATCCTAACAAAAGCAGACAAACACACCTGAACAATTAGCGTTGCATCAAAGATGGCCAACAGGAAGTCAGGAAGTAGACGCTGAGCAGGGATGTTTCCTCTGCAGCTTCCAGAAGGTGGCGCTAAAGGCAGAACAAACACTTGGTAGTGGAGTGGTGGAGTCGATTTCGCCCCCAGTGGAAATAAAGTGGAACGTCACTGCTTATATGTCGGGCTTGGTCAACAGGGGGCGCTGTCTCAAAGAACACAGAAATGCCACCAGTCTGAAACTGCACCCTGAAGAAGACATCCTCTAGGTGGCGCTGCAGCAGGAGACCTATGCAGTCGAATTTAGGGATTGGCTACGAAATCGTTCAAGTCGTGGCTCTGCCCACAGCTTCCCCATCAGCGTGGCTAACAAACGCAGCAGCCTTCAGCCCATCATCCCCACCCCCACTAATCCACTTAACCTGTATGTGTATGTGTGTGTGTGATCAATACAGCAGATGACGATCATGTTATCCTCCAGCATGTCCTTGTCTCATGTCTGGTATTGACTGAGACACACACACACACACACACACACACACACACACACACACACACACAAAGACTCGATGTTTACCGTAAATGTGACTCAGCTTCCATGACTGGAATATAGAAGCACTAATAAGCCTCCTGAAGACACGTACACGCACACACACACACACACACACACACACACACTAGACTAAAGTGGAGCTGTCATTTCTCTCCTCAGTGTATGGATGAAGGAGGGAGAGGAGGAGGAGAAGGAGGAGAGAGGAGAGGATGGTGAAGAAGCACTCGAGGTTGCATCGTCCATAAATCCTTTTAAAACAATCAGAGAAATTGCGCACGCAGTCTTGCCCAGCTCAGCTTGGAACGTGAAGCTACCGCCCTCTGCTGGCCCAGATAGGAAAAGACAGCCTGACGACGTCGTCACACTCACTACGTTTACATGACACTGGAGAAAACCGAATAATTGCCTTCGTGCGACTGACCGCCCAGTGAGGAAGACATGACCTCACAAAACCAGCGTGTGCTCACCTGTGAAGTAACTTCCTGTGAGCGAGGGTGCGGAAACAGAAGTTGGCGATGTGTTGCGACAGTCCACACCGGCGTGGTGAGGGAGCGTGACGCCAGAGAGAGCGCATTTTGTGGGTGCAAATCAGATGTGTTGTTTTTTTGTTTTCTTTTCCTTTCTAGTTTTCTTAAATGCAAATTCTCTGACTTTAATTTTTATGAATATGAATAGGTGAATATTAATATTTTGTTGATGTTGATGATTGTTTGATTTTTTTTACTGTTCCTTTACATTCATTTACCTTTTACAAAAGCAAATAAAATGACAAAATGACACTTTCATAAAATAAACCAGTCTATTGACAATCCTTTCAAAGAATACATTTGTTTTTAACCAACATATTATTATTATTATTGTTGTTATTATTATTATCATTATTATCATTTTTGTCTACTGACGGTAAGCTGGAAGCGCTGGACGGTGGGCGGCTCTCTGGTCTGCGGCACAGCGTACACCACCTGTTGGCCATCGCCGTGCACAACGCCGCTGCTGCCCTGGGGGAAGAGCAGCTGGGAGTAGGTGGGCGTGGCCGAGGCGTCTGCAGCCTGGAGGACAGGAGATGTGTGACAGGGTTTCAGCCTCTCACTATGGAGGGTGTCACTCTTTGCATCTCTCTCTCTCTCTCTCTCTCTCACTCTCTCTCTCTCTCTCTCTTACTGTGTTTCCTGTCGTCACGCCACTGCCGGTCGAGTTGTGTGTCTTGGCGTGAGAGTCCACAGCGAAGATCTCCACCCTCTGCCTGTCCAGGTCGATGTTCTGGTCGACACTGTGGGCCTACAGCAGTAGCATCAGCAGCAGCATCAGTTCAGCCCTGTGACACTGCATCGGCCACTAAACCCTCCTAATCTCACCTGAGAGGTGGCGTCATACTCGGCTTCCTCAGGAGGATCTGACAAAACACACACACACGCAATTGTTCTTACAACTCTCGGTAAGATTGGGAAAGTTGTGCGAGCCGCTTCCTGTTGCTCCACCTTTGGCTTCGGAGGATCTCTTTCTGCGGTAAAGCAGCATGCTGAGCGCCAGCAGGACCAGCAGGACCAGCAGGACAGCCAGGGTCACGCCCACGTAGAGCCACACGTCTGAAATGAGGTTCAATCCATGACATGAAGTGTTACTCCGCGTGATGCGATGACAAAAAAATCATCCGCAACATCTAGTTAAGGTGGAGGTGGAGGCTCCGCCCCCTTTCGTCCCTCCCAGCCAGGTGCGACAGAGATTAGACACGGTTCACGCTGGCTCGCAGAGAATTAGCAAGAGGCGCTACGTAGCAAATGGCTACGCCAACCAGCTGGGAAGATGTTAATTATTGAAGAAGACATAGCATTTATTTCAGCAAAGAACCAACCCCACTAACTGCTAATTGGTCTATACAACTGTCCACATCCACATCACATGTATCAAGAAGATCAAGGTCATCAAAAGAGACCCCACACACCCAGCCCACCCCCTGTTCGACCTGTTGCCCTCTGGTAGACATTACAGGTCAATCAAATCTCATACCAGCAAACTGACAAACACTTTAGTAGAATCCTTTGATGAACTTGACACACTGTCGCTTCTTAAGCGTTTCCTAATATTTATTACATTGTTTTTAACTGACTCTATGTCTTTTATATCTCCTTGAGATCTTTCTTTTTTTTTTAAATACTGTGCAATTTAGCCAAAACCACAATTTCATTGTTATTACTTGTAGTGCAATGAGAATAAACGCTATTCTATTCTATTCTATTCTATTCTATTCTATTCTATTCTAATACTCCATGCCTCCACTCCGAACACTATCCCGAAATATGACTGCCAAATATGACCGCCAGCTAGCCAAGGACTAAGAGACAACAAAGCTGAAGACTTGCTCTCCATGTCGAACTTCTGATCTGCTATTGTGAACTCTGTTGTGGGTCCAGCCTGTGTCATCGTCATCGTCGTTGGAAGCTGAGGGTTCGGTCTCCTCCCGGTCGGACCTGGGAAGAATAATAGAAGGAAAAACCTGAAACGGCAACTGAGTCACAGAATCCCAGCCGAGTCCAACAGGAAACTCACTGCCTGCTACGCTGAGCACACTGTTTAAAGACATTTTGCAATCTGGATGTTCAGTTTGGCCTCCTGAACTTGAATTACTATCATGACATCTCTGCCACCTTTTGGATCAGCCAAAAACAATAATGAATCACCTCTCCAAGCACATTAGAGTTTTGAACACATGAAGATGCATTAATGTAGCGTGGACCTGCTAAAATGACCGTCCAGCCAGCTTTCAGACACAAGAGGGCAGCATGGATAATCAACCTTCTACCCTGTTATGACAGTTAACAGCCTGAGCTCACCATCGACCACAATGACTGTAACCTGCTGCAGTGAACCTCCCGACTGTCCAATCAAAACACAGCGGTAGAGAGCGCTGTCGGCCTTGGTCAGCTGCCTGAAGGTGACAGAGACTTCTCTTCTTGTTTGACTTCTTGTGAACTGGAAGCTGAACGGGCCTCCCACAGTTCCCGTGCCCAGTTGCCAAATGAGAGCGTTGGTCACGCCGCACGGCTCCTTGCAGAAGACCTTTGCGTTTCCCACAAAGTTAAAGAGGCATGTGACGGTAAGCTCCGCCCCCTCGATCCGGCTGTAGACGATCTGGGCACCAACCAGAACATCCTCTCGAGCTGCCAAAACATCAGCGAGCACAGAGGACAGTTGGATCAAATGAATGAATTTATAAAATTAAAATAAGATTACGATAAAACTTTTTTATTTTATGAATATCTCAAAAGACAGTAAATGGCAATTCAGTGTTAACGCTGTGAAATTGATGCCGTTGACTTCAGAGTGTGTAGGAAAACCCAACAGGAAGCTGCTCGTGGCTCCACAGCAGCATGAGTTCTGACACAGCTGCCATATTTTGAGGCTCAAGATTTGGAAACAGCTGAGTATTGTAACAGCGACGCCTCGGAGCTCAGCGGGTTTCGGAGGAAATAGATAAAAAAAAAAAAAAGAATCACACTTTTCTGTCAGAGATACCACAGAGGTCCTAAAACTGAACTTTAAACTTTAAACTGATGAGCCAGTTTATATCTGACTGTTGTTTGAAGGTGTGAAGTCGCCCGTCAAACAACAAGTGAAAGCATTACATTGTCGAACGTCACATCAGACAGACCCATCACAGTGCTGCTGTATTTCCCCTCTTCTTTGCCGTTATTCATATTCTTACACCTTGTGGTCACATTTTCTAGTCTAGTTTGAAGGTCATGACTGAAGCAGTAATCTGACGTATATTTAAATGCCGAGACACAAACAGGAGTCACTCACGCAGGAAGAGGAGGACGAAGAGGAAGTGGATGATATTAAGAATGGTGGTCATGATATCGTCGCTGCCTCGTCTTGGTCTTGACGGACGGTGGCAGCTTTAAATGGTCGGAATAGCCCCGCCTCCAGGGGGCGTGTTTGAGTTTCCACTCTTCCACTATCTTTTAAAAAGTCAGTCATAATTGAAATATTTTCCTTTATACGAATTAAATAATAATAATAATAATAATAATAATAATAATAATAATAATAATAATAATAATAATAATAATAATAATAAACGAATAAAATAAAAACGATAAATATATGAACTATTAACAACAAATGATTGACCCATTTTCTTAAGATAATCAAGTTAAAAGGGTTGCAAAAATGTATACAAATGTGTTGATTATCAATAAGCTAAATGTATAAAACATAGATTCTAAAAAAAATAAGCTTACACATTTTTCTAAAGAAAAACAAAGAAATGCACAAACCAGTAAAATCGGAAAAAGGAGCATTTGAGTGGGCAACTGGTCACTGGCGGTTCTGCGTCAAAGTGACGCAACGGCTATCAATTTACTGCCGATCAAACTTCAGGCTGATTCTGCTGCATGAGACGTGAAAGTGAAAACAGGATCAGGAGAGACTGAAGGACGACGGGAGTCGCAGTCTTACTCAGTTTTAGTTTTATTTTGGCGTTATTATAACTTTAACATAGTTTTTTTTTTTTTTTTTTTAATATATATATATAAAGATTTTTATTATCCGATTGTGTTTGTTTTGTCTTAGCCAACTGTTTCTTCCAGAGGACGTCGCGACACTTTCAGGTAAACAGACGCACCATGACTTTCGTTCCTCAGACTGGGAGTAGACGGGAGGAGAAATTAAACATTTCTGGTTTTCACCAGCCCGTCATTTCTCCAAGTACTTGCTCTAAAAACTACTTAAGTAAGAGGACTTCAACACTTTAAATAATCTGACATACATACACTTTATAAGTTTGAGCTTGCAGCCCCGGATGACAAGAGGAGCCGGATCTCTCTCTCTCTCTCTCTCTCTCTCTCTCTCTCTCTCTCTCTCTCTCTCTCGCTTGAACACGAGAGATGTTGCACATGAACGCAGTTTACGGAACTCTGGCGCAAAAAGGAACAGCATGTCGCAGAAACGCACTGCAGTGACGAGAACAGTATTTACTTCAGAGTAAAAAATACACGGCCATCAAAATATTATCTACTCAGGAGAAAATACACATCTGTGCTAGGGCAGTACCTCAGTAATTCAGCTTCATCAGCGTCATGCGACGCCTAGCGCACGTGACCACCCTCGCGCGGTGCGGGAAGGCTGCCAACGGAACTGAGTTACCATGGCAACAGAGTCCGTGACGCTAGGTCTTCTTTCAGTTCTGCATTTACTCGGTCTGGATAATTTTTAAAGATGCTGCTAAAACAAAAAAAACAAAAAAACGAACAAAAAAACAACAACTCCATGATGACATTCCGATTGCGAAAATGACTGATGTTTCACACGCCTCCATTTTCTCTGTCAGAACTGTCAGTGGTCCGACGGCTACGAGCCACAGCTTCCTCTCTTTTTTCATTGTGAAGGACCCAGCCATGAGTCAGTGGCAGGATGTGGAACAGGAGCAGCAAGTGATGTCTTCAGAAACCTGTCTCGATGGCAGCAGTCTGCATGAAACTCCAGGGTGAAATAGTGTTTTTTGATAATGTTATTTTAATCAGCATGTATATATATTAAATTGGATTGACTATAATATGATATTATGTGGGTGACAAGGTGGCGCCTTACAGCAAGAAGGTTGTGGGTTCGATTCTGGGCCTGGGGCCTTTCTGTGTGGAGTTTGCATGTTCTCTCTGTGTCTGCGTGGGTTCTCTCTGGGTTCTCCGGCTTCCACCTACAGTCCAAAATCATGCATGTGAGGTGAATTGGGAACTCTAAATTGTCCGTAGGTGTGTATCTGAGTGCAAAGGGTTGTCTGTTTTTGTCTCTATGTGGCCCTGAGATAAACTGGCGACTTGTCCAGGGTGTAACCCAGCCTTTGCCCTATGACAGCTCGGATAAGCTCCAGCAGACCCCTGCAAAACTGAGTGGGTATTGGAAATGGATGGATGATATCATGCAATATAATAATAAAGGCTCTTCCCACTGCAGCTGTGAATCTCTGAGGAGCAACCACTCGATGGGATGTCCCATAAAGTTTGCAGATGTGCAGCACTCAGTTGATCCATGGTGAGAATCATTTCATTTTTATTTTTATTTTTTTAAACAATCTTCTCTGTGGACCATTCAGTAGTGAATGAGCAGCCGAGTGGAACAACTACAGGTGTCCTGGTGTTTGTTCAGCAGGATCCAGGAAAAGGAAGCAGAACCTGTGGACCCTGGGCCCTGCCGTGTACCTGTGAAGAGCCACCAGTCCATGTTTTGTCCATTAGAGTTTGGAAATGTGCACCAATCAGCTGATGGGAGGTGGGATAAACCGACGCTCATCTTCAGTAGAAGCTTCTCCTAATGAATCTGTGGAGGCCTGAACAGTAACTGGAGTTTAATGCAATCTTGCAAATTCACACATTAACAACTGGTTACAGCAAATTGCCTGTAACAAAAAAAAAAATAAAGAAAAAAAAATAAAGAAAATCAGCCTATAGGCTCTCATTTCCATTTGGTCTGATTGAAAGTTGCGGGTGTGGCTAAAGTTAACTTGCAGGTGGGCAGGTGTTGAAGCACACACTACACTCACGCCCCAATCGCTGATCACCTCCAATACTGCCCACATATGAAAAATACATTAATAATGATAATATAAGTTTAAAAAAAAAAAACCTTCAGCTTCATCAGGACTAGTTTTGTCCATCTGCTAACACTGAAGGGGAGGGGCTTATGTGTGGTACTGCTGGCAGTCACCAAGGGAGCTTCACCGGTTTTGACTTTTACAGTAACGCATGTATTTGGCCAGACGTAACCTGAGATGGTTGTGCAACAGGGATGAGCAGCAGACTTCAGAGGTTCCATCAGTCCAGCAGCACAAGGAACACCTGGACTCTATATTCCTGGTCTGTAGATCCAGTCTGCTCACCATCAACCCTGCTTATGGTTCTAGTGTAAAGATATCACTCATTAGGATGTTGCATTCCAGCTGCTGGAGGAGAACATCTCAGCTTTCATGAAGAAGGAGCTGAAGAAGTACCGGGAGATACTGTACTTAGGTTCCCAGCAGCCGTCAGATGTTTGGAAAGAGGAGGGCGGTGATGACAAGCAGGTGAAGAGCGCCGGCGAGGCCTTCCTGGAGATTTCACAGATCTTCCTGAGGAGGATGAAGCACGCGGAGCTGGCCGAATATCTGCAGAGTGGTAAGAACCTCTGGCACCGCTCCGGCCAGACCTTCTGAGATAAAAGATGACTTTCACTCCTGTGTTTGTGTCGTCATGTAGGACAACCTGCTCCGGTTTGTCAGCGTAAGCTCAAGTCCAGCCTGAAGAGGAGGTTCCAGTGTGTGTTTGAGGGCATCGCCAAAGCTGGAAACCCGACGTTGCTGAATCAGATCTACACCGAGCTGTTTGTCACTGAGGGAGGCGGCGGAGTCATCAGCCATGAGCATGAAGTTCGGCGGATAGAAACGGCCTTCAGGAAGCTCACCAGACCAGAAACCACTATTATGTGTGAGGAAATCCTCCAACCTATGCCTGCAAAAGGTCTGCCAATCAGAACCGTGATGACAACGGGAGTCGCGGGCATCGGGAAGACCGTCCTGACACAGAAGTTCACACTGGACTGGGCAGAAGACAAAGCCAATCAGGACATACACTTCATGTTCCCGCTGACCTTCAGAGAGCTGAACAAGCTTGGAGGGGAAACGCTTAGCTTGTTGGAACTCATCCACATCTTCTTTCCCGAGACCAAAGATGCAGGAATCCGGAAGTTTGAAGACGTCCGGGTCGCCTTCATCCTGGATGGTTTGGACGAATGTCGACTTCCCCTGGACTTCCAGAACAACCAGGTCCTGACAGCGGCCTCAGAGCGGGCCTCAGCAGATGTTCTACTGACCAACCTCATCAAGGGTAAACTTCTTCCCTCTGCTCGTCTTTGGATCACGACACGACCCGCTGCTGCCAATCAGGTCCCTCCAGAGTGTGTAGACCTTTTGACAGAAGTCAGAGGGTTCACCAACTCGCACAAGAAGGAGTACTTCATGAAACGCTTCAGAGACAGGGACCTGGCTAGAAGAGTCATTGGCCACATCAAGACATCCAGAAGTCTCTACATCATGTGCCACATTCCCATTTTCTGCTGGATCACAGCTACAGTTCTGGAACAGACCTTAGAGGGAGAGCAGCTTCCCAGGACCCTGACGGAAATGTACATCCACTTCCTGGTGGTCCAGTTCCGACTGAAGGCAGTCAAGTATGATGAAGAAGCTGAGACAGAAACATTCTGGAGTATGGAGACCAGGAGGATGATCAGGTCTTTGGGGAAACTTGCTTTCGAGCAGCTACAGAAAGGAAACCTCATTTTCTATGAGTCAGACCTGACAGAGTGCGACGTTGACGTCACAGCAGCATCGGTCTACTCGGGAGTCTTCACGCAGGTTGGAGAGAGCAGAGGAATATATCCAGACACGGTCTTCTGCTTTGTCCATCTCAGCGTTCAGGAGTTTCTGGCTGCCTTTCATGTCTATCAGACATTTGTTGACTCTGGTGTTAGCCTGCTGAAGGACCAACCAACATCTCAGAGTCTGGAAACAGGTACAGGAACATTTTTTTCAAAGCGCAGTGGACCAGGCTTTGCAGAGTCCCAACGGTCACCTTGACCTGTTTCTCCGTTTCCTCCTTGGACTGTCTGTGCCCACCAATCAGGTGCTTCTACGAGGTTTGCTCACACGGACAGGGAGCAGCTCACAGACCAATCAGAAGGCTGCAGAATACGTCAAGAAGAAGATTGGTGAGGACCTCAGTCCGGAGAGGAGCATTAACCTGTTCCACTGCCTGACCGAGCTGAAGGACCGAACTCTGATGGAGCAGATCCAGCAGTACCTGCGCTCAGGGAGCCTGTCCACTGACCAGTTGTCTCCTGCCCAGTGGTCTGCTCTGGTTTTCATCTTGCTCTCTTCAGACAAAGATCTGGAGGTGTTTGACCTAAAGAAGTTCTCTGCTTCGGAAAACGCTTTGATGAGGTTGCTGCCTGTGGTTGCAGCCTCCAGCAAGGTTCTGTAAGTGCACAAGGCAAATCTAAGGCTGGGTTTCCTTGTTGAGGCAAAGGTGGTGAAACTACTCTGTACCTTTTCTTTTCTTTCCTCAGCCTGAGCGGCTGCAACCTAACAGCTGAAAGCTGCCGAGCTCTGTCCTCTGTTCTCAGCTCGTCGTTGTCTCGCCTGGTAGAACTGGACCTGAGCAACAACAACCTGCATGACTCTGGAGTTGCGCTGTTGTCTGCTGGGTTGGCCAATCCACACTGTCACCTGAAGACCCTCAGGTTTTTTTCAGCACTCAGCTAGGTCCAATTGTGAACGTCTGAATCTTCAGCTACTTTCTAATTTGGGTATTTTTTCAGGTTGTCGGGCTGCCTGATCACGCAGGAAGGCTGCCAGTCTTTGGCCTCAGCTCTGAGGTCCAACCCTTCCCACCTGAGAGAGCTGGACCTGAGCTACAACCATCCTGGGGAGTCTGGAGTGAAGCTGCTGTCCGTGGAACTGGAGGATCCTGGTTGGAGACTCGATGTCCTCAGGTTGGAGGTTTTTTTTTTTGGTGTTTTTCTGTCAACATCTGAGGGTTCACTGGTCGGTTGACGCCCAGGACTGAGCAGGTGTTGAATCACCTGAGGAGTTGTCTGGTAACCACATGTCTCCACAGGCCACAGAGTTTGTTTGGTTTTGGCTTTTTTTTTCTTGGGCAAGCAGTAGACGTCACTGTTTGCCAAAAAGGTGTCAAAGGTCACTGGTAGAGGTTTGTTCGAAGCAGTCCCAGACCAGTACAGACTTTCCAAAGCTCAGGCAGCTACTGCAGCTTATGGAGTTCTTTTGGTGGCTGTTTGTGTGGCCATGAGGTCGGCAGCCTTCAAAGCTCCGGCTCTTCCATTGAATCTGCTGAACGCTGAGATGTAAAACGCTGTGTGACAGAGGCTGGCAAGATGGAAAAGTGAATTAGAATTTAAATTTAAGAACTCTGACTAGATGTCTGTCCTTCCTCCAGGTTGGAACCAGCTGGATCCACGTGGTTGAGGCCGGCGCTGAGGAAGTGTGAGTTGGTGTGATTGGGAACCGTTGTCGCTCCCAGTAGAGGTCCAGAGGTCAGCAGCTGTCTTCTTCTTCTTCTTCTTCTTCTTCTTCTTCTTCTTCTTCTTCTTCTTCTTCTTCTTCTCCTCTCTGTCAGATTCCTGCAGACTGGCTGTGGACATGGACACGGTCAACACCAACATCAGTCTCTCGGATGACCGCCGTAACATGTGGCACGTGGAGCAGGAGCAGCCATATCCAGATGGGCCGCAGCGCTTCCACTGGTGCCAGTTGCTGTGCAGCGATGCTCTGACCGGGCGGGGCTACTGGGAGGTGGAGTGGAGTGGCGGAGGCTTTGTGTCGGTGAGTTATGATGATGTGGGCCGCAAGGGCGAAGGTGACGACTGCCTGTTTGGCCAGAACAGCCGCTCTTGGAGCCTGGACTGCTCTAACGTGGGCTACTATGCCTGCCACGACAAGATAGTGACCACCATCCAGTCCCTGTCCTCCTCCTCTGGCGGCACCTCCAACAGGGTGGCGGTGTATGTGGACTGTCCGGCTGGCACACTGTCCTTCTACAGGGTGATGGGTGGCGGCGTGCTGACCCACCTGCACACCTTCACGACCACCTTCACTGGACCCGTCTACCCTGGCTTCAGGCTGTGGGCCGGCTGCTCGCTGAGGCTGTGCTCTCTACAGGAGGGCGGAGATTCTGACGGGCTCCCTCCACTCTGATCTCGGGCCTCTTATGTGGTTTGTCTCTGTCTTCAGAGTTTGGAGGCCCGAGCAGCACCAAAGGTCATAGGTCAGGAGCAGTGATGATGACAGAACGTCCTGCTTTCATACTCTGACATCAAGTCCTACAATATTATTGCAAAGGTAGAAATTTAAGCTTGATTTATATGCAAAAAATACATATCTCTCAGTTGGAATGTTTCCCTTCAGGACCTCAGTTGTTTGACCCTTTCTTAGTCCTCTGTCATACGTTTCCATTTGTCATTAAATTTTTTGTCACGTTGATTAAAAATGAAAAGTAGTGTAGAAACTGCAGAGAACAGTGGCGTTGCTCTAGTCTAGTATGATGAAGAGCGACAATTCAACATCTCTCTCCCTGATCGTCTGTCTCCCCCTGCTGGAGACTAAATGTGTGAGTGTGAAAGGTTGTTCGTGTCCTGTGACTTTTTTCAGGATGTGTCCCCGCCGTTCAGCTGCGATAGGCTCGACAGCGCAGCAGGAAGAGGTGGTGGTGAAAAATCCCGTTTTTATTAAATCTACCTTTTGTTGTTCTCGCTTTGACCAGCAGATGTCAGTCTACGATGGTTAAACTCGGAAGCTTTACTGGAAATAAAACTATTTTTGTCAGCGCGTGTTCATATTTTTCCTTACCCTTTCTTTTTAAACATATTGAGTAAAGTACTCGCGCAGGGAGTCAAAACTGCAGCAGCAGCAGCAGAAGTGAGAAGGTCAGATTAGTGAAGTAGAAGAAGCTTCAGCTTGAGATACCAGGACTGTGCAGCTGCTGATCTAATGTGTTTGCATCAAATTCCTTTGTAAAATATTCTCAGAAAGCGTGTCAAGTTTTTTGAAATGGAATTGGTTCCATGTACGTAGAGTACCTCTCACAATAGGATTGTCTGTATGAACGCCACTGCTAGTGGAAGTGGGCCACATAATATATTTACTACTAGGGAGACTGGTGAGCATGCCTGCTGTTCCACACAGTCACTTTAGAGTATTGGCTGCCCAGCAGTACTATAGAAAGTTTGGCAGTGCTAGCTAGGCCCCCATGTACTTTACGTTTCTTTAGGTCTTGCGTGGCATAGTCTTATTTCCAAACTGAGTTTGCTAATGCCTTTGTTTAGATCTTTTGAAAAACAAAATATTTTGAAAAATGTGAATTTTTTCTCTTCCCAACATTTATTTAAATTACAGGAGTGTTTAGTTTACATCAAAAGCACAATTTAAAAAAAGAATCATTGACACAGTTTCACACAGATCATCTTTAATTGACGCATCACTAAAAACATCATATGTTCACTACACAACTTCAAGAATGATGTCCAATATTTCTCTAAGTTCAATATTAAATTCATGCAGGTTGTGTCTGTTGTTGATCTCATTAGAAACACTTCAGCAACAAGTCAGAAAACATTTCCACAACTTGTTGTTCCAACTCAGCACGTCAACAAAGAGTTAGCAAAACTGGAGATAAGGTCGAATCTTCTGAAAATGTTCTCAGATTAATACATTCTTCAGCAATGCTGGGAGGGTTTATGGACTTGAGTGTAAACCTGACGTGTCTTCACGTAGCTGATAAGCTGACCCGTGTCACTCAGCAGGTCCAACATCCTCTTTTCTCTGAATGTCTGAGCTGAGTGAGGAAGAAGCTGAAGAGCAGGTTTGGAGGTGAGGCTCTGATCCTCCTCACACCAGGAGCCACAGCAGATCAGGTCCCTCAACTGCTGATTCAGATGTCTGACAGACAGGCCACTTCCTGTCTGGAGGTCAGGTGACAGAGGTCAGGTGAAGGTAAGGCGGAGGTCAGATGGTGGTGAATGGGGTCAGATGGAGGTCAGACGGTGGTGACAGACAGCAGTGGGCTGAAGAGCTTCCTGCCGTCTGGCGAGTGCGAGCCATGGGCCAGCAGCTCCTGGATGGTCATCCAGTTGTCCAGGATGCGGCGACTCCGCCTCTTGGCCGACTTCCTCTGAGACAGCAAGCTGCCGCCGGGGGAGTCCTGAGGAAGGGGCGGGGGGTTATCGGCACCTCCTGTTGGTAACGCGTCCCTGTGAAAAAAATAATTTTTGTGCTTTTTTTGTTGGTTTTTGTTGCTTCAGTCACTTTGAATTTGTTACTGTTAATTCATCAGACTTAACAGCGCTGCCCCCTGCTGTCTCAGTCAGTCAGTCTGTCAGTCATGCTCCTTCACCTGCCCAGAAGAATCTCACTCACAGATTTACAATGAGGTTTTTCGACTTTCCTTGCTGCCTACGTCATCGAAGTTGGAATCTCAGTGAAGAACATTGGATAACCTCCAGGAAGACATCACTTCCTGCTCTGACGTCCCCCCGCATAGTGCAACAAGCCCTTGTGTGTCTGTAAGAGGACAACCTACCTGTCTCCTCTTAGGTAACCCAGGCGGCTCTGCATCATGAACTCTCTTCTTCGCCGGTATTCTCTTGCCCTCAGCAGCTGCTGTTTCCGCTCCTCTTTACTCCAGTAGCGGCCCTGTTAGAGAACGGCTCCGTTACTGGGAGGAAATGCTGTTGTCGAGGGTTTTCATTTCATGCAGGTTCTGGATTGATATTTGACCTGCTTCATCTCGCTGGCGGCGTCGTCGTCTGTGGTCATGCCGCTGCGCTCCTCCCGGATCTTAATGGCTCGGGCCTTCAGGAGGCGGTCCCTGACTGGCCGCTTGGCCACGTATCGAGTGCCGTCGCTGCGGATCTTTACCTGGACGTGAGCAGGACCGGACAGGTTAAAAGGTCACAGAGCGACTCCAGACTTGGTGAAGCCACGCGACTCACCTTCCACTCCATCCGCTGCGGCGAGGCCGTTGGCGACGAGTGCGTCAGCCCGAGCGGCAGAGCCAGTCCTAACCGCGAAGTACCTATGAGGTGTTCCTCCAAGCCACAGGGAGCGCTGTTGATGCTCCTGGGGCTGCCGGGGCCGCTGCTGCTGCCCGTGCCCGCCCGCCTGTGGTGACTCTCGGCCCCGGTCCTGTCCCTGAGCCGCTCCAGGGGTTCCACCAGGCCCTCGGAGGGGAGAGCCATGCAGCTCTGGTAGCGCTCAGGTGGCTGCGGCGCCCCCTGCCGCCTCCTGCTGAAGTAGGGGCTGGACTCTGCACTTCCTCCTCCCAGCCTGTCGGTGGCGCCACCTGTGTTATCATGATAACATGGATGTCATCCGATGTCTGAGATGGAGAGAATGAATGAGTGAGTCGTGGTGCGCTTATAGGATAAAACAGGACTCAGGCACCTGCCCGGGAGCTCCGCCCCCCATCTGCCACACCCCTTCTGGATGACGACCCAACCTCCCTGCTCAGAGACCTGGAGACGTGGACAAGCACAGTGTCAGCGCCGTTCAGACGTCTCATCCTTTCAAACCAAACTAAACCAAAAAGTCTGAACCCACCGAAATTTGGAGGGGGTGGAAGGGGTGGAGCTCGAACCCTGAGCCGCGTTGCCATCGTATCCATCTGCCTCGTACTTCCGGTACATTCTGGGAGAGAAGGTACAGCTGAGGTTGGAGTGGCGTCTCTCCCCGTCCCGTTCCCGCCGGCGGCGCCGCGGCGTCAGCGGCGAGTCGAGCGGCGGGAAGCGTCCGAGCGGCACCAGCGGTGGCGGAGACGCTGGCCGACTCTCCTCCCACTCCTCCCCTTGGAGTGGCGGGATCCGCTCGGTGCTGACCAGTGGCGTGCTCCGACAGCTCTCGCCACCGCTGTTGTAGGCGCTGGTGCTGTCCTTGTCGTCGCAGCGCTCCGGCAGCTCGTTGATGGCCGACAGCTCATGGTGAGGAGGGTCGCCGCTGCTGCCGCCGTCGTCGTCGTCGCCGTCATCCAGAACTACATGGACATCAAGATGTTTCAGGATTCAGCTGAGCAACCAACAGGATGGTTAATGACATTCATTTAAATTAATGTAATTACACTGTTGTGATAGGATCCTATAGCTTGTTTGAATGCTATACCTTTTTTAGACAAAATATAGGATCATATTCCTTGTTTAGTTGCTATACTGTGCTTAAACAAGGTATAGGATCCTATACCTTGTCTAGATGCTATACCTTGGACAGACAGAGTATAGGCTCCTATACCTTGTCTAGATGCTATACCTTTTTTAAGGTATAGCAAACAATACCTTGTTTAGACAAAATCTTGGATCTTAAAACTTGTTTCGACAAGGTATAGGATAGGATACTATAACTTGTATAAGGTACAACAAGGTATAGGATCCTATACCTTGTTTAGATCCTGTACAGACAAGTATAAACAAGGGGACAGGGTGTCTATACAAAAGAAACAAAGAAAAGTATGACCAACAGGAAGATTGGGCGTTGGTGTGACTACCTGCAGCAGTGGCAGCAGCGGTCTCTTCCTCCATCATCCAGGCCTTCAGGCATCGCTCCCGCAGCTGCTGCATCTTCTGCGCCCGCAGGATGTTGCGGCACTTGAACTCCAGGTGGCGCAGCTCCTCCTCGATCAGCGCCACCTCATGCTCGCTCAGCGAGGGAGGGGCTCTCAACTCCTCTCGAGGCTCTGCCCCCTGCCCCTCTTCTTCCTCCCCATTGGCCGGCGGTGCCTGGCTCCCCCTCTCATACTGACCCTTGACCTCTAGCAGCTCCTGGTAACGCCGGCACTCCTCCTCCGTCAGGCCCGGCGTCATCAGCGTCATGCTGGGGGGGGGCTGATGGAGGTAGAACTGCTGGTCAGAAGTCAAATGTCAAAGGTCATACAGAGCTCTCTCGCCAACACAACACCCACTACTGCCCCAGAGTTGGAATGACCTCTGATCAAAGTATAAACAGCGCCACCCAAGACAGTGTAGGATTCTGAAAACGCAGTTTGTATTTGAATATTTTTCATAATTGAGTGGAAGTGGTGTTTGGAAATGATGCTGATTGATGTGTCACCTTGTGCTGCTGGTGGTGGGGGCTGAAAGCTCCACCTCCAGCTGTCCAATCCAAGCCCAGCAGGGAGTCGCTGCTTAGCTGAAGGTCCCGCAGGTGGAGAACGGGAGTGCTGGGTCCCAGTCCAGGACTGGGTCTGGGACTTGGTCTGGGACTTGGTCTGGGACTGGGCCTGAGGACGGGACACATCTTAGCATCATGTGGTCACAGTGGAGGCAACTTGGGAAGGGAGGGGTTGAGGGCGGGGCCTACCTGGGGCTCGGCCCTGCTCGGAACTTCCTGGTGCTGCCGGGTGTGTTGGTGGTGCTGGTGTTGGGGGCACTGGTTTGGTCTCCCAGCAGGTCGGACAACTCCTCGCAGCGGGTGCTGTCGTCGGTGCGGCCCACACCGCTGTCCAGCTCCTGGCTGTTGGTGAGCAGCGGCGCCAGACTCAACAGGGGAGGGAGGGGCACTGGCGGCTCCCGGTCCTCCTTCTCACCTGGTTCCGCCTCCTCATCATCATCATCCTCCTCCTCCTCCATGCCCACCGCGACTTCCTTTTGTGCTCCTTGTGGAGGCGCCCGCTGGCGGAGGTGGTAGTAGCCGGAGAGGTGGGAGGAGCTGATGGAGCAAAGGGAGCCTCGTGGGTCTTGGCAGAGCCCGGGAGGCAGCTCTGCCTCCTCCTCTGGATCAGCTGGGTTTACATTCTGAAGGAGGACAGACAGCATGTTAGCATGGTGCTAACATAATGCTTTCACATGGGTGCACAGCATTCATGAGGCAAATTTATGCATTTCACATCTCTGCCCACAGTCCATAGAAAATGATCAGGGAGGGGAGGAGCCTTCAATTGTTTTTTTTTTCCTGTGACGGACAGGAAGTGTCTGAGTCCTAGAGCCCAGCCACCTGCTGAGAACCTGAGCTGCAATTATAACTGTGGAAAATGATAAAAGTCTTAGATGGACACACACACACGCACACACACACACACACACACACACACACACACACACACACACACACACACACACACACACACACACACAGCCACACTGGGCTAAAGGCTCCGCCCACACTGTTTTCTAATTTGCTCTTTCCTGCTTTAATTTAACATCCATCACTTCCTGTTGCTGTAAAGACATGACAGAGAGAGGAGCAAGAGCTGCTGGAGCGCCGGTTGACATACACACACACACACACACACACACACACACACACACACACAGCGCCTGTATTAAAACGCTGTCTTGCAGTTTCTACTCTGTCAGCAGACGTGGTGACACACTGGGAACAGCTGTCACAGCAATGTGTGTGTGTGTGTGTGTGTGTGTGCGTGCGCACCTCAGGAGTCAAACCCTGGTGTTCCAGGAAGTTGACGTTTGTCATGTGTCCAATTTTGTTTTTAAAATCAGCCTTCTTTGAGGTCAGAGAAGGCAGCACCACTGCGTCTCCTAATGGCATGAAAAAAAAAAATGTTGTCATGTGACCTCACCTCCACGTCGGGCCGAGCCAGCAGCAGGGAGAAGTTGATGCTGTCCTCTCTGGACAGGATGGCCACGGCCTCCTCTCGGTTCTGGATGTCCACACCGTTGATCTGGATGTTCAGAAAGCAAAGACGTAAGCAGAGGTCACGGAGAACATTAGATCACGGTGCCACGGTGTCACTGTGCATTTTTTTTTTTTAGCTAGACAAACCCGCCCAAACTGTCAACAACTTCCATACATTTGTGCCAAGGGCCTGCGGCTGCCATGGGAACCAGAAGTGACATCATTGGTCTGCTAGCCGGTAACCATGGCGATGCCAGGCCGGTAAGAGGGCCAGGAAAGATAGGATGGCGAGGGCGGAGACTGAATGTAACTCTATCCAAACAGGTTGTTGTGAGGACAAAGGTGTGACTGCGGCTGTTTCAGGGACGTTGCCAGACGGTGTCATAGTGACACTAAGAGGGAGGGGGCGCCAACAGCACCTCCCCACTGTCTATTTTTAGGGTGGCAGTAACTGAGCTGCCAGCAGCTCACTGATTGGCCAACAATCAGGCAGAGGGCTTCACATACAAATGTATTTAAAGCAAAGGAGTTTCGTTGGATGCAAGTCTGCAGCCTGACAGTCGATGTCTCTCAGGCAGAAGGTGGCAACTGGTGGTTATGTGACCCACCAAAGTTCAGCCACTGTCTGTGCTTCATCATCTGTCAGAACCTGAGAGGAACATCTTCAGCTCACCAAAGTCATCATCATCATCGTTATCATCATCATCATCATCATCATCATCATCATCATCATTCATCCATTTATCCATCATTATCAACCATAACCATCCATCATCCATTATTATCATTTGTCATCATTATGCATCACCATTCATCATCCATCATCATTATCCATCACCATCCATCATCCATCAATTTATCATCATCCATCATCCAATGATTTTATTCCTTAAAATCACAAGTCAATGTGTTTGCCGTCCAAAGTGTGCTTGCGTACCTGCAGGATTCGGTCGCCTTCTCTGATTCGTCCGTTCATTGCTGCGATGCCGTTGGGGTTCACCTGAAGTGAAGAAGACATGAGACGATGTCATGGAATGAATGGTCTCGTGGATTACTCAACGGAGTGTAGTGAGGGATGAGCTCCCGGTCCTCCACCTCCCCAACGTAGATGCCCTGGTCCTCGTCCTCGTCCGTACGGTAGCAGACGGTCAGGCCCAGCTTCTCCTGCTGGCTGGACTTGTAGAGCGCCACCTCCTGGAGAGGAGAAGTTGAGAAGATTCTGGTGAGTTTTGATGAACATTTCTGGACCTTCAACCTTGGGGTTAAACAGTGGAGCTGGAGATCCATCCCACCCAGTGCAGTTCTCCAAGTCCTCACCTCGTACTCCAGCGGGTCCTGCCGGTCTACCTCATGGTTGGACACGTCCAAGTAGTCGTCCGGGTCGTCGTAGTCCAACACGCAGCTGCGGGAGGAAAGAACAGAGGAGGGATCAGGATCCGTCGAGGGTGGAGGTCAAGAGGGGTCAGAGGTCGGAGCGCCGACGTACAACTGGCTGATCCCGTGTGGCCCCAGCAGGTGGGGGAGGGGCGGGGACGGCGGGGGAGGGGAGGAGCCGCTGCGGCGGTGATGGTGGTGGTGCTGGTGGCCCCGCCTCTCTCTGCCCGCCACCATGATGCTGTGGAAGCTGATGTCGGTCTGCGTGGCGTTGTCCACGCAGTCGGGGACGGCCACCAGGGTGAGCGAGGAGAGGGAGCCGCTGCCGTTGCCGCTGCACGTCGTGGTCACACCTGGCATCGCAGTGTTTTTTTTTGGTTGCAGAAAGAAGGAGAGACAGAGAGAGTGAGGGAGAGACAGAGAGGGAGAGAGAACGTTCTGTCTTGTTGGGAGCACTGTAAATATGGACCAACAGGGCAGTACCACTTGTCGCCATCGGGGGCAGTGTGTTTGTTCGTCACCTTTCCTCCTGTGATTCTTCCGGGCCACCTGCTGCAAAGACTCCTGGGAGTTGGGGGGCCGGTCCAGCGGGAGCTGCGACGATCTCCGTCCTCGAGTCTGAAAAACACAAATGTAAACAGCGGGAGAAATGAGTTCACATTTTTATCAAACCCATTGTTTGAAAGAGAGCCGAGTCCTGAGATGGATTCAAACTGGCTGATCCGCCGATCCGGTTCATGTCAAACTTAACAGCAAAACAGAAGACGAGATGAACAATGACAGCAGTAAGAAGATCAGAGACTGAACTCTGACCTCAGGCGTCGCCGAGGGAGAGAGTGGAGGTCAAAGGTCGCGGGATAATGAAGCAAGCAGGATGAATGATTTACACTGAAAATGTCGTCTGTGGATTTGATGTGGGTTGTGAAAGCCCGAGAGACCAGCGAGGAGACACCACTTATTCACACCTGAGGTGAAGTGAAGCGGCGGCAACGCCTCAACGGGGGAGGAATCAGAGTGTGTGAACCTCAGAAGGTCAACTGGAGGTCAACCAGAGGTCAGAAACTGTGATTGTGACATGCGAGGAGGAGCCGTCTCCATCCATCCATCCATCCATCCCGGTGCAGGACTGAGGATGGGAGGGTTCAAGTGTGTGTGTTTGTGTGGGTGGGTGGGTGTGTGAGTGCGTGTGTGTGTGTGTGTGTGTGTATGTGTGTGTCCCACCTTGCCGTGTCTGTCCACGGGCCTCAGCGAGCTGCCCCATCCTTTCTGCTGATGAGAAGAAGACCAGACATGATAAGTCGCTGTCCCTGTGTTCAACGTTCCTTTTAAAGGGACAGTTTGCATTTATAGACCAAAACCAAACCCTCTCATCTGCTTTGTGTGCCGCTCGGCTCTTCGGGTTACACTGGGTTGTGTATTTAAAATGAGTGCTTTTGGTCACCCACTGCACAGAATCACTGGGGCAGGAAAAACATTGAGATTTTTCCCTTTCAGGGTCCAAAACAAACAAACAAACCGGGGTTGTGTTGTTGTGCTTGCACACGCACATGCACACACACACCAACACACATACACACACTGCTGTGTTGAACAGATGCTGATTTAACAGTCACTCCGTCACCTCAGGTTCAGCTCCGCCTCCATCCACAGCAGAAGCATCCAATCAAACAGCTGTGAGCAAAAGTCAGAGGAAACACCTGCTCGTCATGCAGAAGAGAGGTGTGTGTGTGTGTGTGTGTGTGTGCGTGTGTGTGTGTGCGTGCACGCGTGCTTCTACTTCATTAGACCTTCATGCTGCCGTTGCTGCTGAAGCTTGAACGCCTGCAGATACACACTCACCATCCACACACTCATGTGGAAGAGCTTCTTCCTTCTAGATGACACACACACACACACACACACACACACACACACACACACACACACACACACACACAGACACACACACACACACACACAAACACCATGAATACCTAGATGACTGCTTCCCCTTTTGTTTGAGAACTCATCATTATGCATTAAATATCCACTGCCTTGTGTGTGTTTGCGTGTGTGTATGTGTGTGTGTGTGTGTGTGTGTGTGTGTGTGTGTGTGTGTGTGTTAGATTACATGCTTCAGTCTGGTAAAAAAAAAAAAAATTGTCTCGTCTGTCCAGCCTGCAAGAACACATTTTCACAGCTCCTCAGTGCTGGAACACTTCAGCCAATCACTTAGGTCAGGCAGAAGCAGTTGTTTGTTTCAACGACGTTTGGATGTCTGTATGTTGTGAAAACACAATAGTAAATATAATAGTAAAACCTCTTTGAAGCAGACAAAGAACACACACACACACACACACACACACACACAAACACACACACACACACACACACACACACACACACACACACACACAGGCTAGCACAGGTTCTCTGTGTTCTGTCAGAGGAGAAACTCTGACACTTTCCCTTGTGGCTGGTTGCAGTATAGCTCCTAAGCCCCTCCCTCTCCATATAAGCAGTCATGCTGAAACAATAATTATTACTGTTAACGTAGTTAATAATCGCCAACAGTTTGGTTTCACGTCGTTGTTGTTGGATGCTTTCAAAAAGTGGGCGGTGCATCGAGATTAGGGGCTGCTGCTTATTGGTCTGAGTGCGCTGCAGAGTCAACGTTGACCTCTTTTATTTATAGCAGCCAATGCATTGAATGGCAGACACAGTGAATAGACCCAAGTATTGACGAACTGAGGCAGTGGGCGTGTCCTCGGTCACATGACTGCGACCACTTGTACAGTCGCTGCCATTCATCAACCTCTTACCCCCCTCCCACTTCATCAACTATTTACTGACGCCTTCAGTACACACTTCCAGCACATTCATCAACACACACACACACACGGGGAAGAGTAATGGATCCAACTCCATTCCCAGCATGTTGAGGGGGAACAGGGAGCTGCTGCAGGCATGGAGCAGATGAAGACAAAAATAAAAGGTGAACTGGGGATTGATGGAGAGGATGGAGTGAGAGGAGGAGGAGGAGGAGGAAGAGGTGAGAGTGTCTCTCTGTGACCCCTGACCCCCATCAATCCCTCAGCCTGATGGGAGAACCGCCAACGGTGATTGCAGGTCTGAAACGACCACAGAGGGGCGTGACCATGAGCCTGGGGAAGAGCCGGCCTGTGATTGGCTCCCGGCTTGGGGACGTTACAGAGCGCGCTCCTGCTCACCCGTGTACCTCTTATGCTAATCGCGCCATCATAAACATGTTTCATGACTGTAATGAGGTTTTTATGAAGCTCTGTGTTCAACATCGGCGCCTTTATTAACATCTCACGGCGGCGGCGGCGGCTGGCCCGTTCGCCCGCCAATGCATCTCTCTCTCAGAGGTCCCGCCCCCCCACCGCCAGAGACACAACAGCTGTCTGCTCACCTCATGAAATATCACACAAATGTATTTCCTTTTATTTAAGCTGTAATTTTTTTTCTCGCTTTTCTCCTTTATTTCGCATAACTATGTAAAGATGTTTGTTCATATTAGCCTGTATTATATGGGTATATGCATGTAGGCACATGTGTACACATGTATGTGTGTGTATATATATGTGTACGGTGGTGTATCCATAAATGTATTTATATATATCTATACTGTATGTATATATCATTATAAATGTATATGTATGCACATGCATACACATTTATGTATGATTACATATACATGTATATGTAACATGTATATGTAATCATTTATTATGTGTTTCGGTACATTTTGTCAGAACTACATTCATGGAACCATTATTTTATAATTGGTGGCTGGACATGAGGGAAGATTGATTTTGTTCATTATTTAAGGAGAGTTTATAAGTTACGCATCAAATGTGTATTCCGTGTATAATGTTTAAAATTTTAATGAAATTTTATTTTTGTCCTTCATATTCGAAATGAATATTTCAAACCATCCAAAAAAAAATCAATCACCTCAAATCAACCCTGTTACTGCCGCAGACTGGACGGCATTCGTCACATTAATGTTGCAGATTCCTTTTTTTCCTGACTTGTGTTTTCGCACATACATGCCATCCTGTATGGATTTAATTTCATAATTTCCTGCTTGTTAAAAGATAAACTTCTGCTGGACTATAATCAAAGACAGTCTGCGTCATTAAGCTCCTAATTTCCCAGACGACAGAATTATTTGCATAAATTATTTGGTTTTGCTGATCTTTTTCTTTTCTTTTCAAGCGTACCAAAAGATGAACTTTTAATGGCGTAATTAGAGACTAATGACATTTCAAACCAAAAGATGAGCGAAGGTTTATGCAACGAGTCTAAAGGAAATGTGCTGGTTAAATTACAGCAAGGCCTGAAACTCTGAGAATCAGAAGCTATGAAATAAACTTTTTTCCCTTTTTTTCTAATCAGAAATCAAGTTCATGATCTGAGTCTCATCAGCAGAACAGCTTCTGATGTCCAGTTCGATCTGGATCCTTGACATCCAGGGTGAAGGCAGCAGCAGCGCATCATGGGAGTTGTAGCAACATATTGGCGCTGAGGTTTTCAGAAGCTGCAGCTGAATACAAACGAGCTGCCGGCTCTCTGGAGGACCGCTGCCATTGCCGGGCTAATTGGTCCAGCTCATTAAGACTAATATAATTTGCACCACTGATTGAATTTCCAGGATTCCACCAGCAGGGCGGCGATGCAGAGGGATGTATACAATTAAACCGATGGAGGAGAAAAGCCCTGACAAGGAGAGAGAGAGAGATTCAGTTTGGAATCAAATGTTGTTCACACTGGTTGCTCTGCTTTGTTGTCTTTTAAAAGCCCCTGTTTACTAGAAATCATCCCTCCATCCCTCCTTCCTTCATCCCTCATTCCTCCCTCCATCCTCCCTACTTCCTTCATCCCTCCGTCCTCCCTCCTTCATTTCTCCCTGGTTCATCCATTGTTCATCCCTCCTTCCTTACTTCTTCATCCTTCCTTTCTCCTTCATGCCTCTTCCATCCCTCCGGCCTCTCTACTTCATCCTTCCCTTCTCCTTCATGCGTCTTCCATCCCTCCATCTTCTCTCCTTCCTTCAAACCTCCTTCCTCCCTCCTTCATTCGTCGTTCATCCCTCCTTCCTAACTCTTTCATCCCTCCCTCTTCCCTCCTTCATTCCTCCATCCTTTTATTCTTCCTCCACCGTCTGGCTGCAACGATGCCATTGACAAAGTAAAGGCACTTCCCGAAGCAGCTGGCGGGGTTTTCTCTCTCTCTCTCTCTCTTTCTCTCTCTCTCTCTCTCTTTCTCTCTCTCTCTCTCTCTCTCTCTCTCTCTCTTTCTCTCTCTCTGCGTGCGTGTGTGTGTGTGTGTGTGTGCACTCATTACAGCAGAGCTGCCAGCTCCAGAGTGAGAAAGCATAAATACAGCTTCCCTAATGGCCTCGGTTACCGTGGCAACAGCCTCCCATTGAGATGAGTCTGACAGGCGGGTGAGGAGGAGAGGTGACTGAGACGAAGGGTGAGTGGTGTAGGGGAGGTGTGGTGGGAGGAAGAGTGCCGATGAGAGCAGGTAGAATTGGACAGTGATGGACAGAGGCAGAGAGAAAAGGAGAAGCGGGGAGTCGGCGGTTAGCTGGTAAGTCATGTGATCCACACACCAGGAAGCAGTTCCCCGCTACTGCTCTGCAAACAAAGCTCTCCACAGATGTTCACGCAGAAAGCAAGAGGACCACGGACAGCTCCACGGTCACCATCACCTTCTTCTGCAGGACACCTGAAGAACCACCAGATCAGCTTGGTTTGCGGACGTTGCTCCACCAGCCCAGTTTCAACTGGTTTCAGCAGCCGAGTTCCAACTGATTGAACCCTCCCAGTTCCAACTGATTCCACCAGCACAGTTCTAACTGGTTCCACCAGTCCAGCAGCCCAGTTCTAACTGATTCTACCAGCCCAGTAACAACTGGTTCCACCTCCCTGGACAGGAGACACACACACCTCTACAGCAGACCACGACTCTCGGCTGTTCTAACTGATTCCACCCCCTCTGGCTACTCTTATTTGTACTGTGGTTTCCTGGGTAATATCATGTAGTTAGATGGGGGAGGAACGGGGGATGGGAGACGAGGGGGGAGGAGAAGACAGAGGAGCGGAAAGGAAACAGAAAAGAACAGAAAGAAAGAGGAGGGAAATGAAGAAAGAAGAAGGAAGAAAAGAGCGTCACAGTTGACAGGTGCAGAGGGTTTTTTTCATTTCATTTGATTTCCTCACTGCTAGGCTCTGTCTGGACACACACACTCACGCAAACCCACACACACATACGCACACACACACACACACACACACACAGTCGGTGGTTCGCTGGTTTGATCGCAGTCGTTTGATTTTCGCTCCACATGCTGAGCCTTTTGTCCCCTCAGGCTCAGTCAGACGGAGCCTGAAGCCCCCCGAGCGAGACGTTCAAATGCTTGCCGGCGACCTGGGGCAAAACCAGATGCTGCCACACAGCCGTCGGGGGAGGGGTTGGTGGGCGGGACAGTGCGGTTGTGTCGGAGCAAAAAAAAATTTTGCTGGTGTGTAATTGTTGTTAAGCATGATTGGAAAACAACGGGACGCTAATTGGACTCATTACATTAATAGCACCTGATGTCACAACGTGTTGCACCTAACTGACCGTTCAAGACCTTCTGACCAGCAGGGGGCAGAAGAAGGTCAATGTTTTGGTCTCCACCTCCCCTAAAAAGAAAAGTATAGAGAACTTCAGTGACCTCGAACACAACATGCTGTCACAACGTCTGGTGGCACGTGCTGGCTGTGGTAACTGCTATAATTATCGTCATTAGGAGTGTGTGTGCGTCATCCTCCTCCTAAATACCTTATTAATCACATACACAGTCACTTGACAGGCGCACACAGACACACACATACAGCAAAGCTATGTTCTCTACACAAAGCCAAGGTGGAATCTTCCTCTGTGTGTGTGTGTGTGTGTGTGTGTGTGTGCGCGCGCAAGCAAGCAAGCAGTATAGTAAGTTTAGCATACATCATATGGAGCTCTGAGATCCAGGAAGCCGGGAACTACGTACAGCTCCATGTTCACTTTTAGCTCCTTGTAACTGTGTTCAGCACCACGGACAGCACGGCTGTAACTCCAGGCCACTGAGAGCTGATTGGAGAGACGTTGCCCAGCAAGCTGCCTTCGGTTATTTAGCACAAAACCAAATGAAGGCGGCTCAGACCGCCAGTAACTCATGGTGATTGATTAATCTGCTTGGACTGCAGCCATTTCTCTATTGCATTGCTTCCAGTTCACTGCTGGGTTCGTTTCAATTTCACCCCGGGGTTGGAGGTCGCTCATCATAATGTCACACCTTCGGCCTAGCCTGGTGTGAGATGCAACCAATTGCCTTTGATACTACCTCTGTATCAACTCGTACCTCTGAGCCATCTCGGAGAACTAGAGACATTGAGTATTTATCAAGTATTACATTTAACATACACATAAACCGTAAGTCATTTCTATGAAATTACCCGTATTCAAATTTGTTTAAGCATGGACGCAACACCGAGTGTGACTCGATTCAGCACCACGGACAGCTCAAACCATCACGGTCCTATTCTATTTTAGCACCACGGACAGCTCTATGCGCACTACCTGCTCCCTGGAATTGTGTTCAGCACAACGGACAGTTCAACGTATTGCGGCGCTAAGACAGCTAAGCATGTGACTGCTTTCAGCACCATGGACAGCTCCCTGCGGATTGCCACTTTCTCACCTGGCAGCCAAGCAGGTCACGAGGGAATGCAGCCTTTTTCCAGCCGTTTTAACATCACAATCACCACAACAAAGGCAGCGTCTGACCCAGATACAGGTGCATATGTGTGTGCGTGTGTGTTTGCCAGGACACATACAAACACACACACACACATACATCTGGATTACCTGTCACGACCAGTTTATTTCCTGTTTTCGATCCAACAGATATAGTCACATGTTTGGCTTTAGCAATTAGTGTCACATTTTGAAGACAACAGGGTATTGTTGACTAGACCCACACACACAAACACACACACACACACACACACACACACACATTGATTTCCATGGAAAAGGAGGGTGGGAGCAGGATTTCTCTCTTTTGACCTTTAAAGAACAACTTGACTGGCCCACAGTGATAAATGAGTCTCCCATTCCACACACACACACACACACACACCCACACACACACACACACACACACACACACACACACACACACACACACACACACACACAGGAATGAAATATTTCCATTTAGAACCACAATCTGATAGGAGCCCGTCGCAGGAGCTGGTTGGCAGGTTGACCTGCTTAGACTTGTAAATCAGATGACCGGCCCCCTGGTGGCCGGCTGCAGTATAGCTTCAGAAGCCCCTCACTGCCCCCAAAAGATTGTTTGTTCAGGTGTTTATTTCAATGCAGTTGTTACCTGAGTCTGGCATCGTGTTTGCGACAAGACAACGTGCATGAGGACAGCTGTGTGCTGTACTGCAGATGGCCAGCAGGGTGCTGATTGAGAAACTGTGTTAGTGTCCTGGATGAGTGTGTGTGAAGCTCCTCCTACCTGGAAGAGGACCCGGTACTGGTCCTCCGGACGTCGCACCACACACATGTTGCACCCCATGACTCCGTCTGAAGGTCCTGCTGGTCTCTTCTCTGGAAGCTTGCCGAGGAAAAAAAAATCAACCGCTTGACCTACTGATGTCTCGTCCTTTGCTGCCTTCACCTTTGACCCAGTCAGTCACAGTGGAGACCAAAGTCCGAAAACATCAACAGGAAGCTGTAATCCGTAGGATCCTGAATGTGACAAGGTTTGTGTTTGGTTTTCAGTCGTTGTGGCCTCTATTTATTGTGCTGACAAAATTATCACAAAATATATTTTTTAATGTGCTTCCCAAGAAAAAAAATGTGCTTTATTTCAATTGTCTCTTTGAGCTTTCACCCAGTTGAGTTTGAGTTTCCCTCTTGTGTCCTCCTGGAATTATAAAACAATCAGAGGGAGGAGCCTGACACACACACACACACACACACACACACACACACACACCCAGAAGACCCTGCTGAGCTTGATTGGATGAATATAGAAAGGCGATCATATAAAAAAATGAATAAATGTAATAATTACTTTTTGTACTAAAGTAAATTTAACACTGATGTAATGAACATTAAATATGTAGTAATTAAATAGATTAAGTGTGTGTTTTTTTGTTTGGAGCAAAATGTCAACTTTGTGCTGTATTTCTATTTTTTTGTCAAAGTGGATCAGGACTCTGAGGTCAATTGACGGCAGTAAGACCGCCAATCGGCTATTCAGAATGCAGGGCAGCAGCTTGTTGCTGCAACCTGTTTGAGAATTCTTCTGAAGACCACCACTGCTGACAGCGCTGATTGGCCGATCAGAAGTCTCATGTTGAAACAGCAGCAAAGAGAGTCAACAGTCTGCTTGTGCTTGAAATTGTCGCTGAAGTTGTGCTTCAAAACGATTTCATCTCTTCATAGCAAAATTTTCCAGCAGCTGAATTTTGAGATTCTGATGCTGCTCATCGGAACCTCAGAATCATTTTCTGCATCTTCTGATGGAAGAAAAAACACTCCAGCTGCTTGCAGAACTTTCTTTGTGCCTTGCTTTGCTTCATGGGCTCTGCTTAACGGATGAGAAGGTTGTCGGACTGCACGCAAACACCTGAGGTCAGAGGTCAGAGTCGTTCGGGGGGTGGGGAGGAGTTTTAGGGTGGTTGTGCATCCTCATTGGTGCATGCCCACCACTGGCCTCCATGCAGCTGCCTCACTCAGCACCGGGGACCCTACGACTCTTCTGTGCTCTTCGTTTCTCATGTTTCAGCGCTGAGAACGTGAAGGACGACGCTCTGAGGAAGAAGATCTCGCGTGGTCCCTCAAACTCTCTGCAGCTTCCAGGAAACAATCGGAAAATCAGTCACTTCCTTGAAGCTCCTGGAGGGCTGAAGCTCCAGACCAGCTTGTTTCCAAAAACCCCCACCTCAGCCACCTCAGCCTCCATGGGAACCTTCTCGCGCTCCTCCTAGAGGCTCTGCACAGCTGCTGCTCTGCTCCTCCACCTGCCCTCCTTCCTCCTTCTACTCCGCTGTTTCATCGTCTCCAGCACTTATCTTCAGTCCAGTTGGAGCCCCGAACCCTAAAAGACCACAAAGAGAAGAAGTTTCACTGGTCTGGACTTCAGATAAAAAGATAAACTGTAAAATCTGAGGAGGACTACACTTCGTCAGGAGGAAAAACTGTTGGTTTTCCTGACAGAGTGACAATTCATCTAAATTCAAAATTTCTCCTCAGTTTCATCTCTTACATTTTGAATTTAATGTGTCCAAAGCTTAAAAAGTCAAATGGAAAAGTGGGTAAAGATAGAATTTCCTGTTTTTTTTTGTTTGTTTGTTTTTTTGTTTTTTATCATATTTGTCTTTTAGATCATTTTAAAAGATAATAAAACTACTGAACTGAACAAGTGCCCAGCAGCTGCAGGAAGACCTGGAGCTGCTGCTGAACATGTGGCTGCAGCAGCTCCAGATCTTCAGCGCTGCCGGAGAACCAGACCGCAAGTCAACCGAAATGAGAGACAAACTCCAGACCTCCGTCAGCGTCAGGGAGCGTCCACTCCTCCTCCTCCTGCTGCTCCTCCTCCTCCTCCTCCTGCTGCTGCTGCTGCTGCTCCTCCTCCTTCTCCTCCTGCTGCTGCTGCTGCTCCTTCTCTTCCTCCTCTTCCTCCTTTTCCACCTCCTCCTCCTCCTCCTGCTGCTGCTCCCTTTCTCAGTGTGCCGTCAGGACGGTGGTGCAGCAGCTCTGCAGCTCTCTCTCTCCCTCTCACTCCCTCTCTCGCTCCTCTTCTGCGGCGCCGGGATGGAACAACAGCAGCGTCCAGCAACTCAGCCAGCCAATCAGCTGCAGCCGGCAATTAATGTCCTCCCCCTTCTCCCTCCTCTCTCTCACCCTTCCCTCTTATCCCTGCTCCTCCACCTCCTCCTCCACCACTTCCACCCCCTCCTCCCTCATTGTTCTTCACCTGTTCATTCGTCTCAGTGACACCGGAGCTTCGCGGTCATGTGATCACGCGCTCCAGACGTCTCGTGTCGAGCTTCCGAGGCTGTTTCAGCTCCTCTCTGGAGGTTCCTCTGCCCACCTAACCAGGTGAGGAACCTTCACTTGCACAGGAGAAATTTCTCACCTGTCGGAGCAACTGGAAGACGTCAGCGTGGGGAGCCTATCGCATTTTTATTAGTTTAAAAAGAGTCTTGAAGCACCGCCCACCAAACTCAAATGGATGGAGCCAAAATGATCACTTGTCTGTCATTAAATGTGTGTGTGTGTGTGTGTGTGTGTGTGTGTGTGTGTGTGTGTGTGTGTGTGTGTGTGTGTGTGTGTGTGTGTCTGTGAGTCTGTGTATGTGAATGTATGTGTGTGTCCACACCAACATCACTGATCACATTGATCTCATTACAGCATCCCACCACAGGGAACATTGATTTTTAATTATTTGGGGATTTTTAATTGATCAGGGGGCGGAGCCGCATTGGTGTACCCAACCAGGAGCGCCCCCTGCCGTTGCTAGGAGACGGCGACACACCAGCTCGCTGAGCTACAAAGGGGGTAAAAGTAAGATGCACAAAGATATTCCATAAGCAGGAGGCTTTGAAGCCCCCTGATGTCCGAAACGTGGCCTGACACAAAAAAGACATGTCAGGCGCATTGCCAGCGCCACTGCCCCCTGCAGGCCATCTGATATACCATCTGAACTCAACGTTAGCGTTCGCCTTTGTCGTAAATACACGTAAAAATAGCTGTTAGCACAGCGTAACACAAGGGTATGTGTGTGTGTGTGTGTGTGTGTGTATGTGTGTGCGCGTGCGCGTGTGTGTGTGTGATGAAATACGTCCCTGCTGTCAGAGGAGACAGTCGATACTCCTCCTCTCTCTTCCTCACCCCTCCTCCCCTCCTCATAAATCCTTCCTCACACCTCCGTCTCCTCTCCTGCTCCTCCTCCCTTTGTCTCCACACACCTCTCCTCTCCTCCCCCTCCTCGTCCTGTTTCCATCCCTCTGTCTCCCACCATCATCCCCTCCTCCTCCTGCTCCTGGTCCTCCTGGTCCTCGTCCTCGTCCTCCTCCTACTCCTCCTCCACCACCTACACCTCCTCATCCTGCTCCTCCTACCAGCTGAGTCCTGTGAGAGCAGTTTTTCAGCTCAACGCAGTAATTACATCGACAGAGGAGAGGAGAGACACGGAGAGAGGGACGCCTCTGCAGTGTCAACAATTGTCACGCCCGCCTGAATGCTACACACACACTCACGTGCGCTAGCGCAAAAGACACACATGCACGGATAGGTAAAACATCTTTGACAACCAAACTGTCTCCTGTGCTTTAGTCATAAATGTAAACAGGAATCCAATTAACTACACAATGTGCTCAGAGAGCTGTGTCACAAACGCACGCACGCACGCACGCACACACACAGAGTCACAAATGCACACACTCAGACTGCTTGCTTGACTGTTGTGGATGTGTGTACTCAGGTGAATCTGCTGCCCAAACATTTCATTTATCTCTTTCACTTTAACATGTGTACAGTGTGTATGTGTGCGAGAGAGAGAGACAGAGAGAGAGTGAGAGAGCGAGAGACAGAGAGAGAGAGAGTGTGTGTGTGTGTGTGTGTGTGTGTATGTGTGTGTGTGTGTGTGTGTGTGTGTGTGTGTGTGTGTGTGTGTGTGTGCCTGTGTGGACCAGTAATCCATCATCACATATAAATATTCAATTGTTTTGCAGTACTCAGTATTCACCATTCAGTATTCACGTTAGTCATTTATTTGCTGCAGTACTCATTTTATCCTGCAGGAGGAGGAAACCTCGCCAGCCATAGCTCTTGAACTGTGTGTCACTGTTTTTTGGGCAATTGTTATGTTGCTCTTATTGCAGCCGTTACTCTGCTTGTTGCGTTCAACAAATCCAGAGGACAAACTGTGTTAAACCACTGTGAACCTGCAGGGGTCGCTGTGCTCACTTGAGCTTCAGACAGAAGCTTCAGCTGCAACCACAGAACTGAAAGACTGCCCCCTGTTGCTGTGGATGTTCTGCGTTCTTTTGCAGAGGCGTAGTGAGACGACTGAGGTTCCCGAGTCTTCAGTGACAGATTGTCGCCCTCTGTTGTGTTCAGACACACAACGTTCAGACACACAACACAGCCGGTGGCGTTGCGCTCGTTGGTTTATTATTTTCATTTATGACGCTTTGGAAATCCATTTTCTGCTGCAGCACCGAGTGTCGAGGCACGTGCTGGAGACTGTGTGTGTGTGTGTGTGTGTGTGCGCGCGCTCGCGTCCTTGTGGGACACATTAATGCCCTGCAGAGCATCACAGGCTCTAATCGTCACAGTCTTCACAATCCACATCTCATTATGAAGGTGAGGGATACACACACACACGCACTCATTTTTTTTGCAACACTGTTTTCATTTGGACCAGCTGAATTGATGCTGATCGAGGATTTTTATTGTTCAGGACATATTTTCACTTTTCATGTTAATTTTTAAGGAGACAAAAACTCACCAGCTGATCCTTCACAATCCTCCTGCTCAAACACAGTTGGTTGTTTTGACGCAGCAACCTGGATAGGAAGGTCACCTGTTTGTCATCACTTGGACCAATCAGACTGTGAAAGTCTGAAACACATTCACACACTGTTTTCCACATCAAAAATCATGATGCACATTTGCAGAAGTGGGGTGAGGAAGGGGGAGGAGGGGAGGAAGGGAGAGGGGGGAGGTGAGGAGGTGAGGAGGGGGAGCAGAGGGAGAAGGGGGAAGAATGTCGTCTCTATCTCCCGTCCTCATCTCCTCGCTCTATTTTCACTCAAGAAAACACTTTCGCCGGCCGCAGCCAATCAGAGCGATAAGGCTTTTATTCTGCTCCTAATCAATTCAATTCATCTGGCCAATCAGGAGGAGGCGCTGCGTCCTGAGCTCCTCACAGTGAGTCACATGTTGTCAGACTGGAGGACTTACTGTCTGCCGGTCCAGATGTCCGAGGTGTGAGGAGCGAATCTGCTCCGTGAAGATCTGGTGAAGGACGCGGAACATAGTGTCGACATTCACGACCTGTTAGCTAATACTAAGCTAAGTTACAACAAGCTTGGCGATCCGTCAAGAACAAATGCATTTCCGTCCCTCCCACACGTGTCTTAGTCAGTTTTTTGTCACGTTGGTTCTCTTCACACACAACACACTCCCATTGACACACACATCAATACGTTGCTGGTTGTGGTTTTCATTTGAAAACTGCCGCGTCATGCTGTGTCTGTCTGCCCACTATTCTTTTTTATGGAAATAAATGCACATTTAATCTTTTGATCATTGTTTGAGCTGATTTATTGAAGAGTTTTTGGTTCAAATCACTGCATATTGCCAAGAACGCCCACCAACAAATTGAAACGGCTGGTGACGCCGCCTTAGGATTGCATTTTAGAATTGCATCCAGTTCCCTTTTTACCCACCTCTGCCGCCGTCAAGCGGTAAAGTTAAGAATTGCCCGCAATATGTACACTTCTGAATGTCCATCATGTTGCCAAATTAATTGATTACTGAATGGATTAATGAATAAACGGTCGTTCTCCACTACAGAGGGAAGTCGACTCGGTTCTTTGCCAGAAGGAATGAATGATGGCGGTTGTGTCGCCAGTGGCAGCTGGTGGTGCTCAGCTGTTCCTCAGGTGTTTCCTCAGCAGCTCTGAGGCGTCAACGGCTGATGAATTGGGCATTGATGATGAGCTGTGATCCTGATCCTTATCCTGATCCTGGAGACTGTTCCACCCGGACCCGCCCTGTTGTTCCCAGAGGAACCTCCTCAAAAACAGGGGTTAGGCAAGCGCCGGACAACTGCAGCTCCCTCGGGCGGCTCTTTGTTTTGGCGCTGCTGCCCTCTTGTGGTTGAAAAAGTGACTACACGGGCTCTCAGCTTCTCCCCAGTCGTCCTCATTTCCGGGTCTGTTTTGAGCCATGTTTTTTCGCCCAAGCGAAAGTCTCTCCGGTGAACAGCTGAGGGGGAACAGCTAATCACTGTGTCAGTTAGTCTGTCAAAGAGCCCATCATCAAACCCTTAGCCGCTACAAAAAAGAGATATTTTATTTTCATCCACTGGGGGGCAGCAGAGCGCAGGTGGCAGGTTGCCTCAGTCTATCTCATCTACACTTCTCGTCACTCTGGTAAAACTCGTTCATGTTTTATAAGGTCAAAGTCCCAGTGATTGTCACGTCCCAAAGGATATGAAATGTCTCCTCTGCATGTGACCCATCATCTCCTGAGGGAGTGATGGGCAGCAGCTGTGCTGCGCCTGGGAATCATTGGGTGACCTAACCTCCCGAGTCCAACCCCGAATACTGAGTGCCAAGCATGGTGGCAATGGGTTCTATTTTTACAGTCTTTGGTATGACCAGGCCGCAGGAAGGTTGTCAGTTCGAATCCGGACTCTTGACGTTCATGGCGAATCTGAACCCACCCTGACCTGACGACCCCCGATACTTGGCCAGCCAGAGGAGACTCCGCCCTCAGCATCTGGGTGAGAGCCCCCTCCCCTCTCCTCACCTTCCTCCCTGAGAGCAGGACGGCTGCTGGTTGCATAAAAACTCTGCGAGTCTGCTTTACATTCAGCCTCACGTGTTCGGAGCAAGCACGCACACTCAGCACCTCTCTCCCACACAGCTGCACCTCTGCAGCCTACACACGCACGCACGCACGCACGCACGCACGCACGTACGCACGCACGCACGAGCGCACACACACACATTTGTTTGCGCGCGTGTGCGTGCATCAGAGATCAGGGGTGCAGCTGCATCAACGAGCAGGAGTCTACGAGGGCAGCAGAGGAGGAGCTGCTGCACACACAGAGTCCATTTCAGCCTCCTACACTGCTGCTTCAGAGCATTAAAGCAGCTTTGATTCAGTTTGTCACTAACTAGCTGCTGCACAGTGTGGGAGTGAACAGCAGCATAAGCACAGAGAACACACGCGCACACACACAAACACACACGCCTCCTGGTGCTGGTCGTGTTCTGTGTTCATGTGATTCCTCAGAATTAGTTGCTGAGGCTGATCACGCTGCTCTTTGCTGCAGCTGATCAGACAGTTGATGGGAGGAGCCTCTCTGCCACCCCTCCTCCTCCTCCTCCTCCTCCTCTCCCTCCTCAGCACCAAAATGGCCACCAAAGGATGTCTGGTTTCTCACTGTGACATCATCATGCTGCGCCGAGGCTCCTGCTGACGTCAGTGACAAAACTGGAGCAGCTATCTCCTCCTCTTCATCCCTACATCCTCCTCCTGCCTCCTCCTCCTTCTCCTCCCCCTCCTCCTGGACGACCTCATAGGTGCTCAAGCACTGGGGGCCACGAAACAAAGAACAAGGAGAGCAGTACAGGGAAAGGTTGTTGAAGAGCCGAGTGAGACGGAGAGGAAGAGGAAGAAAGAGATGCAAGGGAGCCATGGGAGAAGGAGGAGAGGAAAAAGAGTAGCAGAAGAAAATAATGAAGAAGGAGGTGGAGGATGAGGAGGAGCAGGTGGGGGAGATGGAGGTGAAGCAGAAGAAGTTGGGTCAGGAGCAGCGCTCACTCTCTAAACCTGGACCCCAAAGGAGCTCTGAGACCTTCAGACAGAAGGTCTGAGGGGGAGGACGGTCACCCCACTTTAATAAAACAATAATAATAATAATAATAATAATAATAATAATAATAATAATAATAATAATAATGATGATGAACTGCCTGCGCTCGGTGATTGGGCGGTGACTGCGGACCCTCGGGAGCCCCCCCCCTCCCCTCTCTTCCTCCCCCGCCTCCCCTCATCCCCAGATGGAGTCCAGCATCACCTGTCAGTTCGGCAGCAGCAGCTGTTCAGAGGGGGAGTGGCTCCTCCTGTTCAGTAGCGGAGGATCTTGGGAGCAGCTCCCAGAATCCTCCTGGTGTCCGCGAAGGAGAGCGAGAGAGAGAGCGAGGGAGCGAGGGAGAGAGAGAGAGAGAGAGAGAGAGAGAGAGAGAGAGCTGGCATTATTGTCGTTCTGCACGAGGACGAGCCTGCAGCTCAGGTGAGTCATCGAACCTTCGCTGACCTCGAGCCGCTCCGCTCCTTCCATCTTTTGTACGTTTTTTTTTCTCTCGTTTTATTGTTGTTGTCGGTGGTGGTGGTGGTGTCGATGTTCCTTTTTTCGTGACTTCACGTGTGAACGCGCATGCGTGCTCGCGCCGTTAATTAGCGCCAGAGCGGTAAATTGGTTTTCCGGTCACACTTCGCTGCCAACAGCGACACGTTCCGCCTCGTTCGATCAATCAGCCGGTGAGGCTGCTCGATCCGCGATCAGCCTATTGATTGATTGATTGATTGATCAGGTTTGGGTCCTGATGCTGGTGCTGCTGCTCCACACGTTCCCGCCACGTGACGTGACGTGTCTCCTGCTTGTGCCCCTCATAATGTTTATTTATTTATTTATTTATTTATTTATCTATGTATTCATTAAATAAATCGATCAATCAACCAATCCCCATTTTCTGGACACAGCCGCAGTCACAGATCAACAGGAAGTAGATTAGTCCATTTCCGGTTCAAGAAGCTGCAACTCTGCGACGTGAGCCCACAAACTCAGCCCAACACAGTTGTGAGTTATTTGAGCCGCTTCCAGTGACTCTTCATCACCTAAGCACACCTTCAGCTCGCAGCTCTTAATGCTGTTTGCTGATCACGTGACCAGCTGCACGGCCCACAGGTGGAAATAGTCCGACGGAAGCAGAGAGGAGTGAAACAGCCATGGTTCTTCTGCTGTTCACAGGAGCAGCCAGCAGGGAACATCTGGACGTTCACATGTTCGACGAGGTCCATCTGGGAAAGAGCCCACAGGAAACATTTCCAGAGGGGAGGGGCTCTTTAAAAGAAAGTACCAGCTGATTGGTGGGTCCTTCCTGTCTGTCACATTGTATCATGGTGCCGCCCGCGTGTGCGACTCGGCACCTCCTCCTCCTCTACAGCCAGATTAGTGGCAGAGAGGGGGGAGGAGGAGGAGATGCTGCGAGGTTTGAGGAGCAGCAGCTGAAGCGTCGTCTGTTCACACTGGGCACGCTCAGTACAGCGGAGGGAGGAGGGAGGAGGGAGAGGGGGCGGGCAGATCTTCAGCGCCGCCGCAGCGGCGAATGGCTCGGCTGTCAGACGCAGAGGAATGATAATTAGGAAGAGATTGACTCGGCAGCAAGAAGACGAAGAGGAAAGGAGGAGGAGAAGAGGAGCAGGGCCTGCAGGAGGAGCACAGAGGAGAACGGAGGGATACGTGAAGTAGAGGAGGAGAAGAAGTGATCCCGGTCTGATCCAGGGAGACACCGCAGCAGTTTTTTTTGGGTTTTTTTTGGTGGGAGGAGGAGAAGGAGGAGGATGATGGTGACAGCAGCGGAGGTGGAGATGGAGGGATGAGCGGAGATCAATAACCTCCCCCCCACCACCACCACCACGATCAGCAGCAGCAGCAGCAGCAGCAGCAGCAGCAGCAGCAGCTCCTCCATCCCTCCACCATCATCCCTCCATCACCTCTGCAGGAGCCTCTGAAACCTGTGAGACACCACTGCTGCATCCAGCGTGCGCGTGTGTGTGTGCGTGCTTGTGCGTGCGTGCTTGTGTGTGTGTTTCATTTTCATCTCTGTGTACCACTGTAAGCTGGCTGCGTAAAAATGTGTGGGATGTATGAATAACCAAGTGTGCGCGTGTGTATGTGTGTGTGCGCTGTGTGCGCGCGTTCCTACGTGCATGTGTGTGTGTGTGTGTGTGTGTGTGTGATACAATACGACACGACAGTAGAGCAGAATATTAACAAACTGTTCGTGTCAGTCAGTGCTAGAGCAGGGACGGTGTTGATGGCACCACTGCTCCCCCTGGTGTTTTTTCGCGGTGCTGCGCTACCCACATGGCTAACTGCTAGCAGCCTCTTCTGCCAGTTCTCTGTGTAAGTTGTGGTCGCCGATAGACTGGACGGCTTCGATAAGTTGTCAGGCGCTGGAGGTGGGATGTGTGCTGGCGCCCCCGGTGGTTGGGAGTTAAAACACACGTCGATGGTGAAACGGATTCCAAACAACATCGGAGCGCGTTTCCTCCGTTTTGATTGTCTGTTTAACACGGAGACCAAGGGGTATGATGTCACTTCCTGCTCTGCTTCTGTAAACCAATCAGGTGCTGTGAAGGTAGAACAGCAGACTCTGAGCTCTTACTGTTCTGTCTAGCTCCACAGCTACACACGCTTCTTTATCATTGGTGGTGAACATGAATATTCATCAGTCGTGTCTTTTTCAACATTGGTTTCCACGCCTGCCAGGTCACATGAGCAAAACATTGCTGCAGCTGATGACGCCGTCCTGACTAGTGAGTGCTGCTGCTGATGTTCTAGTTGGGGGGGGTGGAAGAGAGCATGTCCCAGTGGGTAGGAGGAGATTTCAGCCACTGGGCTTCAGGACGTTGAGCTCCTGAAACTGAAGTTTAAGGCTGCATACAGAAGCTTTTTTTTTTTCCTCTGGTGGGCAACTGGGATCTGATTGGCTAAGAGATAAAATCTTTGGGGAGCTTTGAAGTAGACACAGTGTTCCTCCGTGTGGAGCGGAGACACCTTACGGAGGCTGGTCCCTTTGGAGATCCAACTCCAGTAGTGAGGAGATCCCAGGGCGCGTGGAGAACTGCGGCTCCCGTCTGGACTGAAGATCGCCTCAGGGCTCCCAGGAGAGAAAAAGAACAGGAAGCGCTGGATGGCAGTGCTGAGCGGACGTCACCGCAATCTGCTGGTTGGATTGTTGGGTGAATTAATAGAGGGAAGATCGATGATGATCGATGGAGGATTTCTGGATGGTTAAGCGGTGATGAATGGATAATGTTGGATGATGGATGGATTAATAGACAGAGAGATGATGGATGGATGGATTAATAGATAGATGGATGATGATGGATGTTGGATAGTTGATGGATTAATGGATGGATGGATGTTGTTGGATGATGGCTTTCACTTGTAGATCTTTCCATTTGTCTTCAACATACTAACACCTGCTTGTTTGGTATGACTGAAATCAAGTGAAGATGGAAAAAAAATACTCTCTGACAATACAAGTGCTCAATTACCGTGTGCGCACGCACACACACGTACACACACGTACACACACACTGGCTGTTTCCACCCGACTTGGTTTACAGTGTTTGAAGCAGTCAGTCCAGCCATGAACCGACCATCTGCACGCAGTGAGAGAGACAGAGAGAGAGCGACAGAGAGAGGAGAGAGAGGGAGAGAGAGAGGTAGGCAGGCAGAGGGCGAGAGAGAGAGACCCTGACAGGAACAGAGTGAGCAAGCGGGCGCTCGAGCGACGGCGGTCAGTTAGTGAGGTGTGAATTATTGAGTGTGTTTAATGGGAGAAGAAATAAAAACTGAAACTGTTTGGCTGCTGTACAGTGTGTGTGTGCCCGTGTGTGTGTGTGTGTTTGAGAGATGTTGCATCTCCAGCCGACAGCAGCACCTTTGAAGCCATTTAGCTTTGTCCCCTGTGAGTCACTCACAGCTTGTTTGATTAACGGCGGCGCTAACCAGATAGCAACCGTTAGCAGCATGGCTAATCTCTTGCCAACACTTGGCTAGTTAACTAGCTTAATCCAGGCCGTAGCTGGACGAGCAGCAGGCAACAGCTGGAGAGGGTGACTGAGACTGAGGCTGTCGTCGGTATGAATTGATTAAGATACCAGTAGGGGGTGGGATCAAAGGTTGGAGGGGTTCAGAGGGAGAAGATTAAGATAGGAAGTATTGTTGAGAGTCCAACCAATGACGGCAAAGTTGAGGAACCAGAATAATGTTTGTCGGTGTCAGCGCAGAACTGAATCTATGTCCTCTGATCTTCTTTCTCTTCTCTTCTTTTTCATGGACCTTCTGGACGCCTCCAGCAAGGACCAGAAGATGTGGTTCGGGAGCCCCAGGAGCAAACCTCAGAGGACGGAGAGGTTCTGACATGACAGTGCACCTCTGCAGGTCACCTCCTCTGGCTAAGCGGCTGCAGGACGACCGGGATGCAGTGAAGCGGACGTCCCAGTTCCGTCGTATTGCTTCGTCCGGGTCGGCCTCCAGGCCCACCTGGGGGGGGGTTCTCTTCAAGAAATAAGATGGAATCTGGTGGTTAGGCCACTTGTTGGAGTCCCTGCATAGATTCAGAAACTGATCACGATCATGCACAAGGCGTCGGCCCAACCACGTCTCTGCTGGCAGCTCCCTTCCAACCCCGCCTCCTAGAAACTGAAGCTCTGATTCTCTGCATGGAGTGGACGGAGGGGATGGAGCCGTATCACTGACCAACAGAGAAACCTTCTCTGTGGGGGAGACCCCCCGCCCCCTCCTCCAACCCCACTAGCGTCCCCCACCACCTGTTCAGGTTGGACCTCATGGCTCTGAAGCCCACAGCCTCCTGACCAGACCCGGGGTATGAACGAAGACTCTGTGTACCTCTGTGAATGTACCCGGCTAGGACCAGGTCCAACTTGATCTGTGTGAAAAAAAGCTCCTAGAAGAAGAAGACCCCCCCCCCCACACTCACCTCTGGTGGGGGGGAGGGTGCCCCTGGTGTTTGGCGTGTAGCTGTAGTTCGTAGTTTGGCCCAAGACTAGAGACCGGTTACTTATAGATCATTAGTTCTTGATTGTTTTCCAGGTGGCTCCTCCTCCACTGGGTATTTCCCTTTGGCCCACCTTCTGCCTGAGCTAGCCATGGACGCTAGCCAGGCTGCAGGCCAGGGGAGCCCCGAGAGCCCCAACCGGGCGGTGGAATACCTGCTGGAGCTCAACAACATCATCGAGAGCCAGCAGAAGCTGCTGGAGACGCAGCGCCGGCGGATCGAGGAGCTGGAGGTGCAGCTGGACCGGCTCAGCCAGGAGAACAAGGACCTGCGTCTGGACCGCCAGCCCGTGGCTCCACCTCCCCCACCAGAGCCACCCCTTCCACCGCCCCCGCCGCCGCCTCCTCCACCCGCTCAGGCCACGTCCACCCCGGCCAAGAACCACCATCACCACCACCACCTCCTCCAACAACAACAACAACAACACCACCACCACCACCACCACCAACAACAACAACAACAACACCAACAACACAACAGCCAGCACAGCTCGGCTGTTCCCAAGCCTCCACACTCCTCCTCCACCTCACTGCACCACGGCCACCAGCACCACCAGCAGCAGCAGCACCACCACCACTCCTACAACAGCACCGCCGTCCCGATCCCGCCTGTCGCCACCACCGCCGCTGCTCCGGCTCCCGTCCCAGCCTCCGTCTCCATCCCCGTGGCAACGGCGACTCCGGCCCCGGCTCCGCCCCCTCCGCCCATCCTGTCCAGGGAGCAGCCGAGGGCCCACAGCCGTCTGACCCGGTTGCCCTCCGCCAGCACCGGCACCAACACCAACTTTGTGGAGAAGGAGAAGGAGCGACTGGAGCGACTGCACCGGGCCAACGCCTCCAACAACCACCACCACGCCCACACCCTCCACCACCTCCACCACAAGTCGTGAGTACAACCTTCAGCTTCACCTACTGCAACCAAAGCCAAAGGTCCGGCCGCAGAGAGAGGGGGCAGGGGGAGGGGACCAGAACCACAACTGAAACCACACCGTGAGAACATTGGCTCGTTGAAGGTACAGTGTGTAAAATTCTGCCATCTCGTGGTCAGATTTTAGATTGCGTTCTCTATCCCTCCCTCTCCCGAGCTTGCCGGTGAACTACGTTGGCATGCGCACACAAATCTGGATACCTCGTCCACCTTCTTCTTCTTCAGTTTTATTGAGGACGCGAGCGTTAACCCTAATTACAAAACGCACTGTCAGGCGGGCTGGATTCTCCACACCAGGCTTCCTTCAGTGCACGATGGCAGCAAGGACCCACAGCCTTACTCTATGTATCCTCATACACACACACACACACACACACACACACACACACACACACACATATGTATGAGAACCATTTGAAGGATAGGAAAAGCCGCAATTGCATTTATTGTACTGCAAACTTTTTTGTGATGTATTTATGGGCAGCACATTAAGCTTTCACCAATATATAAAAATCATAAATCAGGCCAAATTTTACACACTGGACCTTTAACATTATATCACAACATTATAAACGCAATATCGTTTTTTCAACGTCCCTCAGCTCAGGAACTTCCTGCTCAGGCTTCCGTGCTGACGGCCCAAGTATTCCACCTTTGTGGAATGAAACCTCAAATCGGCACATAACCTTTCCAGAAGCACTCGGTTCCTCTGCACCAGATTTTGTCTTTCATTTATTTATTTTTTAACTTTCCTAACATCGGAAAATGGAGAACAGGCGCCACCTGCTGGTTTCCCCCTGCCGCGCGTGCCGACCTTTGGTTTTGACGCCGTCTAATGTTGCAGCTTCTCCTGAGCAGGTTCTGCACACGCGCGCTTACACACCCACACACCCCCACACACACACATACACACACACACACACACACACACACACACACACGTTATACTCTCAGTCGGGAAGAAGTCTCTTCCCGTCACCAGAAGGTACTACAGGTGGCGCTGTTCCCTCGGAACTGGTGTGCTCGGCAGGTCGGTCCTCCAGATGAGCAGCCTCAGAACGTGGCTGCTTCTCTGTAGGAAAAGTTGTGTTTTGCTGCACCGCTTTAGCTCCGCCTCCTCCTCCTCCTTCTCACCCCCCTCCTTTTTTTTTTTTTTTTTGGCTTTTGCGTTCGCTCTTATTTTGTCTTCTTTTTTTTTTTCCTTCCCGACCACATTTTTCGCTCCCAACTCTGTTGCCTGGCAACCGAGCCGAGCAGCACCAGCACCAGCACCACCACCAGCAGCAGCAGCAGCAGCAGGAAGTGTGGAGATGCTCGGCCAAGGCGGCGCTGCTGCTGCTGCTGCAGGGACACAGCTGGCCAGTGTGTGGCGCTCCACGCCGCCGCTGCAGGACCGCGGCGATGACTCATGCAGACGGAGGATTTATTACCGCCGTGGTTGTTGTCTTACGAGGTCGACGAGTTAAAAAAAAAAATCTGACTCAGATTCTTCACATCCGGCTCGTCTCGAACGGAACCGAGTCACGTGACCCCTGTGGCTCCGCCTCCGTAAAAATCTCCCACAGCGCACCAGGGCCGCCTGCCGTGATGCAGCAGAATGCAAAACAGCAGCAGCTGCAGGTCCAGCGGAGCTGCAGTACCTCTGGACGTCGCGGGGGGGGGGCGGGGGCAGCAGGTCAGTGTAGCAGCAGTGGTGAGGACAAAAAGGCAAATTGTGGAGCTGAGAGGTGATCATGTGACCGTGAGGGTGGTGGCGGGGGGGGGGGGGGGGGGGGGGGGGTTAGGGCGGTCATGGCGCTGAAGGAGAGGAGAGGAGGAGGCAGCGTTGTCTTCGAGGTGGAGTCTTAGGAGTCAGGAGAAGAATGGAGAGAATTCTCACTCCTCCTCTCCCTCCTCTTCCTCCATCTGCCCCTCCTGCTCCTTCTCCTCCCTCTCTTACACCTGTTCGTCAGGGAGGCGAAGCTAACACCACACCAACCAGTCTAGTCTACATCTCGTTTCCCCCTGGTGGCCGTTTGTGGTACTGCAAGCCCGCCTTCCCTCCACAGCCTACAGAAGCAAAGGTCCGGCTCATGTGACTGGGTGAGAGTGGCGGGGGGGGGGCCTGCACCTTTGTGCCCTTACCACCACCCTCCCATTGGCCTGTTCTCATCAAGGGTGGCTACAGCCAATCAGCTGCCTCCATGTGACCCTCTGATCCCTCCTCTTCCCTCCCAGCGACTCGCATCACGGCCTCTTTCCCTCCAAACCCCCCCCCCCCGTGTTTTAGACTCGAGTTGAGATATTTTGGACACCAGGGGGTGCCGTGTCACGTGTAGCCAGGGATTGAGGGGCCGTGACGAAGAGCGTTGAATCTTATTGGTCGGCTTATATGTGACAGACGGCCATCTTAGTCAAATCACCGTCCTTTGGGGCGGGACTTTGGCTGCTTGTATACACAGATGCAGGAAATGTTCCATCTAGAATGGAGCACATCCCCAATGCACAGACACTGTGCGTACGCGCGCACGCGTCTGTGCATGCGTGTGTGTGTGTGTGAGCAAACGAGGTCAGGTGCCACTGATAAACGTCTCGCTACTTGGTGTAACTGGATCAGCAGCATGGCAGAGCGTCTGGTTTCACGCTCGCTCGCTAAAATGCTAAGCTAACTGCTTTTAGGCAGCCACAGCAGATGGACGATGAAATGGGACGTGCTCCTCCGAACACTGCGACCCTGACCCTCACCCTCACTTCCTGCTCATCGGCCAGGCAGAGCCAATCAGGGGCCTCCATCGGCTTGTATCTCCGTCGCCTGTTGATCGCTTATAATCTTGGGGATGTTGCTGTTGCTTGTTCTGGCCTGTCAGCGAAGAGTGTCCACACACACACACGCACACACACGCACATCTCCACCTCCCTCCGTCAGTCCGTCTGTCTGTTATTTTTGGAAACATGGAAATGAGACCTGGAGCTGCCTGTTTGCGGGGTGGGGGTGGGGGTTGTCATGGTAACATGGGGGAGGGTGGGTGTCATGATGTGTGTGTGTGTGTGTGTGTGTGTGTGTGTGTGTGTGTGTGTGTATTGGGGTGGGCAGCGCTGGTTTCATGACAGCTGACACGCTCTGCTCCATCCTTCACACCAGACACAAGCAGCAGCAGCAGCAGCCGTGGTGCCACCATGGTGATGACAGTGCTGCGTTATTCAGAGGTCATCAGGCTTTCACGCTGCGCTATCAGTCGTCCAAGAGACTGGCACAGTGGCTAATGCTAGCACCCCAGCTACCTCACCAACACAGTGGCTAGTGGTCGCAGCTCAGCTACCTACTAGGGTTGCCACCTCCTACAGTTTCAAATCCGGGACATCTCAGGGGGGTTGGAGATCTCTCAAGTCTGCCGACGACGATGCCGCCCCCCGTCAGGGGCTCCCTGAAATATACGGGACAAAGTGAAGTGCGTCCCGTATCAGTTCATTACGGGACAGGTTTTTTTTAGTTGCCAAATACGGGACAATCGCGTATTTTACGGGAGGGTTGGCAACCCTGTCTAGACCACAGACGGAAATCAAATGAGGTTTTGTCATTTTCCCTAAAAAACGGGACAAATTGTGTCCCGGGAGAGATTTTATTTTTCCCGGGACAGGTGGTGAAAAAAGAACAATTCTGGAAAAAACGGGACGGGTGGCAAACCCTACTACCTACCCAGCACAGTGACTAATGCTAGCTTCCCAGCTACCTCATCAGCTCAGCCAAACACAGCAGCTCATGCTAAAGGCCCAGCTACCTCGCCAACATAGTGACTAATACTAGCGTCCCAGCTACCTCCCCAACACAGAGGTAATGCAGCACCGTCCTGGTTGAAAATGTCTCCTGCTGCTGCAGGTCTCGGTCTGATGACATCGCTGGTAATCCGTTCACGCCGCTGCATAAAAAAAACACAAAAAAAAACCAAGAGGACACTCTCAGGCGCAATGCATGCTGGGAAAAATATGGAGCTGCCAGTGTGCAAACGTGGAGTTGTTTCTCAGTGTGGAGGAGGAACAGAGACAGAATGTGGTTTTTTTTTTTTTTTTTTTTTTGCTGACTTTTGCCTGTGATTCTTGAGAATGAGGTCGGTCACAGCATGGTGGTGGTGGCCACTGACTGGTCACTGATTGATCACCCACTGCTTATTGGTGGTGAACCAGCCTCTTTTATTTTCAACCTTCTTTTAAATTTCAACAAGATAATAATACCTTCAAAAAAATAACATTACAACAACAAACCAATGAAGTCATAATAATAATATATTTAAATGCAACCATTCAAGTCCATGCGTTGGAGTAGCAAGAAAAAGTGTACCAAGAAAACATTACTGAGAGTCAGTTAAAGTAAGTAGTCTGCCAGAATACCAGCAGAGCATTCTGGGATTTGTAGTATTAGCGGTACATGCGCTGTATAATACCGGTGGGCCAGCTCTGGTAGTCATGTTGTATTGTCTTGCGGGCCAAATATAATGACACTGCCGGACCAAATTTGGTCCGCGGGCCAGAGATTGACACCTCTGCAACATCGTAGCAGTAGCAGGGGGTCCCTCAGCCTCGCCTCTTTTCTGTCTGTCTCCGCCCACCTGCTCTGGGAGGAAGAAAATAAGGTCGTCAGGGTGACCCCGATGGTGCGCCGTAAACACCAAGCTAACCTGCTAATCTGACGCTCGTGCTAACTGGCCGCACACTGCTAGCCGTCCTCCTCTAATGTGTGTGTGTGTGTGTTTGCCGCAGGCTTGTTGAAAGAAGCTGCACTGTAGTTAAATATCAGGCTGTCCTGCATCTGTGTGTGTGTGTGTGTGTGTGTGTGTGTGTGTGTGTGTGTCCTGAAGGAGAAACTGGGCTGATATGAATAGAGAAGTGATGAATTACCTCTCGGCACCAAGCCGCAGGACAACACCCTGGGGTCCGACGACTGTGTGTGTGTGTGTGTGTCTGTGCACACGCGCGCACACTCGCAGCAGCTGGACTCATAGAAAATAAACACAGATAACGTGTCATCAATAATGGTGGGGGAAAAACTGCAGAGAGTTAAGAGAATTTTTGACATGACAAGTTTTTACAATGTCGAGGTGTGTGTGTGTGTGTGTGTGTGTGTGTGTGTGTGTGTGTGTGTGTGTGTGTTGCAGATGTAACCTATTGGAAACAGTAAATCAACTGTTAGCAACAGCAGCAAAGGGTCTATTTAAAACTCTTGCACGCGTGCACACACACACACACACACATTCACTTTCTCTCTCTCTCTCCATCTCTCTCTCTCTCTCTCTCTCCTACACACATGCAGGCTTTGTTGCCGTGACAACATGTTTCTTCATTTGCAACAGTTGCCCTTAACAACACCGTTGGCATGGCATCCCCTCCGGAGCCGCTGTCTGTCGTCTTCCTTGCTACCTTTAGCTCCTCCCCCTTCCTCTCCTCCCACCCAAAGCTCCTCCCACCTTCCACTCGCCCCTCGAGCCGTCACTCACAGCAGGCGAGGGAGGCCGCGGGAAGTCGGCCTGCCCTGAGCAGCGGCGGCAGAGTTAGCGGGCCGTACTAGCGAGCTCTTGTCGGAGGCAGGAAGCTACAGGAAGTGGAAGCTTAGCGAGCGTTGTGGTGGTGGTCACTGACCGCGCCGTGTGACTGCTGGACGGCTCAAGGTGACAGAGAGAGAGAGAGAGAGAGAGAGAGACAGAGAGAGAGAGAGAGAGAAAGAGAGAGAGAGAGAGAGACGATTAGCGCCCACGGCGGGGCGCCATTAGACCAGAGTGATTGGAGCGCCGTTTATTGATTATTGATCGGCAGGTGAGCGATGGGGCGAGCGGTGCGACGCCGCAGTGCTCTCTCTCTCTCTCTCTCTCTCTCTCTCTCTCTCCATCTCTGCTGTGTGTGTGTGTGTGTCGGTGTCTCTCGCCCTCTGCAGTGTGGCTCTCACAACCGGCATGATGAATGTCTCCAGCAGTGGCTCTGCAGTGGAACACATACGCACACACACACACACACACACACACACACACACACATTCTGGTGCTGCTGCAGGTGGGGGGACGTTGGCCTGGATTCAGACTCAGTTTTTTCCGTCTCTGCGGCAGGTTAGCCCAGTTAGCTTAGCATCCCCTCCCTTGCGCTCAGTCTTCTGGAGACGTTGTTTCACCGCCACTTCCTGCATCTACCTTCATCTTCATCATCGTCGTTGTCACAAGACCTGAAGGTGTGAAGCCTGCAGCTCGGCGGGATCACCGAAGGACCGCTGGGTGTCACCTAACCGGCTGATTTCCCATTCGCTCTCAGAGGCCAAGAGTGAGAAAGGAAGTGGCCGCGACCCTGAACAGGCGACCCATCAATATCGGCAGAAGAAAACAAACACAGAGAGACTCCGCCCACCATCGTCAAGCCTTGACCAGGCCCACCAATGGGAAGCCCGGAGTTGCAGCGGTGAAGGAAGCAGATCTTAAGGACCCGCACCCTTTTCGTTTTCATTTGGGAAAAGGCTGGATTTCCGTTCTGACCAATCGGTTTAGCGTTGGGTGATCAGGTGACCAAGTTAGCCACGCCCCTTTTCCATTCCAACCATCCCCTGTTTTCCCTGTTCAGCCCATGGATGTATTGTAAGAGCTTGATACCGGACTGGCAACATGGTGGTCAGCTGGGTTTTTTCCCTAATGGCCACTCGAGGTACTGCAGCAAAGAAAAATCCCTTTGGGCCCGCAAAGCATTTTTTACCTAGAACACAATACAGAAAGGAACAACGGACGACTGTGACCCGAAATGCGGTTCATAATAAATCTTTGTATTGCAGATTTAACACTCATGGGGGGGGGTAGATCGTCAAACAAGGGTGCGCAGCGCTAAAATGCGGCGGGATTGCGCCCACAATCTGCGCCACAAATGCGGGGATCCACAAAGGTTTTTGCGCTAATGACATGCAGACGCAAACACGCCCACGAATGCGGCACCTGAAACAGGTGCGAATGTTGCGGTCTGGCAACCCGAGAGCAGTTTGCGCCATAGGTTGTTGATGAGTGCGTGTGTTTGACAGCGAAACTCTGCTAGCATGAAGGCGCTCCTGTGCGCGCCTGGCATTACGATGCCAGAAAGTCAAGACGCGTTAGTCACCAACACCTGAGTACCGTTTGTATTTTTCATAGCCTATCTAAAATATTGGCATATATACTGTAGTCTATGCCTATCTATATATAAGATTTGGAGAGCTATATATTTTTCTCAGGCTTTTCAGAGAGGAAAGTTTCACTCAGAAGCAGGAAACACTCTGACAGACAGAAGCTGCGCCTGGTTTTGGCCGGCGGTGTTTGCGTCTGTCAAACTGCGCGCAGACACGAGCACAAACTCTTTCTGGATCTGCCGCTGTTTGAATGAGGCATATTTGCATAGAAAGGGGTGTGTCCTTTTGCGCGTAATGACTCATTTCAATGTATTTAAATGAGTCTGCCGCAGCCCTGCCGCTCCCTGCGCCTCGGCGCAGTCTCCACCCATTTTCAGGTTAGCGTCCTCTCTGTGGAGCGGAATCACCGTTTTTGGCGCAAAAGCCGGGCAATCGCTTTGTGGATCTGCCCCATGGTCTTTTGGTTTGTTCTGATTGGCTGATGCATTCTGATGCATCATCGGAGTTACAGCGGCATTATGTCAAGTTGAAGTGAATGGGACGCCATATTGGATCCCAGGGCTCATGGTTCAGCCGACCATTAACGCTGTGCATGAAGGAAACAGGAAGTAGGAAACAGGAAGTGGGTGACAGGAAGTGGGCCACACGGTCGGCCTCGGGCCTGCGACATGATGTCACACTGCACACAACGACCCAAATGTGGAGGCTCTTAGCCCCTCCCCCCTCTCTTTTGTCTGGGATTAGCACTGAGCGCTAATGGCCTAGCCTACCATCAAACCAACACTGCGTCCGAGTACCTGCCTCTACGGTTGTGAAGCGAAGTCGTACCTCTCTGTCGGACTCGGAGAGGTTGTGTTGTTTCACTGTATTTTAGCCAACGTTGCGCAGCATGTCGTTTTTACGTGTAGAATTGCACTTTCAGGTTTTTTTTCTCAACGGTTTCAAATTGTAAAACAACACCATCATCAGTTTTGTCTCACCCTGCCTTCTGCTGTCAGTCGGGGGCCGAGTGTTAGCACTTAGCCCCCGTTGAGGTCACATGCTCAGCCACGGACATCCAGGACATTCCCCTCGACCGGTCCCACCAGCGGAAACGCTTCCTAAGCTTTGCGCGGTAGCCAGAGCATCCGGATTGGCTCTGGTCCGCTCCCACCCGCCCACCCGGACACTCAGAACCGAGAAGAACCGCAGGGAGCTCTCTCCAAACCTGTATCTGTTCATCATCCTCCCTCTCACGACTCACTGTACACTATACATGTAGCCTTGTGACGCTAGCTGCTGGACGCTAACGGCCGCGATAGACTGTGTGCTAACTGGTCTCACTGTGTGTTCCTAGCGCTAAGCTAACACCCGCCGTTGCTGTTTGTTTGATGTGCTGGTGCGTTGGTACAAACAGTTAAGGCTCCACACTAACTGCCCCTCGCTGTGTGCTAGCCGCAGCGCTAACATGGTAAGACGTGCTACGACTGCGACGCCAGTACAGACGTGCTTGTGTCGGCTGCTAACTGCTATGCTGCTTTGAACGCGGTGTGCCCAGAGCTAATTGCTAAAAGTGTGCTGTGATGCTAACTGCGCTAATGCTGTTTGTTTCCGTGCGCCTGTGTGTGTTGCTGTCACTGTTGTCACTGTGGCTGTTGTTGCTCTCGGTGTTGTTGTTGTTGTTGTTGTCCACCTTTCTCTGTTTCTCTCTTGACTTTATTTTTCTCTCTTTTTTCTCCTCCTCCCTCTATCTCTCAATGTCTCTCTCTCTCGCTCTCTCTCTCTCTCTTGCTCTCTTTCTCTCTCTCTCTCTCTCCCTCTCCCTCCCTGTCAGGTCTTACTCCACCTGTCCCCCTCCCACCACCACCACCACCGCCACCTCCTCCTCCTCCTCCTCCTGTCGCCCCCCCCACAACCCTACTAGCATCACGGCTCCCTCCTCCTCCTCCTCCTCCTGCTCCTCCTCTCTCTACTCCTCCAGCCTACCTCCTAACAGCCACGCCTCCTACCATCAGTACTGCTGTCCCGCGCGCCTCCGCCTGCCCAAGCCTCCCTGCGCCCTGCCCCCCGCCAAGCACCACGAGCAGGCAAGGTAAGGGCCCGAGACCCCCAAACCCCCACCTCCGACCCCTCCCTCCCCAGCCACGCTCCGCCTCCAGCCACCTCTGCCCCCGCCCACCAGGTCCTGGGTGTCGACTCGGTTCAAACTGGCTGATTGTGGTGCAACATCAGAATGAGAATGCCTTCTATTTATTATTTCCACATTTTGGCGAAATTTACACAGTTAAAGCAGCGTAGTCAGCGCCACAAATGAAGAATTGAACCTTTATTTTTGCTAATTACAGCAACAAAAAGTAGTGCAAACAGATCATCTGAAAGAAATAATATACCTACACAAATGATTTACATAACTAAGATAAATGTTCATAAACAAGCCCCTGTTTTGAAGTGTTGCAGCAACAAGTGAACACGGTGAAGTCAGGAATCGACCAATCAGAGGCTGCGCCATGACAATTTGGTGCTCGTTAATGTGCAGGGAGGGTGTGTCCAGGTTTGCAGCCAATCAGCTTTCAGCTGCGAAGGACTTTGGTTGAGGTCAGACTGTAACCTGGTTAGTTGTCCAGGTTAAAGTTCGGTCTTCAGTTTGAACTGGAAACGACATCCAGGAAGTCCACTGCCCTCCCTCGGTGATGTCACACACTGTAATATTCTGACTGGAAGGTCAAGTCGCCTCCCCTCCTCCCCCTCCTCACACCCCCCACCCTTCCTCCTTTCACCTCCTTCATCATGTGACTTCATCACACAGAGTCTCCTCCTCCTCCTCCTTCTTCATTGCCCATCCCTCTCCCCTCCGGAAGCTCGAGCCCCGCCCCCCAAAACCGCATCCTAAACAGCTGACACGGTCGGCGGCCAGAAAAAAACATCATGAAGTTTTTCCCTTTGCACGATTTGGGAAATAAAATCCATCCGTCAGCAAACAAACGAGCTGACGGGAGAAAAATCACAGTAAAGATCCTCAAAATTCTCATAGAGAAAATTTTGAACTAGAAATTTTAATATTATATTCCTTAATTTTATCAAGGAAAATCCCAACAAGTCAGACACAGGAAACACAAAGCATGATGGGTAAATTTTAAAATGATCTCTGACGGCAGAGGGAGGAAAGTGTGTGTGTGTGCGTGTGTGTGAATGAGGCGGATGAGTCACCAGCAGAGGATGCTGTTATGCATAAACACACACACACACACACACACACTGGAGGATTCTCCAGAGGACTAACATGCGGATGATGTCGGGACGAGGTCATGTGACCTGTGTCGTGTGACATCACTCTGCGCTCCTCCTCCAACAGCCAGCTGTCAAGTCAACAGACGCTGCGCTCTGGTTGGTCGTTGTGTCCAGGATCAAACTGAAGCTGTGTGTGTGTGTGAGATTGGCCAGGTGGAACTCTGACTCATCACTCACTCCTGATTGGCTGCTGCTCAGTTGCAGGGAACTACTTTCTCCGTGCGCCACTAAGCAGGCGGAGACACCGGGGCCGTGCGATGCTCGGCTTCTGCCAGCAGGGCGGCGCCATAGAGGGGCTTCGTAACGTCGACGCGAAGGTCGACCTTTTTTCCGGCCGCGTGGTGATGCACAGAGACAGCAGTTGAGGTCGGGTGTGAGCAATGAGTCAACGACTCCTCCGGGGTTCCTGCTCTTTAAAAAGCCTCTCAAAAGTTTCCTACCTCGAAGCCAGGCATGGGCAAACTACGGCCCTGGGGCCACATGCGGCCTGTTGAGCTTTTTAATCCGGCCCGCCGAACTTGAAGGAATTACATTAAGAGTGAGTAAGTCATGAAATTATTGAAACACTCCATCCAACTGCTCCTGCTCCGGCCCCCTCTAGAAACTTTTACAACCCATTGTGGTCCAAACCCATCCCAACAGGTTTCCCAAGCAAGAACCGAACACGAGGGATTCTGATCTCGTGGGAATCCGAAAAAGGATCTGAAGCGTTGCTGTTCTGTGTCGACTGAACTGCTGCCTGAACCCGGTCCAGCGGGCCGGGCCGAGCTCCCTCCCCTCTCCCCCATCCCATCCCATCATATCCCATCCTCACCCCCAGTGAAACACTCCGCCTCCGGAGGCTTTGACCAGTGAACTGAGGCTCAGCAGTCACTTTAGTCACTGTGTGCACACACTGACACCCAGTGGCTGAGAGCGGTACTGCACCTCCAGACTCCCTCACCAGAGTTTCTCTTCCACGTTTCTTCTTCTTCTGTTTCTCCTCCTGCCCCCTCTACCTCCTCTTCTTCCTCCTCCTCTACCTAATCATCTCCCCGTTCCACTCATCTACCTCCCCCTCCCCCTCTCTCCCTCTTTACCCTCCTCCTTCTCCCCCTCTCCTGCTCTACCTCATTGCCTCTTTTTCCTCCTACGCCTCCCCCTCTTCCTCCTTTCTTTCTCCTCCTCCTCTTCTTCTTTTTCCTCCTACGCCTCCCCCTCTTCCTCCTCCTTTCTTTCTCCTCCTCTTTTTCCTCCTACACCTTCCCCTTGTCCTCCTCCCCTCTCTCCTCCCCCATCCACCTCTACCTCCTTCACCCCTCCTCCTCTTTTCCTCCTCCCATCCACCTACCCCTCGTCCTACTCCTCCCTTTCTCCTCCTCTTCCTCCTCCTCCTCTGTCTCTCCTCTTTGTGTCTCTCAGAGAGGACGACGACGACGACATCGCCCATCAGTTCTGTTGCCCCGCCTCTGAGTGCAGTAGCCCCTCCTCTAGGTAACCAGGGGCGTCCATGAGCCACCCCCCCAAGCCCCCTGCCCCGGCCCCGCCCCCTTTGCGTCCCCCACCCCGACCCACGGTGAATGGGCGGAGACAAACGGAGGACGCGGTGGAACTCTGAGGCTCTTCACGCTCCTGATTCGCTTCCTTTCTGAGGCCCCGCCCCCCCAACTGCTCCCCCCCAACCCCGCCCCCGACGGCCAGAGTCGTAGCTTTAATCCAACTGTGGCGGTGGCGGCAACCGTGGACGCCGTGGACTCTCTCTGAACCTTCTGCTCTCCTAGTTTAGGTCCCCAATCAGTTTTGACCCCTCCTCCCCCCCATTTCCCCAGCATGGACCCCTCCCAACCCCCCCACCCGCAGAGACACCCCGCCCAGAGTGGGCGCGTCTTACAGCATGACGTCATCACACCGCTGAACTCTCCCGTGGGGGCCGCCCCACCACGGTCACATGACCCACCCCACCCCACCCCACCCCCTTGCCCAACCAACCAGGGTTCTCCGTAAAGCAGCCACCGACGGAGGTGCGTTCGTGGCCCCCAGAGAAAAAAAGTCGTAAAACTGCTGCAGCTGAGGTGTGATTATTACCCAGAAGTCAGTGCGGTGATAGAACCACATCTTCATGCTCTGGAGGAAAAATGATCAAATGGCCCAATGAGGGTTTGAGGTTGTTGGCTCCTCCCACCAACAGAACGGCACCTGGTCCTACCACAGCGCCATCCGGTGACGGAGTGATACGGAGTGACAGAGGACGACACACCAGGCGCTTCCTCTCCTGTGTTTGGACTGTTGTATGGAGAATACACACACACACACACACACACACGCACACGCACACGCACACACACGCACACAGCAGCTGACAGTCTGCACCGGTCATGTGATGTCATGTGTTGATAAGAATTGCAAGACGGTAGTTCTAAAAGCCCCTCCCACCCGAACAACTGCTCCTGACGCGGCGCTGATGATGTCATTTGGAGCCACAGTCTCAGGTGGGGGGACGGAGCCAATACAGCTCCCCCACCGCAGTCAATCCCAATCCCAATTTTCAAAGCACCCAAAAGAGTGATAAAACCAAGGTCAAGGTGACGGCAAAATCTAAGGGTGTCAGTAGCCGCCGGCCACTAGGGGGCAGACTTCTGATCAGCAGTAGAACCACCTGGATGGAGTTTAAGGTGTTGGGTGCCTCCGGAAGTCCACTAGTAGGCGCCAGAGGGCTCCTCAGTATCTCGGAGCTAACTCCATCAATAAATTCATCATCTGTGGCGTACACGCACCAACCAGCATCGTCCGACACCTGGTGAGCCTCCCGTGCTGAGTGGGAGGAGTCAGAGTCCCAAAGGTCAGAGGTCAGATAGTCAGCGGCAGCGCTGTTTTAATCTCAGGAAGCAGGAAGTGGAGTGACGCGATGTCTTCTTTCTTTTTCCAACATCGCCCTCACCATTGGCCCAAATAGAGATATGCTAGCGTCTGTTAGCACGTACGCTAGTTTAGGCACAACTAGTGTAGGCACCCTTCTGATAAAACTCAATTGAAAAAAAGTATAGATTTAGCACTTGTAAAGTTTCCTTCTATGCATCCTGAGCGGCTGCGTTATGGCAAAACATGACTTTGTGTTTTATGGCTGAAATACGACTCGTGGTGCACTTTATTTATCTTGTTTGTTTGCTCACCTGTTGTCACTTTGATACAGCTCTACTGATCATATTTGTTATTATTATTATTATGATTATTATTATGATTATTATTATGTATAATATTCATAATAATAACTATGAAACAAAACTAATAAAATGTTTACAAAAACTCAAATACACACATATCCTGATAGCAGAAGTAGTGTGTAGTAATTTTGAACTACAAATAGAAGTGCAATGGTTTTTATCTTGAATTAGAATTTTGAATTTGGCGCTTATCTTTCCATTCCCACAGCTGCGTACGGAAACCTTTAAATAAATAAATAAGTAAACACACGAACAGCACATTTTAAAATCAAAGTCGTTCTCATCTTTCCTTCCTTCTTCCGTCACTTGTTTTAAATTCAGGCAAAAAGCCGATTTTAGAGGAAAATTAAAACACTGATTAAATGGTTCGACGTTCCTTGGTTTCTGTCACTTCTGAAAGTCGCAGACTGGCACGTTTTATTTTCCCCGGTGTCGCAAAGGAAATATTAAATTGAGGCTCTCAACGCGCCGCCCTTTTTTTTTTGATCCTCTCTGCACTACAGCCAACCAACATGCTGCAATTAACATGAGCCGGCGGTAGCTCCTTGAAAACGTTAGCAGGAATTAGCGCCTCTGTTAAATGAACCGAGTGCAGTCATTTTTTTCACGATAGCGTAGAACAACTTTAACTAAGCCGTTAAAATGAAAGTTGTGAAGCACTTTCTGAGGCGACGCCCCCTGCAGGTGGAGCTCGTGACTTGAAAACTACGTGGTGACAATCAACATGAACCTGCTGTTATCAGTGACTTTGGCTGCCTGTTAAACTGCACTCGTGGTCGGCGCTGGCATGGCTTTCTGAGCTAACGCGGGGGTGTCGTGTCCTTTGGCATGCAGTGCCCCCTGCACCCAGGTTGAGTGCGCTAACTACCCGTTTGTGCAACTCAGTGGTGTTGCTTTGACACTGAATACAGGCTGTGAGCCTTTATTAGCACTGGCTAGTAGGGCTAGGTCCGTCTGTTAGCATTTAGCATTCTCTGGTAGTGCATTTAGCTGTTTGTGTTGTCGAATTTGGATACTGAAGAGCTGCATTAGTTAATTTTAGACCTATGATAACGTTTTTTTGATTCCTCTGTTTTCAAACAGCGTTAGCCGCTCCTGAGCTATGCTAACTGTCGACTGATATGCACGCTGAATACGGCCGTCGGCAGGTTTTGGTGACTTCTCCCAAAGAAACATCCTGTTATTGTGATACTGAAACATGACTCAGCTGTAGTTTTCTCGCTGCAGTGCAGCAGTGAAGGAGGTTCCTTTTAGCGCAGCAGCAAACACGAACACCTGCCGATTATCAGATTTCCGCGGAAAGATGTTTATCCAGGAGTGAGAAGTTCAGCTTGCAAAGCAGACAACATTTGGTCACATGATTTAGATAGACCATGAAACAGAAGTAAGCATCCTAGCCAAAAGGCTAGTTATTGTTTGGAATGTGCGCAGATTCAAAGCTGGACATTTCTTCTAGCTTCTTCCATTGTTGTTTAGCCTCCTGCACCAAAGAGCAGATGTTACTCCAGATGTTTGTTTTTATTTAAATAAACTGTAAAACGTAAAGATTTCTCGACGCAGGAATAGACTAGCTAGCATGTTAGCATTTTCTTCATTCCCACCAAGTCATTGACTTATGATGTTCACGTGATTTTTACACAAGTTTGAATGTCAAACATCATCACCCGTCGTGCTAATGTTAGCATTGCTAACGCTAAGAAGGCTTAGGTACGTCCTGCGTCTGTGTTTGGTCAAATTTTGAAAGACTCATTGGTGCTAACACACACACACACACACACACATATGCTTACACACACATACACACACACACACACACACACTAGCAGTTTTGCACTATTCAATGAAGAGGGGGTTAACGCACTGACTCGGGTTGGGAGGCAGCAACATTTCACCAGTTGTCCTGATACCAGACCATCGTCCAGCTCCCTAAAGGATGGATCAGATCAATGCATCAATCTGATCCCGCCCCCCTAGCGGCTCTGATGCCGTTTCTTAAACTCCGCCTACTCCACTGTATAAAGCCATAGTCAACTGTAAAGAGACTTACCGCGTCTGCGCTCCAGCAACGCGTTCAGCACAACCCCCCCCCCCATTTCCTTCAGATTTTTATTTTCTTCTTGACTTCCCTGTCCGAGCGCACAGGAAGTCAAAAAATACAGACTTTCACAATAAATGTCAACTATGTGGCCAATGAAAACGGTCCAAGATCTATCGGAAACCAATCGCAGCAGAGCATTGAAACATCTCTGGTTTGTATTTAATTTGACGCTGGTGGGCTCCTCCCACACAAGTGGAGCTGTCGGCTGATTGCTTGATCCTGAACCTTGCAGTCCAAACTGCAGCCGGATGAAAAGAATTTCAGTTTGCACGAATTATAATCATGACTTCAATTATTTCATTACTTTGAAAAAAGAAAGTAAAAAACGGATATGACATATTTAATAGTGTTTGTGAGATTTTAGCAACTGCGACCGAGTTTTCATTTATGGATGGTGTTGCTGAGAGACGTTAGCTGCAAACACTCACACACACACACACACACACACACACACACACACACACACATATGGTTGATCGCCCTTCCTCCCTCCCTCCCCTCTTCCTTCTCTCTCTCTCTCCACACGGCTTCTTCTTCTTCTTCTCTTTTGTTTGCGTTGGTTTTTTCTTCTTATCCTTTGTCCGTGTACCATGGTGTAAATAAAGTTCCGAGCGACCATCATCCAGTCTTTATTCTTCTGTAAATGATTTAAAACCTGATCCTGGATCCTGATTCACACACGTTATTAAAACAAAAGTATTATGAAAGTACAAAATCAATCTATTGTATCCTGGAGATGATGAGAATGTACCTGATGATGATGATGATGATGGTGGTGGTGGTGGTGATGGTGATGAATGATGACCGTGTCCTGTGCGATGATCAACAGCTGTAATGATATCATTGTGGCGATGGCGACGACAAAGGTCAGAGGTTGCGGGTGAATGACGACGACGATTAAAAACTCTTCTGGTTCTAAAGACGCGACTTCCTGTCTTCTTCCTCCGCTGCCTGATTTGAACTTTGAGCCTTCAGTTCAGTTCAATGTAAGTGTTGTTTTGCAGATGGTCTCTGAGGTCCTTTTAAAAAAAGAAAAAGAAAAAAGAAAATCAGATTTCTCTCATTATGCCTTTTTTTTAGTCTCATCAAATAACTTTTTGCAGCAAAACTGAGTGAAGTGACATTTGGCAGTCGGACTCGGGTTTGAGTTCTTGCTTTTCACCCATCCGCCACCAGGTGGTCAAGTGCACACTTTAGCCACAGTCCACCGCGCTAAGAATAAACAGGGAAACGCTGATGGGACTAACCCGGCAGGTTGTGGCTCCCCGATGGCAGATCCTGGTATTGCAGCTGATTTTTTTTCCCTTTTTTTTTCTTACGCAGGCTGTAAATGTTGGCGGGTAAAATCAGTGCCTGAAACTTGCTGACATTGGGTCCGGCGTGAGGGAGCTGCTGCTCGCAGGTCAGGAGGAGCGAGTGAGTCGGGATGATTTGATTAAAGACTTAGCGGGTGAGAGGACAAGAAGAAGGGGGAGGGGGAAGGCGAGGTGTCAGCAGCAGTAGGAGGAGGAGGAGGAAGAGGCGGAGCCGCAGGGCCACAGCGCCGATCCAGCTCATTCACACCCTGATCACACATCAGTACTTCTCGCAGCCTCCGCAACCAAATTGGATTTTTTTTTTTTTTCCTGCCCCCTCGGAGCATGACTGGAATTCTGGCTTTGGTAGGAAGGGGGCGGGGCCTGCAGGGACAGGAAGTACAGAAAGAAGGAAGTGCCACGCAGAGCACTCTGGCTGCATTTGAATGAACTCCAGGCTTCTGTATGACTCTGGCAGAAAACCTGCTAGCTAGATAGCTCGGTCGCGTGGCTAATCTGCGGCTGAGAATAGCAGCACCGGGCTGCAGCTGAGATTAAAATCAGATTATATCGTCCTGGATTTTTTTTTTTTTTTTTTTTTTTAGCTCCCGCCTCCCTTGGGACTCTGAGAGGGGTTCATATTCTTGTTGAGATGTTCTCCATGATGCTAATCAGTCGCTAATCAAGGAGTTGTCTGAGGTGGAGCACCAAGCTAACATGCTGATGACTTTAGCTAGCGCGCTGCTATGAGCCTCATCTCCCAGCACAGGGACCTAATCTGCTAGCAGAGTTTCCCACACGGATTAAAGCTCTTATCTGCTCAGCGTGCTGAGTCAGTGGGCCGAGGAGCTGCAGAGCGCAAGCATTCCGCTGGCCGGCCTGTTCGGCCTTCTTCTGCCGTGGTCATTGGCACTTCCTGTCTGTCCAGTCGGGGAGCATCAGAGCTGCCCGGCAGGAAGTGACCGTCTGGATTCACAATGGCCTCCGCAAGCATCGACCTACCGCAGGCAGGCGATGAGTCAGGCAGTTAGGGAGTGAGTCAGTGAGTTAGTCAGGAAGTCAGTCTGTCAGTGAATCAGTCTCTCAGTCAGTCATTTAGAGAGTCAGTGAGCCAGGAAGTCAGTGAGTCATTCAAGAAGTCAGCCAAGCAGTGAGTCAGTCTGTCAATCAGTCAGTCAGTCAGTCATTGAGTGAGTCAGTAAGCCGGTCAGTCAGGAAGTCAGTGAGTTATTCAGTGAGCCAATGAATCAGTCAGCAAGTCAGTGAGTCCATGAATCAGTCAGGCAGTCAGTGACTCAGTCAGGACGAGGAGCCATCTGAAGAAGCAGCGAAGGAGTCACCAGTATCACCGTCACATGGTCCCAGTGTGGCTGTGATACTGGGACCGTCCTCCCTCTGACGGAGGTCCAGGATGCTCCTGAAGGCCACTGAGAGTCGACCGGAATCCTTTCCATCACCAGGCTGCTCCTTGCTCGCAGTCGGGATGAGGAGCTGAAATCCGTCTGGAACTTTGCCGAGCAGCTCAGGTCATGTGACAGGAAGTGGCGGTGAGGACGCCGTGTGTCTCCGGGAGGGGCGGGCCATGACGACGGTGGCGGCGGCCATGTTCGGCTGGCAGGGAGTCTGCGACCTTTGCCCTCTGTTCTGCCTGCGGTCATCTGGAACCTGGTCGCCACTCTGCAGGTAGGAGCACCTGGAGGTTGCCGACCCTTGACCCCTTAGTGGGTGATGTCAGAGGTCACCGCGGTAGCAGAGGACGAAGTCAAGAGTCAGGTCAGCCCTCTGTGATGTCACAAGGGGCCCTGAAGCCACAATCCGCCCTCTGAGATCGTCCTTCTAAACACATGGAAGGTCAACGTTAGACAGTTAGCCTGCTTGCAAACACAGGGCTAACTGCTGACAGAGTCACATGTGCTGTGTCTCAATTCAGGTTCTGCATCCTTGAAGTGCGCATTTTGAAAGGAAGTTGCGTCATAGCACTGCGCGAAGGCTTGTCCCAATTCCCAAGGGTGCTTAGGACGCTCAATATGCGTACTCGGAAATACGCACTCGTTTTAGCCGATTCCAAGGATGCACCGCTACTATCCTTCGCGCACTTATGTATCCCATGATGCTTTGCGTGCGGCTGCAAAGCATCGTGGGATCCTGGGAAGTCAGCTGAAATTAGCGGCATGTACTGGTAAAGACACTTCATATAAATCTACGTATTAAATTTCACATAAAATATTCCGTTTTAACATCGGGTTTTAATTTATTTGATCATCCAACGGCATCGTTAGATGGCGAACCAGTGGTTAGCGTGATACTATAAAAACGTCACTTCCGGGGTTGGCCAGCCGGAGGGAACGGCGGTGACGCAACGAGGAAATACGCCGAAGGCTAGACCGTCCCGTGTGGTGACCAGGGAGGCGGGGTTTGGTCCGTCCTTCTAGGCTCGGTACTCGAAGAACGCTTCCTTCAGACGGAGGACACTCGGTCTCAAGGGTGCAGAGCCTGAATTGAGACACAGCAACGGTTTGTCCTCTGCCACTCGAATCCGCCTTCCTCAATGGCGTTGCCGCTGTGACTGGGTCATGACGTCACTTCCTGTTTTGGCTCCACCTCCTCTTCCTTCCTGCTGTACATCCTCAACTGTGTGAAACCCACCTGACGATGACACGCGCGTGTGTGTGTGTGAGATCATGTGAGAGGCTCACACACACACAGACACCTGCAGCCGCAGTGAGTGTGTGTGTGATTAATTCAGCTCATCACTAAATATACATCTGGCTGAGCAGAGGGGTGTGGCAACTGGAGGGGAGGGGTGTGTGTGTGTGTGTGTGTGTGCAGACAGATGTGTGTCAGAGGATGCTGCCAGCACTGCAGGGGAGAGAGAGAGAGAGAGAGAGGGTGTGTGTGTGTGTGTGTGTGTGTGTAAAAATGGCTGAGTGCACATGAATGTG
>NW_027466069.1:7862500-7875000 GCF_046127955.1 Nelusetta ayraudi | reverse complement strand
AGTTTGCTGCTGATACTTGATACTGCTAATTCATATTGCTAGCTTCTGCTCTGCTCTCCGTCCTCTAAGTGTTGATGCAGTTAAAGGTCTGTGTCAGAGATGCTGCTATAGAAACGGAGTGCTGTGAAAACACAACAACAACAAAACAGTCTTATGAACTTCACCCCACAATGCCCTCTGTTGGCAAGACTGTGAACTTGTTCTGATTTAGCTGACCTCAGCTGATACTACTGCCTTTGAGCGGTGATGCTCTCCAATTACGAGTTTGTGTTGAAACCGCGGCTAACCTCCGCCCGATGCTCCGCCTTCTGCTACTTCTGCTAGACCTCTGTTGACGTGGCTAGTGGTGGTACAAACTGCAGCAACTGATTTTGGCAAAATACATTGCGGGGCTTCCATCAAGACATTTGGGACTGTTGGTAAAATTCAGCGGGTTTTTTTTTTGTAATTGTAGCTTTGATGTAACGACAGGTTTCACCAGCAGGCAGAGACGAGTTTGGTCCCGTCCCACCACAACTTCCTGTCAGAATCACTTCCTGCTTCCCGTCTGAGACCTTAATGTTTCTTAATGAAGTTCTGACTGGCAACTTGATGCAGAGATGGAGTGGTAACAGAGTTAGCGAGGACCGCAGCCACACACACACACACACACACACACACACACACACAGCATCAGTCCTGACACAGCACAACTGTCTGCTGTCAGGGAAACGAGGGGGGACGTGTCAGAGTGATGGTGTGTGTGTGTGTGTGTGTGTGTGTGTGTGTGTGTGTGTGTGTGTGTGTGTGCGTGTGTGTGTGTGTGTACAGTATGTATATGTGCATGTGCTCCTTCATGTCCTACTTTCAATTCCCCACAAGGTGATGCTGTTTCTCACCACATGCCACACAGCCTGCAGATTCCAGGTGAGCGTGTGTGTGTGTGTGTGTGTGTGTGTGTGTGTGTGTATGTGTGTGTGTGTGTGTTTGGGATGCGGCTGGGAATGTTCTGCTCAGTCTTGGACTCAGCAGGTCTGAGGTTTCCGCCTCTATATGGCCCCCTGGTGGCCAGATGCATGTCTTCACCGGTGTTTCGGTCCTTTCTGTTGGCGGAACTGATGGAACCAGCCTGAGCTTCTGTCCCCCGCAGCTGAACTGCACTTTCTGCTTCAGAGCGGGTTCCTCCCTGCAGCCAATCAGCTGCGAGCATGATGTGGAGTCCGCAGCTCCCTCTCCTGCCGAATGTGTGTCTCTCTGAGCTCCACCTGTGAACTTGAAAGGGGTCAGAGGTCGGTCACAAGCAAAGCTGTGTTCTGCTTGTGGTGAATATTCCATTTTAAAGCTAATTGGTTTACTTAACATTGATTTCCACACAAGGCTCCGCCCCCTCCGGCGACGGTTTCTATTTTTAACTCAGGTGGCAGAACCACAGAGCAGGCGCCTCGCCCCGCTGGGGATGATAGAAAGCAGTTTCAGCTGTTTGCCACAGGGAGGCGCTGTGGCTCCGACTCGCTGGACTCATTTACATGTTCCAGCAGCGTGGCGCAGGAAGTGGGTTCACCGAGCGTATCTGCAGCCCACAGGCACAGGCAGGGCAGGTGCATACTGGGAGAAACAGACACACAAACACGCGCGCACGCACACACACACACACACACACACACACACACACACACACACACACACACACACACACACCTCCCCTCTTCTGCTGCGTCACACTCTGAATCTGAAGTTCCAACACGGAGAAAAGTTCTGGTAGTGAGTGGACGCTGCTGCAGAGACAGACGGCTATCCTGGGGTGACCTCAGCTGCGACAACACACACACACACACACACACACACACACACACACACACATACACACATATACACACACAGGCATCAGGTGGTGTGTTCAGTGGGGAAATGAGCCAAACCTGGTTTCAAAACACATTAAGAATGGCTGAATTGTATGCGTGTGTGTGTGTGTGTGTGTGTGTGTGTGTGTGTGTGTGTGTGCGCGTGTGTGCGTGTGTGTGTGAGTGTGTATTAACTCGGGCCATCGTGCACGTGCCGCAGCCACAATAATAAAGGCAGTTTAGCAGCAGGTGCAGGATTTTGCACCGGCGTAGTGATACATAGAGAAAGTAGTCCCCCGCCCCAGCCCACCACTCCCCAGGCAACCACGTGTCTGTGTGACTTAGAGTCAGCAGGTCGTGATGTTGACTTTGACTCTCTGAGCTCCACCATTAAAGTTCCATCAGTCTCCACTGCACTGCACTGGAGGAACTGGTTTTAGGTGAAGTGTCCCTTTAACTCACTCCGCATCCCGAGAGCAGATTCAGTCACATTGCGTGTTTCTTCAAAGCTGTGTGTGTGTGTGTGTGTGTGTGTGTGTGTGTGTGTGTGTGTGCGTGTGTTGCGCAGCATTCCTCTCCATATGCCTGTGATCTGGGCCCCGCCCACCCTGCCCGAAAAATCACTGACAGCGCGAAACCTGCGTTGTCATGGCAACGTCTCACTTGACTCCCGCTGGAGCTGCTCTCATCCGGCCCCTCCCATCCTGTTACACAGCAACCGTCTCCTAGCAACACCCCCCCCCCCCCAACACACACACACACACATACACACACACACACACACGTAGACGATGAAAGGGTGATAGAGTAGGAATGAAAAGAAGACAGAAGAGGAAGACGGGGAGAGAAGGAGGAGGAGTGTTGGGGGGAGAGGAGTGACGGATGGGAGGAAGGAAGCAGGAGAGGAAGAAACTGGGAAGATGAGCTGTAGGGAAGAATTGAGAAATAAATGGGGAGGAGCCTGGTGGTGGCGCTGAAGGACTTTTTTTTACAGCGGCAGGAAGTTAAGAAACATCCATCCTTTATATATATCCTTTATTTATCCAGCCACCATCCTTAATTCATCCATTCATTCTTTTATTCATCCATCTATCATCCAGCCTTTATTCATCCATCCATTCATCCATCCTTTTATCCATAATCCATCCATCTCTTTATTCACCCTTCCCTATATCCATCCATCCATCCCTTTTTTCATCCATCATCCCTTTAGTCACCATCCATCATCCCTTTATTCATCCATTTACCCGTCCTTTATTCTTCCATCCATTTCTTTATTCATCATGCATCCATCCATCCATTCGTCTAGGACGTCTCACTTTATCCTCAGTCGACCCAGTAACAGCATGACTGTGGGAAACATCTTCATCCTTCATCATCTCCTCTCAGCTGCCAGACACATGAGGGAGATGTGAACGAGTGAAGCTGGAGGACAAGAACGGAGGAGAGAAGCGAGAATGGAATGAGCAAGGAGAGGGAGAAGCATGAGGAGAAGAGAGGAATGGGGGAGGAAGGGGGAGAAGAGAGAGGAGAAGAGGCAGGGCAGCTCATCAGAAGTGAAAATGAATTATGAACGTTTGTCCTCAGGGTGTAGAGTCACACAGAGGAAAGAGATGAGATGGATGGAAAGATGATGGATGGATGAGGATGATGATGGATGGATGGATGGATGGATGGATGGATGGATGATCTCAGGGTGGATGATGGCTGGAGAGATGAAGATGATGGATGGATGATAGAAGATTATGAAGGAATGGATTGATGGTGATGATGGAGGGATGGATGGATGGAAGATGCTGATGGTGGATGAATGATTATGATGATGATGTATGGATAGACAATGATGGATGGATGATAGAAGATTATGAAGGGATGAATGGATGGTGATGATGGAGGGATGGATGGACGGAGGATGCTGATGGTGGATGAATGATTATGATGATGATGGATGGATGGATGATGGATGGATAGACAATGATGGATGGATGATAGAAGATTATGAAGGGATGAATGGATGGTGATGATGTAGGGATGGAGGGATGGATGGACGGAGGATGCTGATGGTGGATGAATGATTATGATGATGATGGATGGATGGATGATGGATGGATGGATGATAGGCGATTATGAAGGGATGAATGGATGGTGATGATGTAGGGATGGATGGATGGATGGATGGAGGATGCTGATGGTGGATGAATGATTATGATGGATGATGGATGGATAGACAATGATAGATGGATGGATAATAGAAGATTATGGAGGGATGGATGGTTGATGATGATGGTGGATGGATGGATGGAAGGATGGATAGTTCCTGCACAGTCTTGTTTGTTGACTGTGGTAGTTTTTGTCGTTCAGTATCCACACCTCTCGTTCGTTGGTCTTTTTTAAACATATTATCTGTTTTAAAATTTCACCCAATAGGACCATTTGCTTCATATGACATCATGGAGATAATGGATTAGTTTATATTGTTTTCCGGATTAATTTCAATATCAAAAAAAAATTGATGATGGGGAGTGATCCAGTCCATCTGTGGTCACACCTGGTCACACCTGTTCACCACTGGTCCACCACTGGTCCATGACTGGCTCATCATTTGTCCACTACTGGTCAGTTACAGGTGACCACTGGCTCATCACTGGTCCACTATTGGTCACCACTGATCCACTCCTGGCCACCTCTGGCTCATCACTGGTCCACTACTGGTCATCACTGGTCCACTACTGGTCCTCTGCTGATCACCACTGGTCCACTACTGGTCACTGCTGGCTCATCACTGGTCCACTACTGGTCACCGCTGGTCCACCACTGGCTCATCACTGGTCCACTATTGGTCACCACTGGTCCACTCCTGGCCACCTCTGGCTCATCACTGGTCCACTACTGGTGAGCTGCAGGTCACCACTAGTCCACTACTGGTCATCACTGGTCCACTACTGGTCACCACTGGTCCACTCCTGGCCACCTCTGGCTCATCACTGGTCCACTACTGGTCATCACTGGTCCACTACTGGTCCTCTGCTGATCACCACTGGTCCACTACTGGTCACTGCTGGCTCATGACTGGTCCACTACTGGTCACCGCTGGTCCACCACTGGCTCATCGGTGGTCCACTACTGGTCACCACTGGCACATCACTGGTCCACTACGGGTCCCCTGCAGGTCACCACTGGTCCACTACTGCTCATCACTGGCTCATCACTGGCTCATCACTGGCTCATCACTGCTGGGATCAATAAGGTTAAAGACTGACGGTATTGGTTGAAGATGTCATCAAATGTTGCCCAGTGAGCTTTATTTTGACAGTTCAACGGGTCATTATTGACTTGTTGTGGTGGCCTGAGGTTGGTTTCTTCCTGTCATTTGATTGGCTGCAGCTCTGCCTCTTCGTCCTCAAGGCGACCACGTCAACTCGTCCAGCCATCCTGTGATCGGCGGGGGAAAAACCGCATCGTATCAGAACTTTTCAGGAATCCAGAGCTGAAGTCAGCTGCTTTGATGATGTCAGAGGAGAAGAAATAAAAGCAGCGGAGAAGAAGAGGAGAGGAGGAGGAGGGGGAAGGAAGAGAGAAGAAGAGGAGGTAGGAGCGAGGGAGGGGTAATGACGAAGAGCGAGCAGAGAGAGAGAGAGAGTGAGAGAGAGAGAGAGAGAGAGAGAGAGAGAGTGGGTGGAGCGAGGCGGACCCAGAACTCGGAGAGACAGAGGGAGAGAGACAGGCAGCCCCGCACAGCACCGCAGCTCTCCCTCCCGCACACACGCGCACACACACGCACTTGCGTCCATCTCTCCGTCGACCCGCCGCAGCGATGTGGTGCATCAACTGCGCCTCCGACAAGACTCCCGCCATCCTGCACAACAAGCTGCTCTACTGGTAAGACCTGCGCGCCTCCTTAGCGCCGCCGCCGCCGTGCGTGCGTGTGCGCGTGCGGGATGGACGGACGGACCGACCGACCGACCGTTCCGCCGCGGACCGCCGGGCGCTCGCCGCCTGTTTTGTTGTTTTTTTTTTTTCTCCTGTGTTTTTTTTAACCTTAGCTCGTCTGCTTTTGGTTCGCGCGCGCGCGCACGTTGGAGGCAGGGGGCGGCTTGTTGACGCGTGCGTTTTGCTGGCGCGTGCGTGCGTGCCTCGCGCCCCCTGTCTCGTGCCCGTCGACCTTTAACTTTGCACTCAGCCGAAAACTGCCGCAAAGTTCAGACGCGGTGCGTGCCGTAGCGTTTCGTCATGTGTGTGTCGGTGTGTGCGTGTGTGTGTGTGTGTATCAACTGACACGCGGCAGGCAGCGCGTGTGTTTTGTGACAGTGGAAAAGTCACGTGACAGCATCAGGTCCTGAAAATGGCCCCAGCCCCCTCATTTCTGCTCATTTGTCCAAGTCGAAGATGAAGATCTTCTCCTTCTCCTCCTGCTCCTCTTCCTTCTCCTTCTTCTCAGCCACCTCCTCCTCCTGCTCCTTCACCTCCTCCTCCTGCTCCTTCTCTTCTTTCTCCACCTCCTTTACCTCCTCTTCACCCAGCACCTCCTCCTTGTGGAATTAAAGGATTGTTCTGTCAACCTGGACTCCCCAAGAGGTAAACATCAGACCTGTAGCTGGATTTTTCTTTTCTGGACCGAGGCGGATCTGATCTCAGCAAACAGGATGTGGGGACGACTGGAGCTGAAACTCGTAATTGGACCTTCAGGAACTTTGAAGAAGGAACTCAGGTCTCTGAGTCTCTCAGGTTCTTCCATGTAACCCAACAAGGCTGATGGGTTTGTCTCAGGATCTGGTTCCTGGGGAACTTCAGCAGAAGAAAGTTCCCTCTTCCCCCTCAGTAGACACGGTGGACCTCGGAATATTTCCAAGATCTAAATGAGCTCGGTGCTTCTGAAGGATTTCCCGCAGAAATGGGTGTCTGACGTCGGTGCTGGTGATGATCTCCTGATGTGACGATCAGGTTGAAGCAGCAGCACCTCTCTGCTCAGCCGCTGCTGCTTCAGAAGATGACGATGGAGTCTTTTTTGGTTTGTTTTTGGGTTTGTTTGTTTTTTCGCTGATCATGTTGCAGATAGTCCCTGCAGGCGGGACTCTGCAGTGGGGGCGTCGAGGGAAGAAAAGACCCTCACTGAGTCACGAGGCCGCTGCTGTTGCCACTGCTGCTGCTGTTGAAGGAGTTGACTCAGCAGCATTGTTGCGTTAATCCCAATGCAGCTGTTGCTTGGTAACCCGGGAGCTGATTCCCCTGCCACGCTGCTTCCGATGCCCACTGCCCAGCCAGATACTCCGGGAGGCTAACAGCTAATGAGCTAGCTAACAGGAAGTGGAGCTAAAGATGTTGTAGTGGACAACCTCAAAGCTTCAACACATTCAACTTCTGCTTTTCATCAGAGGAAACATCTGTGTTTTTGCATATTTTGGTTTGTGGGCGACATGGTGGCGTAGTGGTTAGCGCTGCCTTACAGCCAGAAGGTTGTGGGTTCAATTCTGGGACCTGGGATCTGTTTGGAGTTTGCATGTTCTCCCCGTGTTTCCATGCGTTCTCTCAGGGTTCTCCGGCTTCCTCCCACAGTCCAAAAACGTGAATTGGAAACTCCAAATTTACTGTAAGTGTCTATGTTCGTGTGAATGGTTGTTTGTCTCTATGTGGCCATGGGATGAACTGGCCACTTGTCCGGGGTGTCACCCTGCCTTCACGCTATGACAGCTAAGAGAGACTCCAGCAGACCCCCACAACCCTGAGTTAAGAAAGAAGCGGATATTGAAAATGGATGGATGGATCCGGTTTGTAGCGCCACCTGCAGGACAGTTATTTGTGAATGAAGAGCCTTTGGGCGGTACCAGTAGTGAAACCCCACTGCCCCCAGAGGAGTCTGATTTGTCGATTTGCTTCATTGGTTCTTTAGGAGCTGAAGTTCACATGTTTGATTGGACTGATTCAAGGTGAAGGCCTCACCTGATTCAAAAGGACTCGTGTTGTTTCCATGTTCACCTCCCCCGCCGTCACAGTCTCCTCCTCGCTGTGGGAGGGGCTGAGTGAGGAGGCGTTTCGGAGACGTCTCCTCTGACTCTGGGCACGCCTCCTCTGGTGGGAGGATCTGGGCGACCTCGCCGACCTGCTGACTTGGCACCAGTCGGGTGCAACTGGCGGCTGTTGGTGAGCTGCTGCTGCTGCTATGCTGCTGCTGCTGCTGCTGCTTCTGCTACTGTCTCCCATCCAGAGCAGCCAGGTGGACTGAGGAGCAGTGCCGGTTCCTCATCCTCTACCACCTTCTGCCCCTCTTCTTTTACTACCTCCACCTCCTCCACCTCGGCTACCTCCTCCTCCAACCTCCTCCACCTCTACCAGTTCCTGTTCCTCCTCCTCCACCACTTCCTCCTCCACCTCTACCACCTCTTCCTCCTCCTCCTCCCCTTCCTCCACCACTACCTTCTCCTTCTTCTCCTCTTCGTCTCCAGTTTGCTAAGAGAGGCCGAGGCATGATGCAGCAGAACAGCCTGCCTCTGTGTGTTTGTGTGAGTGTGTGTGTGTGTGTGTGTGTGTGTGTGTGCGAGCACGTGCGTGTGTGTGTGCGTGTGTGTGTGTGTGTGTGTGTGTGTGCAGGACTGTGGGTGGATGATCAGGGCTTATTATGTCTGCTCAGCTCAGATCCCCCACACACACACGCGCGCACACACACACCAGCTGGCTTTACTGCTGCAGAGGGGACTCATTTAAACAGCCTGTAACTGTAGGACTGTTGTGTGTGCGCGTGTGTGAGGAGTCTTGAAAAAAGCCTCCAGGCTTCAGGCGTTCGGGTTTAAAACGGCGCCACCTGCTGGAGGACGTCTCTGCTCCACCAGGTGGGCAGGGCTGAGATTTCATCCAGTTTAATTGGAGGCCAGTTGGGTTTTTTTTCTCTACACACACGCACACGCACGCACACAGACACACACACAAATACACATTAATAATTCAAAGACTCAGTGTTTTTAACACAATATTGACACAACTGAAACCCCAGCCGGAGTTTTTGCTCAAACAGCTCGAGAGAAGCCTGTGGTTGTTTTGAATGGGGAGGGGCCGGTGAAGCAAGACTGGAAGGTGATTGGACCAGCCAGCTTTCTGTCGCCTTCAAACCTGGAGCCTCTTGGTACCAGCAGTGAGGCTTTCTGTTGGTGACAGTTGGGCTAGAGTTCACTGTCACTCATCAGGCCACGCCCCTTTTATCCTGCTTTAGATGAGTTGAAGGCAAACTGTCGAGTCGCTGATGCCCTGCAGTCAGCCACAAGGGGGCAGCAGAGACGCCAAAGGAATATAACCTTCAGAGTTTCGGGTTGTATGCGGCCGTCTGCCACATTGTCACGCTGCAGTAACGCAGTGTTGTGTAGTGCTGGTGTGAGCTCCACCTCCAGAGGAGCATGTGACAAAAACCGCTGTCTCTGATTGGCCAGTAGACATCCGACCTGAGACCCGGCTGCCGATGACCAATCACATCTCGACAAAATGACGGGTGAAGTGAGGCTGGCGGTCACCCGTCGCCCTCCGCCCACGCACGCGCGCACACGCACACACACACACACACACACACCTGTCACACAACAACCAAACTCCAGCACAACAATCTGGCCCCTTCTCCACGGACAGGAAGTGCTGCCAAGACCAAGCTGCAGATGGCCGTGCGGGCCGGAGCAGCTTCGCTCCTCCTCACTTTTTACTAAGCACGCAAGAGTGTCGCGTTGTTGTTCAGTCCTACAACACTCCTACGTCCACTGGAACCAGGACATTAGCGCTGGTGGTGCCGCCGTTCCCAAAGCAGCCGGACTCGGACAGGAAGTGCGTCTGAAAGTGGAGAGAATCTGTCTTTCACAAGGAAATTCGTTGGATTGTTGGAATCCAGTTCGGCTTTGCTTCAGGGGTTCGTCGGTAGTTTAAGTCCAACGGCCGATCTTTTTACCGGTAAACACAGTTTAAAAGTAGATGGTTGTTGACTTGAGACTTGAGAGAAGTCTGTGATGTGGTCCATGATTGTGTTTATTTTTAAAATGTAATCCTTATTATTGTGACATTGTGAATTTGAACCTTTATGGGAAAATCTGTTTTTTGCCTATTTCTTATTAGGGCGGGGGATGGGGGGCAGAATGACATTTTCAGGTGACATCAGGAGACTCTTCTTTTCCAGCAACTTGTCAGCCATAAAAACAGCCCCAATTTCTCACCTGCAACTTGCAGCGACGCCTCAGCTCGGAAAATAAACCAGAGTCACATGGCGCGAATGTTCGTGTGTGTTTATTTAACTTTGCCTGATGAGGTTTTGAGGCCGTCAGGGAGAAATGACTGAATCTGGTTTCACTCCTCCTCCTCCTCCTTCTCCTCCTCTTCCTGCTCATCTTCCTCTCCTCCTTCTCTCCTCCTGTTATCATCTCCTCACCTGTGATTGCCCCCCTGCTGTCTCTGGTGTCACAACACTTTCTCTCTCTCTCTCTCTCTCTCTCTCTCTCTCTCTCTCTCTCTCTCTGTATCTTTTTCTCTCTCTCCCTCGCCCATTTTCTGCCTCCCTCCACTCGTGACTCCTCCTCCTCCTCCTCCACCTGACCTTCCTCCTCCTTCTGGCCAACATCTCTGCTGGCGTCTGGCCCGGGCCGCTGCTGCAGGTGGCGCTGGCTGGCAGAGCTGAGAACACCGAGGGGTTATTTATAGCGGCCGAGTCTCCGGGCCACACCCACAACAACACACAGGTCACACCAGGGGCGTAGCAAGCTTTTCCAAAGTGTTGGGGGGGGGATGCTTCATCTGAGTTGCTCCGTGTAGAGCAACATATGAACAAACTCACGGAGGACATACAGGCAGCTGCGACATTTCAGCTTTCAATTCATTTCAGAGAACCAAAGGAGCTCTTTCGACTTTCCTTACACGAGATAAACGACAAACAACAATGTTGAGTTGTAGCATTACCAGCTCTAGTACTAGTCCTAGTACCAGCTGAAAGCTGTTCCCATGTTCTGAGAACCAAAAAATAACTTAAATAGACGTGAAAACAATCGATGAGGACTGGAGGTTTCTCTTGACCTCTGGCGCATTTAGCCTTGTAACAAAATAACATCTCCGCCCTAGGCCTCAATGTCTATAGTGTGAACATCAGCGGTGCTTCACAAAAATCTCTAAGGGTTGTGGCAAAGTGGTTTTCCAAGTCTCTGAAACTTTTACTTGTGACAGACACACAACAGGTGGCGTACAAAATAGGCACTTTCCTGCAAACTACATGTATATTTCGCCACTTACCTTAATGTGAGAGCGCCACACACAGGCAGGCAGAGCATTTCTTTAGTCTTAGCTTTGATCTGAGAGCAGGAGCCGCCTGGGTCTCTGCAGGCTGAACACTGTGACAGGTAACCAGTTCAGCGCTTTATTCGAAATATTATATTTGCAGCCACACTGACCCCTGTAGGCCTGGATGACTCCCTCTGCGTCACACTGACAGCAACAGTACACCCAAACTACAACCACCACTTCATGACCCAATCAAAGGCCAGAACGACTGGCCAGCCTGTGATTGGCCGCCTGATGTTTTGAGTTTGTTTTGCATCCATTTGGCGAATAAATGTCCAGGCACACCCATCGAAAAAACTGTGCTTTTGTGGTCCCTTTGAGGAGCCATGTGGCTAAAGTGGCTGCCACTGTTGCCATGCGGCTGCACTGCTGATGTGCAGCCACGACCCTCGGCTCCATGTAAAGGTCACAGCTCAAGTTCACCTCCGGTCCAACTCACCAAGAGCACCAGTGGCAATGAAGGATTCCAGGACAAAAAGTTGCATTGTGCTCACGTGTCACTTTCCTCTGGCCGCCTTTGAACCTTTGTACATCATCATCATCATCACCATCATCATCATTATCACCATCATCATCACCATAGTCATCATCATCATCATCCGTGTCTCCAAATTCTAATCAACAGCTTCAGGTTCAAGTCGTGCCCCTTTCTTGTGACTCATGTGGGTCATGTGAGGCGGCACTCATGGAGGGGGGAGCCGGACAGGAAGCAGAAGGATCAGCTGGTGTTTCCCCTGGCTCCACCCACCAGCCAGGGCCAATCAGATCACAGCGGCGAGGAAAAATGTCAGTGTCAGAGGAGCCGACCGCCATGCGAATGACCAGCGGCCTCAAAATGGGCAAACACAGCAACGGCGATGAGGAGGAGTAATTACACAAGATGAGCAAAACTGAAATGAGTGATGATGGCTTTTCAGACTCAGCCTCCCATCATGCTCTGCTGCAGTGGACTACAGGGCCAAAATAACCTCCTGAAGCTCCTCCTTCTTTCTGGAGCCATGAGGACGACACACACAGGAAGCTCCTCCCCGACTATTTCCCGTCTGACTGTCTGGCGGCTACAGCTTCAGAAATGAAGGATCTGAAGATGTGCAGAAGAAGAAGAAGAAGAAGCGTGACATCAAGGAGGGGCCATCTGGAGAGAGAGAGAGAGTGCGGCGGAGTGACAGAGGACGGCGGGGGGAGGAGTCACCGCCTCAGGGGTTCACTGCCATTTGGTGCCTTGACACAACCACTCTCTCTCCCTCTCTCTCCCTCTCTCCATCTCTCTCTCTCTCTCTCTCTCTCTCTCCCTATTCAAGCAAGGTCTAAATAAATAAAGTGCCTCACTAACACACATTTCCCACAATAATGTGGAGCACGGCGAGCCTCGCGGCGTTGGGGGGCAGC
>NW_027466069.1:7845000-7857500 GCF_046127955.1 Nelusetta ayraudi | reverse complement strand
TTGGTTGAAACTGTCTCCTAAATTAAAATGAGTCTTGGTTCAGACTGAACCCTAGTTTAAACCGAGTCTTTGTTCAAACTGAATCTTGATTTAAAATGAGTCCTGGTTCAAATTAACTCCTCATTTAAAATGAGTCTTGGTTCAAACTGAGTCCTGATTTAGAATGAGTTCTACTTCAAACCAAGTGTTCGTTCAAATTGAGTACTGATTTAGAATGAGTCCTGGTTAAAAATGAGTCCTGATTCAAACTAGTTCAGACTGAGTCCTGGTTCAGGCTAAGTCCTGGTTAAAACTGAGCCTTGCTCCAAATGAAGTGCTGGTTTCCTTTGTAATTCAGGTGAAGTCGTTGGCCGACTCCATGGACGACTCACTCACATGCCAGTCGGGCCGCGAGGACTCCCAGGAGGTTGGGGGAGAGGGGGAGGAGGAGGACGAGGAGGACGAGGAGGAGGGAGACGAGGAAGAGGAAGAGGAGGAGGAGGAGGAAGATGAGGACGAAGATTACCGGGAGTGTTCGTGGCGCGGCGCAAACCCGTCCTCCCGTCACCTGGCGGGGCGCGTGGGAGGAGTCGGGGGCCGGGGGGGTGTGGGAGGGGGCGTGGCCATGCACGAGGACAGCACCGCCACCTCCTTCAGCGACGTCACCCTCTACATGGACGAGGGCTGCCTTCCCTCCTCGCCGCTCTCCCGCCCCACCTCCAGCTCCGACACCGAGTACTGGGGCGGGGGCGGGGGAGGAGGCGGGAGGGAGGACAGCAGGGAGACGGAGGGGGGCAGCATCGCCAGCAGGAGGAGCAGCACCCCCTGCACCGAGTGCCGGGGGGAGTACCGGGGGAGGCCGGGGGGCGGGGCAGGAGGAGGAGGAGGCGGAGGGGGCGGTGGCCACTTGCCCGTCCTCACCATCGAACCTCCCAGTGACAGCTCGGTGGACATGAGTGACAGGTGAGCTCAGCCAATCGGAGGCAACATGTCTGATGACTGGCGGCAGTCTTTCTGATGATGGCTGGGAATGTACATTCCAGCCAATCACGGCCCTGTATCTCATGGCCTTAGCTCAGGGATGGGCAAACTTTTTGACTGGTGGAGCCACAATAGGTTCTGCAATTTGACAAGAGGTGCCGGGACAGGAGCAGATGGATGGAGTGTTTTGGTGGCACACCTCATAGGACAACAAATATGTCATGGAATGTGTAGAAAATTGTCAATTGAAAATGAACAAAAGCAAAGTTACAACAAAATGTGTTTTTGAAGCCTCACGGTATTTTGCTCTGTATTAAAATGACTCTTAAAACACTGAGAAAAATGATGAAATACAGCTGTTTTATTACTATTAATAGAACTTCTTCAAGTTCGGCGGGCCGGATTAAAGAGTTTAAAGGCCCACATATGGCCCCCAGGCCGTAGTTTGCCCATGGCTGTCTGAGATGACGACCCCTTGAGGAGTGCTAACACAACCAGCATGCCAACGTGTATAAGTTGTATCGTTGGCCGCGCCATGAGTTGTCAGAATGTGTATATTTCTTAACTCGGGAAACGACAGGAAGTCATTTCTCACCTCCTCTAAAACCACGCCCTCTCCCCCACCCCCCACCCCCCACCTGCAGGTCGGAGCGCGGCTCCATCGGACGCCTGGTCTACGAGCAGGACCCGCCGGGGGTGGCGGAGCGCGGAGGAGGCGGAGCCGGAGGGGAGAGGGGCAGGAGGTCGGGGCCGGTCGGGGCAGGGGGAGGGGACGGAGAGAGCGGCGAGGACGAGAGGGACGGAGGGGGAGGAGGGGGCGGAGCCAGCAGCGAGGCCGACTCGCCGCAGGGCACCATCAAGCACAAGCCCGACGGGCGCTCGGTGGCCACGGCGCAGGGGCAGACCCGCGTCCCGCTGCCCGTGCCCTCGGCCCGCACCCTGCCTCCCCATCCCCACCCCCACCCCCACCCCCACCCGTCACCCATCCCCCACCTGCCCACCATCCTGCACCACCACCAACACCACCACCCCCAGTACGGCCAGCCGCACCTCATGCACATGCACCACGGCGCCGGCGCCCCCTACATGCAGCATCACTTTGCCCAGCACCACTACCACCACCTGCACCACCAGCAGCAGCACCCCCACCCCCACCACCACCTGCCCCCACACCACCACCACCACGCCTACCCCCCTGAGCCCCCCTCGTCCCCCGTCCCGCCCCTCACGCCCCTGTCCCCGCTGCCACCGATGTCCTCCGCCGCCGCCCTGCAGAGCCTGGAGGCGCAGCAGCAGCACCTCCAGCACCACCAGCACCACCTGCTCTGCTCCGACGGCGACAACGAGAGCGTCAACTCCACCACCACCAACTCCAACGACGACACCACCGTCAACAACTGCAGCTCGGGCTCGTCGTCCCGGGACAGCCTGCGGGAGCCAGTGGGCGGGGCCTCGCTGGGCAAGCAGACCTATCAGAGGGAGAGCCGCCACAGCTGGGACTCGCCCGCATTCAACAACGACGTGGTGCAGCGGCGGCAGTACCGCATCGGACTCAACCTGTTCAACAAGTACGGCCGCTGCAACACAACGTTAATCCAAACTGCTACACTGCAAACTTTTTACAAAACTAGACTGGGAGTATTTTTTCAGTCAAAGTCTACGTTTTACTGTCATTTGATTAGATTTATTGGTTGCTGATTGGCCAGTTGATTGTGACAGGTCAACAGGGTCCCCACAGGGGGGAGCCAGATCCCTGAATCTGAAAGTTTGTAAAAATCCTTCCTTCTGTCAAAAATGTATCTTTTTTTGTTTGTTCTGTGATTTCTGCTGGTGTGACTCGAAAACAAAGGGACGGTTCTGAGTTTCTCTCTAGTTACAGAATGTGATCTCAAACAAAATGGAATAGAATAGAATGCCTTTATTGTCACTATACACATACCCACATAAAATGGGATTAAAGCAACTCCAATACCAGAACAGTGCAAGAACGCAAGAATATTCAATATAACCATAACGCAAGAATTAAACAGTTTTGCGGTTCTGAGGTCGCGGACATTTTACAGATGGACATACAGACAGGAAGTGGTGTGCTGTTGCCCCCTCAGGAAGCCGGAGAAGGGGATCCAGTACCTGATCGAGCGGGGCTTTGCGTCAGACACGCCGGTGGGGATCGCCCACTTCATCCTAGAGAGGAAGGGCCTGAGCCGGCAGATGATTGGAGAGTTCCTGGGCAGCCGGCAGCAGTTCAACAAGGACGTCCTGGAGTGAGCCCACCCCACCTGCCCCGCCCTTCGCCCGGTCATGTGACCATCTGCTTCCTGCCAGGTGTGTTGAAGTTCCTCTCTGTGTGTGCAGCTGCGTCCTGGACGAGATGGACTTCTCTGGGATGGACCTGGACGACGCCCTCCGGAAGTTCCAGGCTCAGATCAAAGTTCAGGGTGAAGCCCAACGGGTTGAACGCCTAGTGGAGGCTTTCAGGTACTGCGGTTGTCGCCTTCTTCGTGCCTGTCTCCCTGCGTGGGGAACTGACCCGCTTAATAAGTCTGCGTGTCTCCCTTTGCCTTCAGCCAGCGGTACTGCGTCTGCAACCCGGTCCTAATCCGGCAGTTCCAGAACCCCGACACCATCTTCATCCTGGCCTTTGCCATCATCCTCCTCAACACCGACATGTACAGTCCCAATGTCAAGCCCGAGAGGAAGATGAAGCTGGAGGACTTCATCAAGAATCTGAGAGGTCAGCCAGCTGCTCGCCAGCGCCTCATAGGGGACATACAGAAAAAAAGATGACTTTTAGCTGTTTTAGTTTGGCTTTCTGGCAAGGTTCAAGGCTCCAGGAAGCTTTATTGTCACTCCTGCAATATGTGTAACACAGCCAGAGTATTGAAATTGTGTTTCTCAAGGGCACAGACAGGAACAGATCGGAATGAAATGAACAACAGAACTTTAATTCCATTCAGTCGATGCAGCAACGACACAAACAGCGCACAACTCCACCCACACATGTTTCACAGGGATCATTATGAATGTGATGAAGAGTGTGGCTTGTAAACAGCAACAGAAATGTGATGAAACAACACACACTTGCTGCAGGTCTTCAAACAATGAGTTTGTTTCGAAGGAACAGTGAGAATAAATCAGAACCTTTTCCACTTTAATGACACAGACAGACTCATTGTCATTATTGTTATCTTTGTCCATTATTATTATTATTATTATTATTATTATTATTATTATTATTATTATTATTATTATTATTATTATTATTATTATTATTATTATTATTATTATTACTGCAGCAAAATATCAATCACACTCGCCACAGGTGCACTTACCTTACAGGAGTGGTTAGCAATGCGGTTGGTCCGGGATTACCGGGACCCTTCTGGCTCTGGAGTGAGAGTGTGGATTGGTTGACTCATCCAGGCTGTAGCCCCGCCTTCTCTCGCAGTCAGCAGGGGCTAGGCTCCACCCCCTCGCCACGACATGGAGTGTTTAGAGTAAATGTTTTTTTTGTCCGGTAACTTTTGAGTATTTGTTTCATTGTTTGCTTCATGATTTGTTTGCTTACTGTCCTTCAGTGAGCAGGATCTCCTGTTAGGTCGCTGACTGAGCTGTGACTCAGCATCTCTGCTTGTTTTTAATGATGTCAGTCAACGGCTGCGCGCTGTGTGTGTACGTGTATGTGTGTGTGTGCGCATGTGTGTGTGTGTGTGCGCGTGTGTGTCCCTCAGGAGTGGACAACGGTCAGGACATTCCCCGAGAACTACTGGTCTCCATCTACGGACGCATCCAGAAGTGGGAGCTGAGAACCAACGACGACCACGTGTCGCAGGTCCAGGCGGTGGAGCGGATGGTGGTCGGCAAGAAGCCTGTAAGCCCCGCCCCTCCCCTTCCTGCTCCAGCCCCACCCTTCTCATCACCACCGTATTTATCAGCAGAGAAGCAGCATCATGTTTTGCTCATCTGGGTTTCTGTGTGTGTGTGTGTGCGCACCAGGTGCTGTCGCTGCCCCACCGCCGCCTGGTCTGCTGCTGTCAGCTGTTCGAGGTTCCCGACCCCAACAGGGCTCAGCGCAGCGGAGTCCACCAGAGGGAGGTCTTCCTTTTTAACGACCTGCTGATGGTAACAGCGCCACCTATTGGTCCATTGATAGCAGTTTTAATGGAATGGCGACTGTTTTTTCTTGGGCCGCTGAAAATAATAATGTTAACGGTGCATTCAAGCCATTTATTAAATTAAAAATGTGCAAGATCCAAACTGGCTCCCGGCCAATCAGTGAGCTTCCCATCCAGACGCTTCACCCGTTTCCAAACTGCGGTGGGATTTGGGGGCTTAGTGTGGGGAAGGGCAATGCATGATGGGGGATTTCACCACTCCAGGGTCAACAGATGATGGAAAAAAGCTGTGATTAATAATTTTATGCTCCTCCTCCTCGTCAGGTGACCAAGATCTTCCAGAAGAAGAAGACCTCAGTGACCTACAACTTCAGACAGTCCTTCCCGCTGCTGGACATGCAGGTCCACACCTTCCAGAACACCTGTAGGTCGCCGCCACCACCACCGCCACTCTCTGGCTCCTCCCACCCATCTGCTGCCGCCATCTGTCCCCCCCCGCCCACTCGCCCCTCTTTCATCCCTCCTTCTATTTTTCATGTTGCGCTCACTCTGCTCTCTATTTTTACACTGGGCTGAAAAACACACACACACACACACACACACACACACACACACACACACACAGGCGTCATGTGACTTTGATGATGTCACCAGAAGGTGCCATCGCCGTCCCACTGTAGTTCTTTGTACATAATGTGGCTGCTGCTACACTGTTAGCTTCAGGCTAAAGTGTGTGGAGGCGCCTGAGTGGCAGTAGATCCTGCTCTTAAAAACCAAGGAGGCGAGACAAAGAGTTAGCCTGTTCCACTTGGAAAACCCTCTGGACAATCTGTTAGTAAGGTCCTGGCGCCGCATCACAGCACCGCCATCCCCAGTGCTGTGATTGGACGGTTCTCCTCCACCTGGGGCCCCATCTCCTCCCCCCCCAAAAGGGTAAAAGTTTTGCCAGGTCCGACAGGCTGCGTTTGAAAGACATTTTTGACATTATTATTATTATTATTATTATTATTATTATTATTATTATTATCATTATTCTCATTATTATTATTTAGTGTTTGATTTTTTTTGTGACACTGAGTGAATCTGCACTTGTTGTCGGCTGATTGTTGAGTTGAGTTGATGTTGTTGTTGTTGTTGCTGATGGTCTTGGAGCTAAATAGAACCTGGCAGAGTGACGGTGGTGACGATGATGTGGACAGATTGTCCCATATGATTCATCAGCATCATCTTCGCAGTGTGTGTGTGTGTGTGTGTGTGTGTGTGTGTGTGAGAGAGAGAGAGAGAGAGAGAGAGTGAGAGAGGTATGCATCACTTACCTTGAAGGGGGTGGACAAACATTAGCTGACATGTCAGTGTTGCAACAAAGGTCCTCACCTCTCTGTCTCAGGTGGTCTTTAACATCATGTACTTCTGGGTAAATGTGAAATGTGAAAGGACCCTCTCTGCCTCCCCCTCCCTCCAAGACTACCCCCACGGAATCAGACTGACGTCGGCCAATCCTGGCGGCGAGCGGAAGGTGCTGATCGTCTTCACGGCACCCAGCCAGCAGGACCGAGCTCGCTTCACCTCCGACCTGCGCGAAAGCATCGCTGAGGTCCAGGACATGGAAAAGTACCGGGTGGAGTGTGAGTCTCTGTTCTAATAAGCCGCCTCCTGATCACTGCTTCCACATATGCTTCCTGACCGAAAAGAACTTCCGTCGGTGTGGCAGTAGATGGAAACCATCGACTGTGTAAAAATGGAGGAAATCCAAATAACCCTGCATCCTATTGTTTGGCCAGCAGGGGCCACCTGAGTTGTTTGCAAAAAGTCTAAAAATTTCTTGCTGTGAATAATAAATTCACACCGTTATAAACGGGTTCAAATGTTTCTGTTGGTCGAAAACATCAGTACAAGAAAATTCTTCCAATAGGCTCTAATGACCATTTGTCATGATTTGGCCTAACTTTGAGTAAAAAAGTTATGGACACGCTTTAAATTCAGTAGTTAGCTATAGTTTGCAGGGGCAGGTGCTCCAATTACTGCTCACCACCAGAAGCAAGCATTATGTTTCAGAGCCAGTAGGTGAGGTGATGGTCACTCCACCCATCTTCAAATACAGCCAATGATGGAAACCCTGAAGCACATGAGATCAGTTCTGAAAGTAAAGCTGTAAAACAGGAAGTGCAAAGGTAGCATTACTGAAGTAAACGAGAAAAAGTCTTGAGAGCTTGAAACTGTGAGTGTTACAAACATCTTTGTTGGTGGAACGAGTGTTGTTGATCTGGTGCAGCAGCTGTAGGAACCACTGAGGACTCCCAAGAGCCATCTAACCACTTCGTCTTCCTCCGTCTGCAGCCGAGCTTGAAAAGCAGAAAGGCGTGATGCGTCCCGGCATGCTGGCAGGAGTAGGTTCTGCAGGAGGAGGGATAGGGGGCGCCGGTGCGGTGAAGGGCGAGGCGGTGAACGGCACCCTGGGAAGGCCTAGCCTCGACGACACGTACGCATCGGTGGACGGACTGAAGCGCACAGCGCTGAGCTCCTCGCTGAGAGACCTCTCGGAGACAGGTGAGAACTCCTGCTGGTTTTCATCTGGAAACTGACCAACAGGTTCTGACTCAGACTGCCTCTGTGGTCTTATGCAACCGATGAAACACTGATGAAATTTTAAAAATACGAATATAGCAATAAAAGGACGATGAGATGAAACTCTAGCAGAGGCTTTTCTGTGACTCTCCGCCCCCACCTGCTGGACCTGCTGGACAGAAGCAAGAATGACAAGATTAACCCGATCTGTTTGATGCATTTGTGTTGTTAAAGGCCCTCTGTCACCATCTGGGTTAGAATGAGGGGGTAACCCTAACCTGTACTCTAACCCCAACCCCAACCATAACCCCAACCCTAACTCCAACTCAAGTCCCAACCCTAACCCCAACCCTAAATTCCAACCCGTACCTAACTCCGACCCTAACCCTAACTCCAGACCTAACTCCAACCCCATAGCCAACCCAAGCCATAGCTCCAACCCTGACTCCAACCCCAACCTTAACTCCAGCCATAACTCCAAACCCAAACCCAACCCAATGCTATAACTCCAACTCTCACCCTAACTCCAAGTCAAACCCTATCTCCAACCCTAACTCCAACTTTAACCCAAACTCCAGCAGTAACTCCAACCCCATACCCAACCCAAGCCATATTTCAAACCCTAACTACAAGCCTAACTCCAATCCCAGCCCTAACCTTACCCTCTGCTTGATCCTTCTCCACCTACTCTGCCCTGTGGCCACTGCTCTCTAGTGGCCTCTATCAGAACTCCAGGATGCCGCCAAGCTGGAAAACATCACCTCGTAATAACTGTATTACAACTCTTTGCCGGCGACTAACTGCTAACCCCTGGCTTGATCTGATTGGCTCACAGGCAAGCGAGGTCGTAGGAACAGTGTGGGCTCACTGGACAGTACTATTGAAGTAAGTCTGGAGGGGAGGGGGAAGCATGTCATGTGACCTCCCTGCACGCCATCGCCGCGTTTCACTGCATGTTTGGACCATTTTATAGTAGCTGAATGTGCAGGAACCATCTGAATGTGTCGTGTGACATTTGGTCTTCGCTCAGCTGTGACGCCACTCAGGTTCCTGTGTTCCGGCATGACTTCACTTCCTGTTTGTCACCAAAACGTGTTCCCACCTTCGGAAAAAAACAAAATCTTTGCCCCTGACACCAAACTCCTGCTCCCCCTGTCTGTCCTTTTCCTTTCAGGGTTCCATTATTAGCAGCCCTCGGCATCACCAGCAGCGCCCCCTGCCTGCAGGAGGTCTGCCCTACAGCCCCATGATGATGATGCCCCCCTCTCCAGCAGCTTACCGGCCACACCGCCCTACTCAGAGCCCCGGTACAGGGGTAGGGGGTGGGCCGGGGCTCTGTCACAACCAGGGGGTCGTCACCAACCCCTCACACGTGAGCGGGGGAGGGGCTGGGCCCGGCGGCGGGATGGCAACTGGGCCGGGCCTGGGTGGCGGCCTGCTGGGGAACTTCTTTGGCAGTCGTCGCGGGAAAGTTCCTGGTCCCCTGACGATGACGTCGCCGACTCCACAGGGTCCACCGAGTCCCCTGATGATATCGTCGCCACCCCACTACCCCGCCCCCGCCCCTCCCATCCCCCACCCGTCCTCCCCTTCCCCATGCCCCTCCCCATCGCCCAACCTCGCTCCGTCCGACTCGGGCGGGGCTGGAGGGGCCGGCGGTTTGGCTGGGGGGCCGTCCAAGCTCCAGGCCTTGCACGCCCAGTACTGCCACGGCAACAGTACAGGAGGCGGAGCCTCTGGGCATCCGCAGCAGCAGACGCAGACGCCACCGCCGCCGCCGTACCATCACCACCACCGCTACCATGTGCAGAGCGTGCCGCAGCACCACGCCCTCTCGCACAGGTTCTCCGCCCCCCAGCGGCAGGCCCCGCCCGGCTGCGCTCCCTCTCATACCCAGCAGCATCAGAGGTTGGCACACGGCGTCCCCCAGCACCCACGCTACAACCTTGGCTTCATTACCCCTCCACCGCTCTCGCCCCACTCCCCGGTCACGCCCACTACCCCGCAAGGACTCTACCACTCCCAGCCGGGGGCGGGGCGGCCGGGTGGCGGCGGCAAGCTGCCGCTGACCATCTCGCACTCCACGCCCCACCCGCACGCGCACACACACTCTCACAACCACGCCGTGCACGCACACTCCCCGCTGAGCCCCTCCCCCTCCGTCTCCCCCTCCACCCACTTCATCTTCTCCACGCCCCCTCCCCAGACGCCCTCAGCTCGCCTCGTCAGCCAGACGCCCCCGCAGCCCTACGCTCCCCAGTACCCTCCCCTCTCCTCCATCCCGCCACCCCCTCCGCACTCACCCTTGCCACCCCCGTCGGCCGTCCCGCTCTCCCTGCACCAAGGGGCCGGGGCCGGCCAAGGGGGGGGGCCCAAGTCGAAGCCAGTCAGCCGGATCAGCACGGTCGTGTGAAGAGGCGGAAGTCGAGGGCTTTGATCCGCTACCACCGGGGGACGGTGGCGAGAGGGAGCCGGAGAGGCGGGAGGAGGGCAGGAGGGGAGGCGGGGGTAGGGGGAGGCGGGCAGGTGCAGGCGTCCCAGTCGGGTCAGCTGGCGAGGAGGAGGGTGCTGAGAGCCGGCAGGAGGAAACTGCTCAGCCTCTGTTACTTTCACATCCACTTCCCCCGCAGGTAGGAAGTCCCGCCCACCCACATCCAGGTCTTCCCCTCGCAGTGGCCTTTTAAAATATGGACTGGGAGGGGCGGGGGTCGGGAGGGGGTGAGAGTAGTGACGGAGTTCAGAGTGAGGAGCAGCAGAGCCTGATAGGTCATCAGGGGTTAGTGCTCCTTGCTAACAGTGTTCTGTTCTCTTCTTTAACCACCCCCACCCCTCCCAGAGTAAAAGGTCATGCTAGTAAGGTGGTTCTGGTGGTGGGAGGAACTGTGTGGTTCTCGTTAATTTGGTGCAGTTTTGCATGATCTGTGCAATCATATCTACTGAGTGTCAGTGTGTCGCTGGGTCACAGCCAATATGCAGGGGGGGGGGGGGGGATGGGATTTGTTCATTTTGTAATTTAGAGCGCCGGTTCAGCATTTATCTGATCGTCAAGTGCTTTATCGGGAAGTTCCTCCAGGCGTCACAATAAATTGTATGAAAAACTTTAAATAAGCCATCGTTGCTGCAAAAAATACTTAATACTTTTTTGTGTTTTGCAGAAGAGACTAAACAAGCCTTCTTGAGGATTACAGGGTTTAAGCTGGGGGGCGCTATTCTGTCCTGGGATGGTAGAACAGCCTCAGTGCTTTCGGTGTATAATGTGATTTTTTTTTTCCCAATATTTTCCGTGTGCTGACCGTGGCAGTCAAACAGGGTGGACTCTGGGAAACGCAGTCCACAGCAGTTCCATCTGGAGTCAAAACAGGCTTTCGTTAAAAATTTGCCATTGACATTATGAACAGGCAAACGATCAGTTCAACTGGGTGGGAAAGCCAAACAAAAGTTTTTGTCAAGTTCAAAAACAGTTGAATCTAAAGAGTCCACACAAAAGATGCAATGCCAATAAACCTCAGCCGTCACAGAACTGACGCTGTCAGTTTCTAAGTCCTAATAAAGTTCTGATAACCTCAGCCGTGGCTGTGGAGGCTGTAGAGGGCGATGACATTCTCCAATCAGAGCCGATTCCAGAAGGTCTTGGCCACCAAAGGTTGACGATGATTCCCTGCAGTGTCAGAAAATCCAGAGGCTCCGCCCATTTTGAGGGGAGGAGCTGATGATAATCCGGCCCACGGCTGGTCTCACCTTGTGAAGTGGCTTCGATATAAAGCCTACGTAGTGAAGTCATGTGACCGATTGTGTCCACTCAGCTTCTCCTGAGCCTGTTTCCTGCCATCCGTCAGAGACTCAAAGCAGCTGGTTAAAACTGGACCTCATCTCCCCGCCGGCAACGTCAGAAACATTCTTGAACAAACTCATTTTTACACACGATTATTTTTGCACTTTGAGTTCCGTCTACTGTCGGAGGGTCTTTTCTGTTTCTGTCCCCGGGTGACGAGGACGATGGGATGTCAGGGCAGGAAGGTTCCGTGGTAGCGCGGGAGCTCTCCAAGCAACCGCTCTGAACCGGAACCGTCCCTAGCCTAGCAAACACTTTACCAGCGTCGAAGCGAACGGCGGCTCCGCCGGCAGCCTGGTTGGTTGCAACACGTTAACTCCAGCGGCGCTGACTGTAGATATCAGCTGTACAGCATCTCCAGCTCTGACCTGCTTCAGTCGTTAAAAAAACAAACAAACAAACAAAAAAAACACTCTAAAAACCAAAGGTTCTTCAGGAGATCGGAGCAGCCAAGGACCCGCACTTGAAAAACAAATAATAAAGTTCTTCTCTTGGTTGAAATGCCGTGGTGGGTGAAGATCCACTGACGGAGTTCCTCAGGGAACCATCTCGGGTCCACTGTTGTTCCCCAGTCTGAAGAACCACTTTGACTTTTTAGAGTCTGCTACTAATATGTTCAATATTGTTGTGTGGCGCGCTTCTAACATCACGCACTGCTTGGGCTGTTTAGTATTTTCTATTTCTTTTCTTTTTATTTTGTTATGTGCTTACAAATGTGAGATGATTGTTTTTATTTTCCTCAAAATTATTATTATTTAGGCATCTTTTGAAGGTATTGAAATCTCCTTTTTTGTTTTTTGTTTTTTTCAATTTTCAATATGTTTACAATGAAACCCAGAATCTTCTGTGACTTATGATATGTATATGATATGTTGTAATATTGTTTTATACTGACTGTAATGAGGACTTTCTTTATCCTGGCATGCGTTGCGCAAACACACACACACTTCAGAATCGGCCCCTCGACAACCAACACAACCGCCTGCACACAGGTGGAAATACAAACGTCATTCTTCGCTGCTCTGGAT